>NC_136802.1:761212-838712 GCF_951216825.1 Electrona antarctica | reverse complement strand
CCAGGAAATTACATCTGGCCACAAAAGATCACAGGATCTATTGAATGTGACAAACTGACATTGAGCCTATACACACAGTATAATCCTTCCCCCAGTAGGCTACCTTCACATTCAGTACATCCTGTGATAATGACACATAGAAATGTCCAACATATTTTGATTGTACACAAATGGGACCTTTTTCCCTTCCTTTTAAAAATGTTGTCTCATATTGTTATTTATATCAGTGGCTCCCAAACGTTTTCATGTCAAGGACCCCCAAATTGACACTAATTAGCCCCGCGGACCCCCATTAGAAAATATATGCCAGGGACCCCCATAAGAGAAGATTTTTACGGCTCTAGCAGTGATTCTCAACCCGTTTAATTTCAAGGACCCCCAGTTTGACATGCATTAGTCTACGGACCCCCCATTTAATGGCATTTCTGTCTCTGGAACAACATATTTTCAGATGGGGGTCGGCGACCAAATACAGATAATTCTTGGCAGGTCCTTGACATGAAATATTGAGAACCTGTCATATCACAGTACAGCACAGCACAGCACAGCACAGCACAGCACAGCACAGCACAGCACAGTACAGTACAGTACAGTACAGCACAGCACAGCACAGTACAGCACAGCACAGTACAGTACAGTACATATACATAAATCTGTCATATCACAGTACAGTACAGCACAGTACAGTACAGTACAGTACAGTACAGTACAGTACAGTACAGTACAGTACAGTACAGTACAGTACATATACATAAATCTGTCATATCACAGTACAGTACAGCACAGTACAGTACAGTACAGTACAGTACAGTACATATACATAAATCTGTCATATCACAGTACAGTACAGCACAGTACAGTACAGTACAGTACAGTACAGTACAGTACAGTACATATACATAAATCTGTCATATCACAGTACAGTACAGCACAGTACAGTACAGTACAGTACAGTACAGTACATATACATAAATCTGTCATATCACAGTACAGTACAGCACAGTACAGTACAGCACAGTACAGTACAGTACAGTACAGTACAGTACAGTACAGTACAGTACAGTACAGTACAGTACAGTACAGTACAGTACAGTACATATACATAAATCTGTCATATCACAGTACAGTACAGCACAGTACAGCACAGTACAGTACAGTACAGTACAGTACAGTACAGTACAGTACAGTACAGTACAGTACAGTACAGTACATATACATAAATCTGTCATATCACAGCACAGTACAGTACAGTACAGCACAGTACAGTACAGTACAGTACAGTACAGTACAGTACAGTACATATACATAAATCTGTCATATCACAGTACAGTACAGCACAGCACAGCACAGCACAGTACAGCACAGTACAGTACAGTACAGTACAGTACAGTACAGTACAGTACATATACATAAATCTGTCATATCACAGTACAGTACAGCACAGCACAGCACAGTACAGTACAGTACAGTACAGTACAGTACAGCACAGTACAGTAAATCATAAATCTGTCACATTACAGTTCATATGTAAATCTACCCTACAGATACTGAATGTCAGGAAGAAAACGTGAGACAATTTCCATTTCCATTCCAGGACAGACGGACAATTAACTTTAGTTTATCCCATTTTGACCTGAGATCAGATTCTATAAATGTCTTCTACATCCTGACAGTTTTCTGAAAAAGCTATGTTTCTATGTCAGTCGTTCTTCGATTTTTCAAAAATAGCAGACCTACAAGCTCATAGCGCGCCACTCGGTGGCGCGCTATGAGCTTGTAGATCTGCTATTTTTCAAGAGCTAAAGCATAACATTCCCGCCCAGAATGTGTTATACCTGACGTTTAACCACTTGAAACCCACCATCCCTATTCTCATTCACCAAGAAGAACAGATCTACAAGCTCACAACGCGTCACAGCGTGGCGCGTTGTAGGCTTTGTAGATCTGCTGTTTTGGGGTGAAGAGATTTGGTCTAGAATAGATTGAAAAAGAATGCAGCTCCAGTCCGTTTGAGTGACTACGTTTTAGAGTTTGTATTTCCTAAGTTTTAAGAAAGCGTTCTCTAGTTAACAAACAGAAAGCGTTCTCTAGTTAACAAACTGGTATTGTTTTTTAACTCTCTCGAGCGTAAGATGTCGGCGTAGATTTAATTGGTAAAACTTGTAGATTTATTTGGTAAAACTTGTAGATTTATTTGGTCACTCAGGAGTGAATGGCATGCTTATGAAAGTGATGACATCAGACACAGAGACCTTAACCCATTTAGGCCTGAAAACCCTATGTTTCTGTATCAGTGGTTCTCAATATTTCATGTCAAGGACCCCCAAAAATATCTGTATTTGGCCGCTGACCCCCATCTGAACATATGTTGTTCCAGGAACCCCCAGAAGCAAAGATTTGAGTTAAAAACGTTAACTCTGTAACAATATATATTCAAAGATTTGCGACACATTTTCACGATTTTTCAAAAATAGCAGAACTACAAGCTCGTAGCTAAAGCATAACATAATGCTTAAAACACCAAAAGGGGTTCCTGCCCAGAATGGGTTAAGATAAGGTCATTTCATGTCACACACAACAAGGAACAACCAGTAATGGTTGATGAATGAAATGTTATAATGACATTATATTTTCCCCGTGACTTCACTTGAATCAACTCAGCATAGCTGTAGTTAGCAGGACTTATAGGCACTTCTAATGCCTCTGGGAAGAGAAGAGCTGTAGTTAGCAGGACTTATAGGCACTTCTAATGTCTCTGGGAAGAGAAGAGCTGTAGTTAGCAGGACTTATAGGCACTTCTAATGTCTCTGGGAGGAGAAGAGCTGTAGTTAGCAGGACTTCTAGGCACTTCTAATGTCTCTGGGAAGAGAAGAGCTGTAGTTAGCAGGACTTATAGGCACTTCTAATGTCTCTGGGAAGAGAAGAGCTGTAGTTAGCAGGACTTATAGGCACTTCTAATGTCTCTGGGAAGCGAAGAGCTGTAGTTAGCAGGACTTATAGGCACTTCTAATGTCTCTGGGAAGAGAAGAGCTGTAGTTAGCAGGACTTATAGGCACTTCTAATGTCTCTGGGAAGAGAAGAGCTGTAGTTAGCAGGACTTATAGGCACTTCTAATGTCTCTGGGAAGCGAAGAGCTGTAGTTAGCAGGACTTATAGGCACTTCTAATGTCTCTGGGAAGAGAAGAGCTGTAGTTAGCAGGACTTATAGGCACTTCTAATGTCTCTGGGAAGAGAAGAGCTGTAGTTAGCAGGACTTATAGGCACTTCTAATGTCTGGGAAGAGAAGAGCTGTAGTTAGCAGGACTTATAGGCACTTCTAATGCCTCTGGGAAGAGAAGAGCTGTAGTTAGCAGGACTTATAGGCACTTCTAATGTCTCTGGGAAGAGAAGAGCTGTAGTTAGCAGGACTTATAGGCACTTCTAATGTCTCTGGGAGGGGAAGAGCTGTAGTTAGCAGGACTTCTAGGCACTTCTAATGTCTCTGGGAAGAGAAGAGCTGTAGTTAGCAGGACTTATAGGCACTTCTAATGTCTCTGGGAAGAGAAGAGCTGTAGTTAGCAGGACTTATAGGCACTTCTAATGTCTCTGGGAAGCGAAGAGCTGTAGTTAGCAGGACTTATAGGCACTTCTAATGTCTCTGGGAAGAGAAGAGCTGTAGTTAGCAGGACTTATAGGCACTTCTAATGTCTCTGGGAAGAGAAGAGCTGTAGTTAGCAGGACTTATAGGCACTTCTAATGTCTCTGGGAAGCGAAGAGCTGTAGTTAGCAGGACTTATAGGCACTTCTAATGTCTCTGGGAAGAGAAGAGCTGTAGTTAGCAGGACTTATAGGCACTTCTAATGTCTCTGGGAAGAGAAGAGCTGTAGTTAGCAGGACTTATAGGCACTTCTAATGTCTGGGAAGAGAAGAGCTGTAGTTAGCAGGACTTATAGGCACTTCTAATGTCTGGGAAGAGAAGAGCTGTAGTTAGCAGGACTTCTAGGCACTTCTAATGTCTGGGAAGAGAAGAGCTGTAGTTAGCAGGACTTCTAGGCACTTCTAATGTCTGGGAAGAGAAGAGCTGTAGTTAGCAGGACTTATAGGCACTTCTAATGTCTCTGGGAAGAGAAGAGCCACCCATCGACTGATCTAATCCTAATGTACACCAAGATGGGCCATATGCTAATTTGTAGGGCCATATGCTAATCAGATGGGGATGAAGGCATTTGTAGAATCGGCCATCAAGTCTTAAAAATGCGTTAACTTTGAGAGTGGGCAAAATGGAACCAAATGGACCCGTAAGCCATTTGCATGGACCCCTAGTGGGGCCCCAGCCCCGACGTTGAGAAACAGCGTGGCTATGATGATCAAAGCCGTGAGACACAGTAGCTGCTATGATCCAGACTCCCAGCTTCACAGACCCTCTGAAGGCCCTCTGGCTTCACAGACCCTCTGAAGGCCCTCTGGCTTCACAGACCCTCTGAAGGCCCTCTGGCTTCACAGACCCTCTGAAGACCCTCTGGCTTCACAGACCCTCTGAAGGCCCTCTGGCTTCACAGACCCTCTGAAGGCCCTCTGGCTTCACAGACCCTCTGAAGGCCCTCTGGCTTCACAGACCCTCTGAAGGCCCTCTGGCTTCACAGACCCTCTGAAGGCCCTCTGGCTTCACAGACCCTCTGAAGGCCCTCTGGCTTCACAGACCCTCTGAAGGCCCTCTGGCTTCACAGACCCTCTGAAGGCCCTCTGGCTTCACAGACCCTCTGAAGGCCCTCTGGCTTCACAGACCCTCTGAAGGCCCTCTGGCTTCACAGACCCTCTGAAGGCCCTCTGGCTTAACATGAATTGCTTGATAAACGTCTTGTTGAAGACAGACTGTATCCAATCAGAGAACAGGGAAGGTTTAAAGGACATTTTGCAGGCATTCCACTTTAGATTTGCTTAATCGCTTTACTGTGGGTTTCTAATCTGAGCCTCACTAGGGAATGATCTAGAAATAATAATGGATGATTTTAATTTTCTCTCTCTAAGCTCTCTTTCTCTGTAAGAGCAGAGTTGGGCCAACCCTAGCTCTGGTCCATAGCTCTAATGCGTTGCATTTAGAGCTATGGACCAGAGTTAGGCCTACCCTAGCTCTGGTCCATAGCTCTAATGCGTTGCATTTAGAGCTATGGACCAGAGTTAGGCCTACCCGAGCACCAAGGAAGAGGCTTTGTTCTCAGCTGCAACAGGAATTAACATGGACTGTAACCTATTCAGGGCGGGAACCCCTTTTGGTGTTTAAAAAGCATTGTTATACTTTTTGTTGTTGGAAAAATAGCAGATCTACAAGCTCATAGCGTGGCACGTGAGCACGTAGATCTGCTATTTTTTTTTTAAATATCGTGAAAATGAAGGCGCACATCTTTGAATACCGGTATTTATTCTATCAAAGGACATTTTTAACTCATATCTTTGCTTCTGGGGGGGGGGGGGGGGGGTCCCTGGTACTACATATGTTCAGAAGGGGGTCCGTGCCCACATACATATCATTCTGGGGGTCCCTGACATGAAATAGTTTCAAAATAGAGAACCACTCACTGACAGTATACAGTAGAATTATAGTTTTTTTCCCTGAAAACTGTCATGATTTATGAAGACATTGTAGGATCAGTTCTTGGGTCAAAATGGGTTATCCCATTCTGGGCGGGAACCCCTTTTGTTGTTTTAAGCATTATATTATACTTTAGCTATTGAAAAATAGCAGATCTACAACTTGTAGATCTGCTATTTTGTAAAAATCGTGAAAATGTAGTGCAAATCTTTGAATATATATTCTTGCCAACGTTTTTAACTCAAATCTTTGCTTCATGGGGGGTTCCTGGAACAACATATTTTCAGATGGGGGTCGGCGGCCAAATACAGATAATCTTGGGGCTCCTTGACATGAAAAAGGTTGAGAACCACTGATATAGTAGAAACATGGGTTTTTCAGAAAACTATCAGGATTTAGAAGACATTTGTAGAATCGTCTAACATTGTGTTTATTGTCATGATTTGTCACGACAAGAGTTGTCTTTGTCCGCGGCGTATAAACGTCTTTAAATAAATACTTTTTGAAAAGTCTACGAGGAAAATGAACAGGGAATAATTTTCCGGGTCTCTCGAGGGGGCGGGACTGCGACACTCTATAGGGCTTAACCCATGTTGGGCGGGAACCCCTTTTGGTGTTAGCATTATGTTATGCTTTAGCTATTGAAAAATAGCAGATCTACAAGCTCGTAGCGCGCCACCGAGTGGCGCGCTACGAGCTTGTAGGTCTGCTATTTTTGAAAAATCGACTGACATAGAAACATAGCTTTTTCAGAAAACTGTCAGGATGTAGAAGACATTTTTAGAATCTGATCTCAGGTCAAAATGGGTTAAATGTAGCTGGGGAAGCCCTCGCCTGGAGGACCCCCCTCCCTCCTCAGGACCCCTGGAGTGTCCCCCCCCCCCCCCCCCCCCCGGTCACACCTTAAGAACCTTAAACGTGTCAGAGTATTGATAAACATGGAAGAGTCTCTACGGAGCAGCAGGAGGCTGACTGAGACAATGGAGGGAAGTCTGCTCTTTGTGACCAGCATCCTCCACACACACACACACACACACACACACACACACACACACACACACACACACACACACACACACACACACACACACACACACACACACACACACACACACACACACACACACACACACACAACTCAACTTCAATGACAAAAGAACACATTCTGTTGAAATGCTTATTGATGCAACCGCTGTTGCCATGTTTGTCCTCCTATTATAGGTAACTTTGGGCTTCCTTTTCCTGTAAGCTTGCTCGTAAATATTAGTTGGGTTTTTTTGGGGCTTGTTTCTAAATGTGTAGTTTAGGCTTGCTTCCAAATTGAGTAATTCTATATTAAACCAGTGGTTCATGTCATGGACCCCCAAATGAATATGCATTTGTCCATAAACCCCCTCTAGAAAGGTTTTGCTGTACCGTGGAGCTCTGTACCAGATTTTTTGGTGTTAGAATGTCATATTCCACATTTTATTTCAGTGCCACATTTTTTTATTACAATCTCTTTGAAAATAGCCAATCTACAAGCTCACACCACGTCGCAATGCAACGCGCTGTGAGCTTGTAGATCGGCTATTTTCAAATAGCCAGTTGTAACAATCCCAATGTCGCTTCTTTTGGGCTTGTTTTTCCTAGACCTGGATGCTTATTTCTCTCACAGAATCTGGCATCACTGAATAACCCCCCACACCCAATAAGGCCATAGGACCCCCCCCCCCCCCCCCCCCCCCCTGCCCCCCCACCCCCTCCATATGAAGCAGAAAGTCTAGGAGGCAGGACACAGTGTTTTAGTCGACGTCACCTCCGGTCAATCTGTGACCTGTTTGTTGAGACTAGAGCTGTGACTGATTCCTAGAGTTAGGGTTGAAATTAAACTAAAATACCACCTCGCAAGTACTGCTGCTCCAACACGGAATACTACAGGATCCTAGCACTCAGGTAATGAATTTAACCCATTTTGGGCGGGAACCCCTTTTGGTGTTTATAGCATTATGTTATACTTTAGCTATTCAAAATAGCAGATCTAACTTGTAGGTCTGCTATTTTTGAAAAATCGTGAAAATGTGCCTCGAACCTTTGAATATATTCTTTCAGAGTTTCAATTTTTAACTAAAATCTTTGCTTCTGGGGGGTCCCTGGGACAACATGTTTTCAGATGGTGGTCGCGGCCAAATAATTTTGAGGGTCCTTTACATGAAATAGTTTGAGAACCACTGACATAGAAACATAGGGTTTTAACCCTGTGAGAACCACTGACATAGAAACATAGGGTTTTAACCCTGTGAGAACCACTGACATAGAAACATAGGGTTTTAACCCTGTGAGAACCACTGACATAGAAACATAGGGTTTTAACCCTGTGAGAACCACTGCCATAGAAACATAGGGTTTTAACCCTGTGAGAACCACTGACATAGAAACATAGGGTTTTAACCCTGTGAGAACCACTGACATAGAAACATAGGGTGTTCAGAAAACTGTATCCTAGCACTGAGGTAATTTCGTTTTCGCTTATACATAATTCTATTTTAGTTTTGTTTTTAATCATTTTGATTGATTTTTACTTACTTGAACTTTACACAAATCTTCTCTTCTGGGCCTGCCTAGGGTCAAATAATGCATATAATTTCGGGGGTCCTTTTCAATGGAGCGAAAACAGTTTGAGAATTACTGAATTAGAATTATAATGCAGGCTCTCAAAAGATGGCAGGTCAGCATTGAGCCCCTAAACACTGTAGCAGCCGATGGCTAGTTGTAATGGAGGTGGTGAATTCATTCATTCACTGTATGCCTTGAGCAGCCGATGGCTAGTTGTAATGGAGGTGGTGAATTCATTCATTCACTGTATGATGAGCAGCCGATGGCTAGTTGTAATGGAGGTGGTGAATTCATTCATTCACTGTAGCCTATGCCTTGAGCAGCCGATGGCTAGTTGTAATGGAGGTGGTGAATTCATTCATTCACTGTATGCCTTGAGCAGCCGATGGCTAGTTGTAATGGAGGTGGTGAATTCATTCATTCACTGTATGCCTTGAGCAGCCGATGGCTAGTTGTAATGGAGGTGGTGAATTCATTCATTCACTGTATGATGAGCAGCCGATGGCTAGTTGTAATGGAGGTGGTGAATTCATTCATTCACTGTATGATGAGCAGCCGATGGCTAGTTGTAATGGAGGTGAATTCATTCATTCATTCATTCATTCCATGTAGAAACCAGTCGTTCCCAAACTTTTTCATGTCAAGGACCCCCAAATTGGGTGTAAATAGCAGGCCTATGACGCGTTGTTGTGAAATGTGAGCTTGTAGATCTTCCATTTTCCAGCATGCTGTGACACCAACGACTAGTCTAAACCAAAAACTGTCTAAACTAAGTACTGCACCGGCTTTAGTTATAATAACCATTTCTTATTCTGTTTTCTACATTAATATAACCACATTATAACCATATAAAATGAAATGGGAGTTAAATGCTGCAATTTGTAAAAATGGCAAAATATGACTCCTAATGTGGTTGAAGTGGGACTCATAAAATGTCCCTGGGACTCATTACATTGAAAACCTATTTATATCACTAATACTGGTACTGATAAAAAGGTCTGAAAAAGTCTATTCTCTCCAGGCTGGGAACTTTGGGAAGCATCTCAGGTCTTCTCTCTAAAATGCACTTTGTTCCATGTTAACCCCATTCTGGGCGGGAACCCCTTTTGGTGTTAGCATTATGTTATGCTTTAGCTATTGAAAAATAGCAGATCTACAAGCTCATAACGAGTGCCACGCTATGAACTTGTAGGTCTGCTATTTTTTAAAAATCGAAGATTTAGGTACATTACTTCATAAAGTAATGTACCGGACAGAGTCACTTCTTCTTCTACGGCGTTTCCAGGTTGTCCCTGCTGCGCCGAGCCACTTGGATGCATTTTATTTCATGACAAAAACAGTGCATTTTAGAGAAGCTGTGGAGCTGAGACTCTGCCCAGCCTGGAGAATAGATCCTTTTAGAGAGAAGCTGTGGAGCTGAGACTCTGCCCAGCCTGGAGAATAGATCATCTTAGAGAGAAGCTGTGGAGCTGAGACGCTGCCCAGCCTGGAGAATAGATCCTTTTAGAGAGAAGCTGTGGAGCTGAGACTCTGCCCAGCCTGGAGAATAGATCCTTTTAGAGAGAAGCTGTGGAGCTGAGACTCTGCCCAGCCTGGAGAATAGATCATCTTAGAGAGAAGCTGTGGAGCTGAGACTCTGCCCAGCCTGGAGAATAGATCATCTTAGAGAGAAGCTGTGGAGCTGAGACTCTGCCCAGCCTGGAGAATAGATCATCTTAGAGAGAAGCTGTGGAGCTGAGACTCTGCCCAGCCTAGAGAATAGATCATTTTAGAGAGAAGCTGTGGAGCTGAGACTCTGCCCAGCCTAGAGAATAGATCATTTTAGAGAGAAGCTGTGGAGCTGAGACGCTGCCCAGCCTGGAGAATAGATCCTTTTAGAGAGAAGCTGTGGAGCTGAGACTCTGCCCAGCCTAGAGAATAGATCCTTTTAGAGAGAAGCTGTGGAGCTGAGACTCTGCCCAGCCTGGAGAATAGATCCTTTTAGAGAGAAGCTGTGGAGCTGAGACTCTGCCCAGCCTGGAGAATAGACTTCCACCAACACTAAACAGTCTTCGTTTCGGTGATTAGCACAAGTTGGACCGCTCGAACAGCAGCCGAACTTTTACCCTGTGTGTAGCAGAGGTGTTCCTGTCAGGGCGTTAGTGAGACTCTCTAATAATACTAGCCTCACTAATACTTTGCCTGCAGTGTCTGTGTGGTGTTTGACAGGTTTGGCAACCTGTTAAAAAAATAACACAATAATTCATGTCGTCAACAAATACAAAACACTATTGGCCCTGTTATCGTCCATGCTAAAAACCACTTATCCCCATTTTTTACTATTTTGAAAAACATTTTTGAATAGTTCAAATAGCCGATCTATAAGCTCACAATGTGGAGATATAGATTGGCTAGTTGAACTATTAGTAAAAAAAAAAAAAAGTCAAAGAAGTTTAAGGATTAGGAAGTGAAAACAGTGACCTTTCTATGGGACTGCATTTCAATTAAATTATTATTTATTCACTAGTGGTTCTTTACAAGGAGGAATCTTAGTTTGACTACAGTTTTCTGCCCCTCTCTCTGTGTGTGTGTGTGTGTGTGTGTGTGTGTGTGTGTGTGTGTGTGTGTGTGTGTGTGTGTGTGTGTGTGTGTGTGTGTGTGTGTGTGTGTGTGTGTGTGTGTGTGTTCTGACTGAGTCAACACAGCTCTAAGTACACACTGAACTACAAAGAAGTATTCACTCTTTTTCACACAGCATGAACACACACACACACACACAGTCACACACTGGTGTCATCCAAATCCTCCCCACCTGAAGGAGACGGGTGCAGAGACACCTTGTGACCAGCAGGTGTCAGTGACGCTACAGAGAAAGTGCTGTTTCAGAGTTGTAGTGTGGTTGTAGCTCGCGGACCCCCATTTGAAAAGAGATGGATTATTAAGAATCAAACATTTAGTACAGTGGTTCTCAAAGTGGGGTCCGGGGACCCCCAGGGGTCCTTGAGGGACTTCCAGGGAGTCCCCAGAGAACCAAAATGGATCCTTATTGGACTGTTACTCAGAGAGTGTACAAATGTAACCAAATGGACCCGCTAGGGTCAAATTTAACTCTCATTGATTTTACAATATAAATTGGGGGTCCCAGAGATAGAAATGCCATTAAATGGGGGGTCCGTAGCCTAATGCATGTCAAACTGGGGGTCCTTGGAATTAAAATGGTTTAGAATCACTGCTAGAGCCGTAAAAATCCATCTCTTTTCAAATGGGGGTCCGCGGGCTAATAAATGTCAATTTGGGGGTCCTTGATGGAAAGTTTTGAGAACCACTGATTTAACATATCTCTGCTGACTTGAACTTTTTTTTTTCAAAGTTGGTGGTGTTGACTTTATACAAACAATGTGAGATACTTGAACTAATACTGTGTACTGATGTTATGTCACTTTTTGATCATTTACCTGTTCTGGACGGGAACCCCTTTTTTGGTGTTTATAGCATTATGTTATACTTCATCTATTGAAAAATAGCAGATCTACAAGCTCATAGCACGGCACTCAGGTTCCAACATGTCTCTCCTCTCCCCTCCAGGTCCTCTCCACCCCTCCAGAAGGCTCTAACATGTCTCTCCTCTCCCCTCCAGGTCCGCTCCACTCCCAGAAGGCTCTAACATGTCTCTCCTCACCCCTCCAGGTCCTCTCCACCCCTCCAGAAGGATCCAACATGTCTCTCCTCTCCCCTCCAGGTCCGCTCCACTCCCAGAAGGCTCTAACATGTCTCTCCTCACCCCTCCAGGTCCTCTCCACCCCTCCAGAAGGATCCAACATGTCTCTCCTCACCCCTCCAGGTCCTCTCCACCCCTCCAGAAGGATCCAACATGTCTCTCCTCACCCCTCCAGGTCCTCTCCACCCCTCCAGAAGGATCCAACATGTCTCTCCTCTCCCCTCCAGGTCTGCTCCACCCCTCCAGAAGGATCCAACATGTCTCTCCTCTCCCCTCCAGGTCCTCTCCACCCCTCCAGAAGGATCCAACATGTCTCTCCTCACCCCTCCAGGTCCGCTCCACCCCTCCAGAAGGATCCAACATGTCTCTCCTCTCCCCTCCAGGTCTGCTCCACCCCTCCAGAAGGCTCCAACATGTCTCTCCTCTCCCCTCCAGGTCCTCTCCACCCCTCCAGAAGGATCCAACATGTCTCTCCTCACCCCTCCAGGTCCGCTCCACCCCTCCAGAAGGCTCTAACATGTCTCTCCTCTCCCCTCCAGGTCCGCTCCACTCCCAGAAGGCTCTAACATGTCTCTCCTCACCCCTCCAGGTCCTCTCCACCCCTCCAGAAGGATCCAACATGTCTCTCCTCTCCCCTCCAGGTCCGCTCCACTCCACTCCCAGAAGGATCCAACATGTCTCTCCTCACCCCTCCAGGTCCTCTCCACCCCTCCAGAAGGCTCTAACATGTCTCTCCTCTCCCCTCCAGGTCCGCTCCACTCCCAGAAGGATCCAACATGGCCCCAGGAGGTAACAAGCGTCTGCAGCAGACCCAGGCCCAGGTGGACGAGGTAAGAAACCTTCTGACCGTGGGGGGGGGTCCAGGCGCATCATGCCACATAGAGGCTCTGGCCTGACAGGGCGTCAAGCTTGTAGGTCTGCTATTTTTCAATAGCTGTCTCTTGGTGCCACAGTGTAGAATGTAGATCTTGTAGATCTACAAGCTGTAAACCTGTGTCTTGGCCCCAGCGTAGATCTTGTAGATCTACAAGCTGTAAACCTGTCTCTTGGCCCCAGCGTAGATCTTGTAGATCTACAAGCTGTAGAGAGTGAGAGAGCAGGGTTTGTGGATCAGTAGAACACAGGGGTTAAGTTTCCTCCGGTCTCATCTTGTCTTTCTTTATTTCTGTCTTTCTTTATTTCTGTCTTTCTTTCTCTCTCATCTTGGGATATATCCAGTAATTTAACCCATTCTGGGCGGGAACCCCTTTTGGTGTTAGCATTATGTTATGCTTTAGCTATTGAAAAATAGCAGATCTACAAGCTCATAGCGCTGCACCGAGTGGCACGCTAGCTGATTGTAGATCAGCAATCTTCGGCTTTAGGCTTAAATTGTCGTACTCAAATGTTGATGTCCTATTGTATTGTACTACAAACCTGTGTGCGTGTGTGTGTGTGTGTGCGTGTGTGTGTGTGTGTGCGTGTGTGTGTGTGTGTGTGCGTGCCCCTGTGTGCATGCGTGCCCCTGTGTGTGTGTGTGTGTGTGTGTGTGTGTGTGTGTGTGTGTGTGCGTGCGTGCGTGCGTGTGTGTGCGTGCCCCTGCCCCTGTGTGCATGCGTGCCCCTGTGTGTGTGTAGGTGGTGGACATCATGCGTGTCAACGTGGACAAGGTCCTAGAGAGAGACCAGAAGCTGTCAGAGTTAGACGACAGAGCCGACGCCCTCCAGGCCGGAGCCTCTCAGTTTGAGACCAGCGCTGCCAAGCTGAAGAGGAAGTACTGGTGGAAGAACTGCAAGGTGAGCGCACGCACGCACACACACACACACAGAGACACGCACGCACGCACGCACGCACACACACACACACACACACAGAGAGAGAGATGTGCATGGCATGCTCTCTAGGGCTTTCTACAGCTACCACCAGCCGCAATTTGCAACTCTAGATTTTTACCAGCATCTTCGGAGAAGTGCTGGTCAGTATTCGCATGGGAAACTTGCAACACTGGTAGTCGACGGTAGATCAACTTGCAACACTGGTAGTCGACGGTAGATCAACTTGCAACACTGGTAGTCGACGGTAGATCAACTTGCAACACTGGTAGTCCCCGGTAGATCAACTTGCAACACTGGTAGTCGACGGTAGATCAACTTGCAACACTGGTAGTCGACGGTAGATCAACTTGCAACACTGGTAGTCGACGGTAGATCAACTTGCAACACTGGTAGTCCCCGGTAGATCAACTTGCAACACTGGTAGTCGACGGTAGATCAACTTGCAACACTGGTAGTCGACGGTAGATCAACTTGCAACACTGGTAGTCCCCGGTAGATCAACTTGCAACACTGGTAGTCGACGGTAGATCAACTTGCAACACTGGTAGTCCCCGGTAGATCAACTTGCAACACTGGTAGTCGACGGTAGATCAACTTGCAACACTGGTAGTCGACGGTAGATCAACTTGCAACACTGGTAGTCGACGGTAGATCAACTTGCAACACTGGTAGTCCCCGGTAGATCAACTTGCAACACTGGTAGTCGACGGTAGATCAACTTGCAACACTGGTAGTCGACAGTAGATCAACTTGCAACACTGGTAGTCCCTGGTAGATCAACTTGCAACACTGGTAGTCCCCGGTAGATCAACTTGCAACACTGGTAGTCGACGGTAGATCAACTTGCAACACTGGTAGTCGACGGTAGATCAACTTGCAACACTGGTAGTCGACGGTAGATCAACTTGCAACACTGGTAGTCCCCGGTAGATCAACTTGCAACACTGGTAGTCCCTGGTAGATCAACTTGCAACACTGGTAGTCCCCGGTAGATCAACTTGCAACACTGGTAGTCGACGGTAGATCAACTTGCAACACTGGTAGTCGACGGTAGATCAACTTGCAACACTGGTAGTCCCCGGTAGATCAACTTGCAACACTGGTAGTCGACGGTAGATCAACTTGCAACACTGGTAGTCGACAGTAGATCAACTTGCAACACTGGTAGTCCCTGGTAGATCAACTTGCAACACTGGTAGTCCCCGGTAGATCAACTTGCAACACTGGTAGTCGACGGTAGATCAACTTGCAACACTGGTAGTCGACAGTAGATCAACTTGCAACACTGGTAGTCCCTGGTAGATCAACTTGCAACACTGGTAGTCCCCGGTAGATCAACTTGCAACACTGGTAGTCGACGGTAGATCAACTTGCAACACTGGTAGTCGACGGTAGATCAACTTGCAACACTGGTAGTCGACGGTAGATCAACTTGCAACACTGGTAGTCCCCGACTCCCCGGTAGATCAACTTGCAACACTGGTAGTCCCCGACTCCCCGGTAGATCAACTTGCAACACTGGTAGTCCCCGACTCCCCGGTAGATCAACTTGCAACACTGGTAGTCCCCGACTCCCCGGTAGATCAACTTGCAACACTGGTAGTCCCCGGTAGATCAACTTGCAACACTGGTAGTCGACGGTAGATCAACTTGCAACACTGGTAGTCGACGGTAGATCAACTTGCAACACTGGTAGTCGACGGTAGATCAACTTGCAACACTGGTAGTCCCCGGTAGATCAACTTGCAACACTGGTAGTCGACGGTAGATCAACTTGCAACACTGGTAGTCCCCGGTAGATCAACTTGCAACACTGGTAGTCGACGGTAGATCAACTTGCAACACTGGTAGTCCCCGGTAGATCAACTTGCAACACTGGTAGTCCCTGGTAGATCAACTTGCAACACTGGTAGTCCCCGGTAGATCAACTTGCAACACTGGTAGTCCCTGGTAGATCAACTTGCAACACTGGTAGTCCCCGGTAGATCAACTTGCAACACTGGTAGTCGACGGTAGATCAACTTGCAACACTGGTAGTCGACGGTAGATCAACTTGCAACACTGGTAGTCGACGGTAGATCAACTTGCAACACTGGTAGTCGACGGTAGATCAACTTGCAACACTGGTAGTCGACGGTAGATCAACTTGCAACACTGGTAGTCCCCGGTAGATCAACTTGCAACACTGGTAGTCCCCGGTAGATCAACTTGCAACACTGGTAGTCGACGGTAGATCAACTTGCAACACTGGTAGTCGACGGTAGATCAACTTGCAACACTGGTAGTCGACGGTAGATCAACTTGCAACACTGGTAGTCGACGGTAGATCAACTTGCAACACTGGTAGTCCCCGGTAGATCAACTTGCAACACTGGTAGTCCCCGACTCCCCGGTAGATCAACTTGCAACACTGGTAGTCCCCGACTCCCCGGTAGATCAACTTGCAACACTGGTAGTCCCCGACTCCCCGGTAGATCAACTTGCAACACTGGTAGTCCCCGACTCCCCGGTAGATCAACTTGCAACACTGGTAGTCCCCGGTAGATCAACTTGCAACACTGGTAGTCGACGGTAGATCAACTTGCAACACTGGTAGTCGACGGTAGATCAACTTGCAACACTGGTAGTCGACGGTAGATCAACTTGCAACACTGGTAGTCCCCGGTAGATCAACTTGCAACACTGGTAGTCCCCGGTAGATCAACTTGCAACACTGGTAGTCCCCGGTAGATCAACTTGCAACACTGGTAGTCGACGGTAGATCAACTTGCAACACTGGTAGTCGACGGTAGATCATTCTGCTGCTGAGTGTTGCCAAGTCTGCATATTTCCAGCCTAACGTGGATTCATTCACAGTTGCTTGCCTGGTTTGGTTTTTGGAGGCTGGTTAGCTTATTTCTGGCACGACAGTTGGCAACACTGGCAACCATACTGCCGAGTACTTCTGATTGCTGATTGGCTGCTTTGGCTGCCTTTCTCTCAGTCAGTTCATTCTGAGTCAAACTTCCGCGATCATGGGACATGGATGGGAATGTGCAGTCAAAATCGCCAAAGCGAACTCTATAATCTCAATACTTAGACACAAACCAACTATTTACGAGGAACAATATTGATGGAACTAAGAGATTCGCTGAGTTAGCTATATTTTATATACAGACATTTAGAAGGAATACGCAAAATCGCTATGCAACATTTCCTCCTCCCTTTTTCGCGAGGCGGAATGTTTGAAGGCACACACACACACACACACACACACACACACACACACACACACACACTGGGGTAGCAGTGTCATGACGTTCTTACCTAAATGTGTGTGCAGTGCATGCACTCAAACTTTATTATTGATCATGCGTGACATGAAACCAACTATTTACGAGGAACAATATTGATGGAACTAAGAGATTCGCTGAGTTAGCTATATTTTATATACAGACATTTACAGTTAAATGTGTGTGCAGTGCATGCACTCAAACTTTATTATTGATCATGCGCGCAGCGCGACATCATGAAAGCATTTGTAGGTCAGACAGGCAATACTATAGGCCCACATGTATATATAAAGTAAACCAACCTAGATTCCTAGCATTTCTTCATTACATCTTGTGTAGGCCTACTTGTGCGTACATATTTTTGCTCTGGATGGGTGGCGGGTGCGTTCCTGTGGGTCAGTACAGTCACAGTACATAGAGGGTAGGCTACAGTAGAGGGACCCCCACACGGTAACTCCCTCATTTCTCAACCATTTCGGACGCGGGGCGGCTCGCTGGAATCGGGCCGGCACCCTGGGTGCCTTCCTGTGGGTCTGGAACTCATTTGGTAACTTCATTGTGTTTCTGTGTGTGTCCTCTGTAGATGTGGGCCATCCTGATAGCTGTGATCGTCATCATCCTGATCATCATCATTAGTAAGTAACCAATCAGGACTAGGGGGTTGTCCTGATCTGAAATCGGGGCCAATCGATCACGTCATTTTCAAACGATCGGAATCACATCGGGAGCCAAAAATCGTGATCGGGGACATCCCTATTGTTCCCTATTGTCAACGTTATATCCATATCATGTGCCGTAAGCCACCATTATGTGTTTATCATTAAATAGAACGCTGTTTAGCCCATTCTGGGCGGGAACCCCTTTTGGTGTTTTCAGTATCATGCTATACTTTAGCTGTTGAATAGCAGATCTACAAGCTCGTAGCGCGGCACCGAGTGCCGCGCTACGAGCTTGTAGGTCTGCTATTTTTGAAATATCGTGAGAATATCGTGGAGCAAATCGTTGAATGTATATTCTTTCAGAGCGAACGTTTTTAACTCAAATCCTTGCTTCTTGGAGGGGTCCCTGGAACTACATGTTTTCAGATGGGGGTCGGCGGCCGATTACATATAATTTTTGGGGTCCTTGACATGAAATAGTTTGAGAACCACTGGTTTAGAAACATAGGGTTTTTCAGAAAATTGTCATGATTTAGCCCATTTTGACCTGAGATCAGATTCTAAAAATGTCTTCTACATCCTGACAGTTTTCTGAAAAAGCTGTATCTATGTCAGTGGTTCTTTGATTTTTCAAAAATAGCAGATCTAAGCTTGTAGATCTGCTATTTTAATAGCCGATTTTAACATGTTTTAAAACCTTTCCTTTTTCTCTGTCGTTTCTCCTGGGCCTGTTTTTCGTAGACCTGGACGCTTATTTCTCGTGCAAAATCTGGCACCATTGCCCCCCGCTTCCTCTCCGCCAAAGATTCGCTCTCCTCGAGTTTCCACGCGCGTGAAAATTCCTGGAAATATGTTGACGATTTTGATTGAAACGAGGTGATATATTTGTTCAGAAATGTGTGGGAACCCTGTCATTAACGGCATTTTGACCTGAAATCAAATTCTAAAAATGTCTTCTACATCCTGACAGTTTTCTGAAAAAGCCATGTTTCTTCGATTTTTCAAAAATAGCAGACCTACAAGCTCGTAGCGCGCCAAGCGCTACGAGCTTGTAGGTCTGCTATTTTTCAATAGCTAAAGCATAACATTATGCTAACACCAAAAGGGGTTCCCGCCCAAAATGGGTTAAACTAAACTCGGCAACAAAAGTTCTGAAACTTAACTTTGGTTCATTATTTCTCCACTTTAATAAAACCAATTGATATTGTATTTGATATCATTTTAATCGTTGATTAGTCACCTTTACAATGAGGTACAGAGTGTACCGATCGGGTGTTTGTGGAATGAGCAACACGGCTAAACGTGTGGGTAGCGCCTCCAAAGAATGAGCAACACGGCTAAACGTGTGGGTAGCGCCTCCAAAGAATGTGCCAAAATGTCAAGTGGTTGGTATTCAACCCTGGCTTTGAGTTGCTTAGTGGAGTGGATGATTGCACTGTCTCTCCCACAGTAATGAGGAAAACAACACATACTTTTACACTTTATTAATTTTACACTCTGTTCAATTAATGTTACAAATTACAATTGACTGAAAAGGTTTGGGCTGAAGCCGAAGGTTATTATGACCACCATATTAATGTTTAGAAGGTTATTATGACCACCATATTATTATGACCACCATATTAATGTTTAGAAGGTTATTATGACCACCATATTAATGTTTAGAATAATTATCATAGTCAGAGATGAGGGAAACAAAACCCGGTTTTCAACGATGCTGTTTCTTAAATTTCGATAATAACGGAAATAAAAACATTAGGCGTTTACATCAGACAGAGGAATATAATACGTTATATGCCTTCGACTAATTGTTGTTTCTCTTCCTTTCCAGTCTGGAGCCAGTCATAAAGGAGAGGGGGGGTGGTGTGGGGGGGGGGGAGGGGGGTGGTGGGGGGGGTGGAGGAGCGATTTGATGAAGACGAGGAGGAAGAGGAGGACGAGGAGGAGGAGGAGGAGGGAGTCCAGTGCAGAATGGATGAAGATCAACATAGTTTGTGCCTTAATTTATACTCGGCCGGCCGCGAGCTCTCGCTCGCGCTCCTGGGACTCGAAAACGGGCCCGATCCATAAGCTCCATAAGGCGGTCATACAGTTTAAGTGTAAATGGTGGAACTCTTAGTGCCTAAAATAACTGAGCTCCACAAAAACCTTCTCTGTCTTCATTCCTGGTCCTAAAGTGTGTGTGTGTGTGTGCGTGCGCATGTGTATTGTGTATAGACAGGCATGTGCGTGTGCGTGTGTGCGCTGGTGTGCATGTGTATAGACAGACATGTGCGTGTGCGTGCTCTTGTGTGTATTGTGTATAGACACTAGACATGCGTGTGCGTGCGTGCGCTGGTGTGCATGTGTATAGACGGACATATGCGTGTGCGTGCGCTGGTGTACATGTGTATAGACAGACATGCGTGTGTGTGCTTGTGTACATATAAATTGTGTGTTCCAACAATTTTCCCCGCCTAAAAAAACCCTCCACTCCACCAGACCCTCAACAGGTGGTGTCACATCACCATGCCAAAGAAAGACTACATTTATTCATATTTATCATAATCTATTCTGAACACCTTTTGTTTCATGATAACGTCGACCAATAAATCCTATATTCTCGTTCTGATGATGCTAAGAAAAGTACACAACAATATAATAGAATATAATATTGTCATATATTTATTTCAAAGGTTTGGTGTTGGTGGTGGTTTTTTTGGGGGGGGCTAAAAAGTTCCGTTTTTGGGGGAACCCTCTAGTAGCTAGTTCTGGTCATCAATAACTGATCGATGACATCATCCAGCCTCACACACTGATTGGTTTAGGACCAGGAAGTAAAGAACACTGTTTTAAAACTCATCAAATGTTATTTTTCTCTTTTCTTCCTTTTTCTCATGTTTTTAATATGTGTGTGTGTGTGTGTGTGTGTGTGTGTGTGTGTGTGTGTGTGTGTGTGTGTGTGTGTGTGTGTGTGTGTGTGTGTGTGTGTGTGTGTGTGTGTGTGTGTGTGTGTGTGTGTGTGTGTGTGTGTGTGTGTGTGTGTGTCAGTCACACACTAACAGCGTGTGAGGGACTCGGATGGTGACAAATCATGACCATAAACACAATTTTTTGGGGACGAACAAATAATTAGAACGAATAAATAAATGCTAGGGTACAACACCTTTTTTTTTTTTTTCTACTTTCTAATTATTTGTTCGGCCTAAAAATAAAACGTGTTTATTGTCATGATTTGGGAAATTCTCTTCCGGGCCGCTCGTTGTCATGAAAGGGGGTGGGACTGCGTCATGATGTCATGAAAGGGGGCGGGACTGCGTCATGATGTCATGAAAGGGGGCGGGACTGCGTCGCTCTATAGGACAGCCGATGATTGGCGCCGCCCAGGGCAGCGCGCCACGGATTCGTGGAAGCGTTTTCATTGGTCCTGTGGTGTGTGCGACATAATGACCGCCAGTTGCCATTATCAAAAACACAATCTGATCTCAAAGTTCTCTGCCAATATTCCATATATAAGAAGTTTGAGAGTGTGTGTGTGTACTCCGTACCACGGTCCTCCTACGTTGAGAGTGTGTGTGTGTGTGTACTCCGTACCACGGTCCTCCTACGTTGAGAGTGTGTGTGTGTGTACTCCGTACCACGGTCCTCCTACGTTGCCTTGGGTTGTGAATGTCGTCACAACCATGAAAACAAAACAAAAACAGTTGTCAAGTTGCCACGTTTCTTAAAAACAGCCAAAACAGAGTCAGCGTTTGAATCTATGAATCTACCAACGGTGCCTCTGAATGAACCGAGTGTGGTCATCTACAGTACAAAGTGGGGTCCGGGACCCACAGGGGCTTGGGGAGGGTCCCGGGACCCCCAGGGACCTTGAGGCGGGTCCCGGGAACCCCAGGGGCCTTGAGGATGGTCTGGGGACCCCCAGGTGCCTTGAGTAGGTTCCGGGGACCGCCAGGGGCCTTGTGGAGGGTCCGGGGACCCCCAGGGGCCTTGAGGATGGATCTGGGGACCCCCAGGGGCCTTGAGGATGGATCCGGGGACCCCCAGGGGCCTTATGGGGCGGGGACCCCCAGGGGCCTTGAGGATGGATCCGGGGACCCCCAGGGGCCTTGAGGATGGATCCGGGGACCCCCAGGGGCGGGGACCGACCACCGTAGTGTCCTTCAAAACTGAATGGTTGTTGTTCCATCTTCATCTGTTTCTGTGCCACAAAACGGATTAAACAAAGATCTTTCATTGATGGTTTTTATTGGCGTTGCAGTCACTGCAGTTTGTGATTTCGTCCAATTTAGTAATTCTGTAATTATTATAACTCTGCTGTGTTTTATTAGTAGCACTCGTTTTAGAACAGACTGTATGCGGTGGGGGGGGGGGGGGGGGGGGGGGTTAAATTAATTTGAGATCTTTGGCAGCACGACTGACTGACTGTTGAGCTCTGCTGGTGTGTCGAGTTAAGTGGAGACTGATCAGCGGGGAGGGGAAGACATAGACTGCGACACAACACCGCTGGGGAGCAGGGAGGGAGGGGAAGACATGCACTGCGACACCACCGCTGTGAAGCAGGGAGGGAGGGGAAGACATACACTGCGACACCACCGCTGGGAAGCAAATTATAGTCCCAACAGTTTGTGTGTAATTATCTATAGCTCGGCTATGTGGATGATGATGTCACATACCTGTCCTTTTTGCTTCTATCATTTCTTTTTTTTCCTTATTTGTATTTTCCAGTGCCATGGGTGTGATGATTCAAATAGAAATGTACACTAACTAGTAACACCTTTTTATAGATCTATTATCCTGTTGTAGCTCCTCCTCTTCTCAGACTGTTTATAGATCTATTATCCTGTTGTAGCTCCTCCTCTTCTCAGACTGTTTATAGATCTATTATCCTGTTGTAGCTCCTCCTCTTCTCAGACTGTTTATAGCTCTATTATCCTGTTGTAGCTCCTCCTCTTCTCAGACTGTTGATGGAAATGAAGTGCAATTCTACTATTTCACCCTAAATGCCTTGTCTCGCTATAATAAACTTTTATTCGAAATATCTCGTTTTCCTCGTGTTATTTTCTGACTGCGTGTTGGGGATGACAGACAGACCTCGACATCATTATAAAGCTGCTTCTCAAAACATTTGAATATCGTGCAAAAGTGTAATGTTGTTCTGATCCACAGTGTGTATCGTTAACTAACCCATTTAGACCCAAAAGGCCGATTGTATTTGTTACTATGTTTCTGTATCAGTGGTTCTCAACCTTTTTCACATCAAGGACCCCCAGAATGGATCTGTATTTGGCCGCCGACCCCCATCTGAAAATATGTTGTTCCAGAACTAGGGATGTCCCGATGTCGCTTCCGATCCGATCCCTCAATTTCTGTGTTAGCCGATACCGATACCGAATACAGATACCAGTGTCGTGATCTCATGTTGTGTTTATAGCAGACTCATGAATCAAATGTGCACTTGCAGTTTGGGCAACTCCAAAGCAAACTCCACATGTCCCAACATTTTATTTACCTGCCATAGTGTCAACCCCTTACCCCTGTGTGGGATCGCTGGTTAGACTGGCATAGTGTCAACCCCTTACCCCTGTGTGGGATCGCTGGTTAGACTGGCATAGTGTCAACCCCTTACCCCTGTGTGGGATCGCTGGTTAGACTGGCATGAATGAATGAATGAATGAATTTTATTTGTATAGCACCTTTCCAAACATATAGTTACAAAGTGCTTTACAGACAGGTTATAAAACAGGAATCATAAAAACATCAAAACAACAAAACATCAAGACATCAGAAACAATAAAATATGAAGAAAATAACAGGTCAATAAAACAATTAAAAACAATATTAGGAAAAACACTTGGCATATAGATGTGTTTTTAAAAGCGTTTTAAAAGAAGACACTGATTCTGCTAACCTAAGAGCCAGTGGTAGGGAGTTCCAAAGCAAAGGTGCCCGAGCCGCAAAGGCCCGGTCACCCCGAGTGACCAGACGTGTTGCTAGAGGAACTAGGAGGGCCTTATCCGCAGATCTGAGGCAGCGTACAGGGTTATGGGGTTTCAGCAAGTCTGTTATATAAATGGGAGCTAGACCATGTAGAGCTTTAAAAGTAATCAATAAAATCTTAAAATCAATTCTGTAGCTCACAGGGAGCCAGTGAAGGGTAGCTAAAATAGGTGTGATATGCTCACGTTTTCTTGTGTTGGTGAGAAGGCGAGCCGCAGAGTTCTGCACCATCTGGAGGCGAGATATATTTTTTTTGCTCATACCAGAGTATATTGAATTGCAGTAATCCAGTCGTGAAGATATGAATGCGTGTATGACGGTTTCCAGGTCTGCATGTGACAAAAAATGTTTGATTTTAGCGATGTTTCTGATCTGATGGTAACATGACTGGACTACTTTGGTGACTTGGGTGTTGAAGGAAATATCTGGATCGAAGAAAACACCTAGGTTGCGGGCTGAGTGTGTGATGTTTGTGGATAGGGTGCCAAGTTCTGAGTGAAATGAGTGGGTTGAGTTTGGGGGGCCAAATAGGATTATTTCTGATTTGGATTCATTTAATTGCAGAAAATTCTGAGACATCCAACTCTTTATGTCAGAGAGACATTTAAGAAGGCGTGGTATGTTTCCTGTAACACCAGGTTTAAGGGGGATATACAGCTGGGTATCATCCGCGTAGCTATGAAATTGTATTCCATGGTTCCTAATGATGTTGCCAATTGGCAACATATAAATCGTAAAAAGTAGTGGACCAAGGATAGAACCTTGTGGAACGCCACATTTAAAAGGAGCTCGTGATGAGGAGGCTTCCCCAATCACAATTGTGAAGCTTCTGTCTGTTAGGTAGGATCGGAACCACTCTAATGCGACATCGTTTATGCCGACCAGGTTCTTCAGGCGTTCAATTAAAATGGCATGATCGACCGTGTCAAAAGCAGAGCTCAGGTCTAAAAGGAATAAAATTGAACAGTCACCGGAGTCTGCATTTAAAAGAAGGTCGTTCGTAACTTTTAAAAGTGCTGTTTCCGTGCTGTGCAAGGCCCTAAAACCAGACTGAAACGTTTCAAAAGCAGAATTAAGATTCATAAAATTAATCAATTGAGTGGATACAGTTTTTTCTAAGATCTTTGATAAAAACGGTAGTTTAGAGATTGGTCTAAAATTGTTTAAAACTAAGGGGTCCAATGATGGTTTTTTTAGAAGAGGTTGGACCAACGCATTTTTAAAATTCGAGGGGAATATGCCAGTTGACAGAGAACAATTTATAATAGACATGATAGAAGGGGCCACAGTCATTATGTTCTCCTTCAGAAACTTGGTGGGAATTATGTCAAGAGGGCATGATGAAGAATTCATGTGTGTGATAGTTTCCATGAGTGTGATTAATGTAATTGGGTTGAATGAGGTTAGTTGAGAGGGCGGTACCGGGCAAACTCCAGAAACTGTCTGTACTGCAGGCAGATGCTGTCGAATCCCTTCGATCTTGCCAACGAAGTGTTGCAGGAATGCCTCACACTGTTCTGGAGAAGCTTCTAGACTAGGTTGACTGGGTGGTGGATATATAACTGATTGTATAGCTTGAAACATAATCCTGGAGTTATGAGAGTGGGCGGAAATTAGTTTGGAGAAATAGTCAGTTCTCGCAGCCTTAACGGCTGACTGATATTTGTTCATCAGCTCTCTGAGGTTGTTGTGTGAGGATACAAGCTTATCTTTTTTCCATTTCCTTTCTGCCTTTCTACAGTGTTTTTTAATGTCCTTGGTTTGTTCGTTTTCCCACAGATTTGACTTAGGTTTTACATGTTTCATTTTAAACGGGGCAATGGAATCGAGGATTTGAGTACAGGTACTGTTGAAATCATTAACCAGATCATTTGCTGAGAGCTGAGCAGTAGGTGAGGAAGGGGAGGCAACAACTGGAAAGGCCTGTTGGAAGAGGTGGTTGGCATTGGGTTTAAAGGACCGTGAGCGATAGGACATAGATGGCATGGGAGGAGGAGAAGGGAGTAAAGACTGGAAGAGGATGGCTTTATGATCTGAGGGGGGGAACTCTACAACGTTAATGTTGTACAGAGGCATAGTGTCAACCCCTTACCCCTGTGTGGGATCGCTGGTTAGACTGGCATAGTGTCAACCCCTTACCCCTGTGTGGGATCGCTGGTTAGACTGGCATAGTGTCAACCCCTTACCCCTTTGTGGGATCGCTGGTTAGACTGGCATAGTGTCAACCCCTTACCCCTGTGTGGGATCGCTGGTTAGACTGGCATAGTGTCGACCCCTTACCCCTGTGTGGGATCGCTGGTTAGACTGGCATAGTGTCAACCCCTTACCCCTGTGTGGGATCGCTGGTTAGACTGGCATAGTGTCGACCCCTTACCCCTGTGTGGGATCTGTGGTTAGACTGGCATAGTGTCAACCCCTTACCCCTGTGTGGGATCTGTGGTTAGACTGGCATATTCACCGATACCGACCCGATATGACACTTTTCCTATCCTATACTTTTCCCGATACCGATACAGTATCGGGACATCTCTATCCAGAACCCAGAAGCAAAATTATGAGTTAAAAAAACGTTTGCTCTGAAAGAATATATATTCAAAAATGTGCGCCACATTTTCAAGATTTTGCGGGAGCCAGTTTGGAATTGCAGCCGTCCGTAGGTGCCCTTTGAGAGTTTTTGATTGATTGATTGAAGAATTTATTAACAGTTTGCAGAATTACAGTACATTTCAAGCACAAACTCAATACAAAGGCTGTTAACTGTGAGTGGACGACCCAATTAAGCATTACACTTGTTTCCAATAGGGTCCACCATGTTCAAATCATCAAAACATTTAGAGACGTACAAATAGACACTTCTATAGACAGAACAGGAATTCATCATAAAGGAGGTAAAAAGGGAAAATAAATATATACAGTGAGGGGGAAAAAGGGGGGGGGGGGGGATTCAGATTTTACGGGGACCAGTTTCGAATTGCAGCCATCCGTAGGTGCCCTTTGAGAGCGGTTTTGAAGGAGTCAAGGGATTCGCATGTCTTAATGACAGTTGGTAGGGCGTTCCACATTTTGGTGGCATAGGAGCGAAAATAATTTAGTCCCTTGTTTGTGCCGAATCTGGGTTGTACATGGTTCGTTGCACTCCCTCTGGTGTTGTGGGTGTGGACTTCGTTAACATTAAGGAAGTATCTAGACAGGTACATGGGTATCTTGGTGGTGTATCGAATCTTGTGGACCAGACCCATTGCAAGATGCTGTACTCTGTCGTCGACCCTAAGCCATTCCAGCCTGTCGAAGTGGGCAGGGGTGAGGTGGGTTCGGGGGGCTAGATCAAGTAGGAGCCTGACCAGTTTGTTTTGGGAAGTCTGGAGCCTGGTTTTAAGGGCCTTTGAGGTGCTGTGGTACCAGGAGGTGCATGCATAGTCAAAGAAACCCTGTACAAGGGCTCCTGTTAAGGTCTTCAAGGTGTTTTTGTTGACCAGTGAGGAGATCCTGTAGAGGAATCTTGTTCTATGGTTGACCTTTTTGATTACGTTGGTGGCCATTTTATCACCGGAAAGATTAGCCTCCAGGATGGAACCTAGGTAGGTAATTTCATCTTTACGTGTGATAACATTGTCACCCACTCTAACCAAGAAGCCATTTGCCTTGCTGAGATTACTAATAGAGCCAAAGAGAATGGATTCAGTTTTTCCCAGGTGTAAAGATAGTTTGTTATCAGCGAGCCAGGTGCAGATTCTACCGAGTTCAGAGCTGAGGGCATTTTCAACCTGCAGTTTGTCCCTGTCCGAGACCAGCAGTGCTGAGTCATCTGCGAACAGGAACAAGTTGCAGTCACAAGCTGAAGTCATGTCGTTTACATATATTAGGAACAGTAGAGGCCCTAGTATGCTTCCTTGTGGAACGCCACAGCTCACTGGGAGGGGGGGGGACAGTGTTCCGTTCACTTCCACCATCTGTTCTCTCCCCTCCAGGTAGGATTGCATCCAGCTCACTGATGTGCTATCGAAACCAATTGCTTTTAGCTTGTTAACCAGTATGGAGTGGTTCACGGTGTCAGAGCGGTTTTGAAGGAGTCAAGGGATTCGCATGTCTTAATGACTGTTGGTAGGGCGTTCCACATTTTGGTGGCATAGGAGCGAAAATAATTTAGTCCCTTGTTTGTGCCGAATCTGGGTTGATTCCACTAGCCTGGCTAATAAACCAGACTCAAATCACACTGTCGTGTAATCCCCTGGCAGGCAATTTTGTTTTTGCCAACGGCTGATTCGGTCTGGTTTATTAGCCAGGCTATGATTCCACCCCTCTGCATGTTGTTCCACTCCAGTCCAGATGGTGGCGCTGATGCACCGTGAATGATATGAGCACCGCTGCGCTGCGTGTGTCCATTAGCTTCCTGTTGTTGCTACGTCAACAAGCAGCAGCACACCATCCTCGGTTAGCAGCTAATGTTGCTAACAACAACAAACACTGAAAGATACTGTTATTAATATAATATTAATAATAATATTTATAGCGTCGACATGGAGGAGGAATACTACGGGACGGTAGGAGACTGGGACGGCCCGGAGGGCAGCAATATGGTAAATATTAATTATTATTATTATAATATGACGACTTGTTGCTGTCTGTGTTTCTCTCTCTCTGTGTGTGTGTGTGTGTGTGTGTGCGTGTGCGTGCGTGTGTGTGTTTGATTGATTGATTGAAATATTTATTAACAGTTTGCAGAATTACAGTACATTTCAAGCACAAACTCAATACAAAGGCTGTTAACTGTGAGTGGACGACCCAATTAAGCATTACACTTGTTTACAAGAGGGTCCACCTTGTTCAATTCATCAAAACATTTTAGAGACGTACAAATAGACACTTCTATATAGTCAAAGAACAGAACAGGAATTCATCATAAAGGAGGTAAAAAGGGAAAAGAAACATACAATGAGGAGAAAAAGGGGTGAGTGCATGGGTGGGGGGATTTAGATTTGTGTGTGTCAGTGTGTGTGTGTGTGTGTGTGTGTGTGTGTGTGTGGGGAATTAAACGTGTTAATGTAGTTGATGAATTGAACAAGGTGGACCCTCTTGTAAACAAGTGTAATGCTTTATGGTGTCGTCCACTCACAGTTAACAGTCTTTGTATTGAGTTGTACTTGAAATGTACTGTAATTCTGCAAACTGTTGATACTAACATACTTCAATCAATCAATCAAAACAGTTAATTTAGTATATTTTCTCTCCCTCTGTGAAATGTGAAATTATCTTGTATACATATTTATTTGATCGTATAGTAGTCGATCTCTATATTCTGTAAAATCAAGAAAGAATAAGATAGAAAGATAGATCTTTATTGAGACAGAGACGGTGACTGCTTAATTAAGTTAATTTAAGACCTAGCAGTTAATTTAGTTTTATTAAACACATTTCTTCCTTGTAGCCCATGTTTTGTAATGGCGTCATCATGCTATTACGCCCGTGGATATACAGAGTGAACTTAACAATGATAAATTAATATGATAATACCTTTTATATAATCACCAACATGAATTATGTTTGTTATTTACAGCTAGTGTGTGTGTGTGTGTGTGTGTGTGTGTGTGTGTGTGTGTGTGTGTGTGTGTGTGTGTGTGTGTGTGTGTGTGTGTGTGTGTGTGTGTGTGTGTGTGTGTGTGTGTGAGCCCCAGTGGCTCTCAAACCTTTTCATGTCAAGGACCCCCAAATTGACACTAATTAGCCCGCAGACCCCCATGTGAAAAGCTATTCCAGGGACCCCCATAAGAGAAGATTTTTACGGCTCTAGCAGTGATTCTCAACCCGTTTAATTTCAAGGACCCCCAGTTTGACCTGCATTAGTCTACGGACCCCCATTTAATGGCATTGTAATATATCTCTGGGACCCCCATTTAATGGCATTGTAATATATCTCTGGGACCCCCATTTAATGGCATTGTAATATATCTCTGGGACCCCCATTTAATGGCATTGTAATATATCTCTGGGACCCCCATTTAATGGCATTGTAATATATCTCTGGGACCCCCATTTAATGGCATTGTAATATATCTCTGGGAACAACACAATAGTGAGAGGATTTATAACAGGACAGTTCAGTTCAATACAAGGTTCTGATGAGAGGATTTATAACAACAGGACAGTTCAGTTCAATACAAGGTTCTGATGAGAGGATTTATAACAACAGGACAGTTCAGTTCAATACAAGGTTCTGATGAGAGGATTTATAACAACAGGACAGTTCAGTTCAATACAAGGTTCTGATAAAACAACAGGACAGTTCAGTTCAATACAAGGTTCTGATAAAACAACAGGACAGTTCAGTTCAATACAAGGTTCTGATAAAACAACAGGACAGTTCAGTTCAATACAAGGTTCTGATGAGAGGATTTAAAACAACAGGACAGTTCAGTTCAATACAAGGTTCTGATAAAACAACAGGACAGTTCAGTTCAATACAAGGTTCTGATAAAACAACAGGACAGTTCAGTTCAATACAAGGTTCTGATAAAACAACAGGACAGTTCAGTTCAATACAAGGTTCTGATGAGAGGATTTATAACAACAGGACAGTTCAGTTCAATACAAGGTTCTGATGAAAGGATTTATAACAACAGGACAGTTCAGTTCAATACAAGGTTCTGATAAAACAACAGGACAGTTCAGTTCAATACAAGGTTCTGATAAAACAACAGGACAGTTCAGTTCAATACAAGGTTCTGATGAGAGGATTTATAACAACAGGACAGTTCAGTTCAATACAAGGTTCTGATGAGAGGATTTATAACAACAGGACAGTTCAGTTCAATACAAGGTTCTGATGAGAGGATTTATAACAACAGGACAGTTCAGTTCAATACAAGGTTCTGATAAAACAACAGGACAGTTCAGTTCAATACAAGGTTCTGATGAGAGGATTTATAACAACAGGACAGTTCAGTTCAATACAAGGTTCTGATGAGAGGATTTATAACAACAGGACAGTTCAGTTCAATACAAGGTTCTGATGAGAGGATTTATAACAACAGTTCAGTTCAATACAAGGTTCTGATGAGAGGATTTATAACAACAGTTCAGTTCAATACAAGGTTCTGGTGAGAGGATTTATACCCCAAGAAAGCACCATGGCTTGTTTCCATTGAGTTCCTTCATATTCAATTCATCAGAACATTTAATAACATACAGTACTCTGCTTTTTGCTTTTTCCTGAGGCCAGTATTGAATGACAGCTTGCTATGTGGATCTAAGAGTAGATTGAGTTAAGAGTAACTCAATCTCTTTTACAGACATGGTCAAGTATGATGAACTTTATTTTTCAGGAGGATGTTTATGTGTTAGAAAATAGAAATAAAACATGTAAATAAACGTGATAATGTTGTGTTTTCCAGGAGGACGGTTATGTAGAAGGAGAAAACGACGGGAAGATCCAGGAGGATTGTCTCACCAAGTTCTCTAGCAGAGATTACATCATGGAGCCAGCTGTGTTCAACACGCTGAAAACGTACGTATGACATCATCATTACATCATCATTACATCATCATTACATCATCATTACATCATGGAGCCAGCTGTGTTCAACACGCTGAAAACGTACGTATGACATCATCATTACATCATCATTACATCATCATTACATCATCATTACATCATGGAGCCAGCTGTGTTTAATACACTGCAAACGTACGTATGACATCATGATTACATCATCATTACATCATGGAGCCAGCTGTGTTTAACTCTCAAAGCGTACATGATGTGTGTATCTGATCGGTCGTAAATACTGTATAGATTGGACATTTTCAAGGGTCTATTCATTTGGTTCCATTTGAAGTTCTGAAAATGGTGCATTTTATATAGTAAATGGTGTATTTTATATAGCGCCTTTATCCAAGGCGCTTTACATAGATTGTGCATTACATTCACCCATTCACACACACATTCATACACCGATTGCGGCGGAAGCCATGCAAGGTACCAACCAGCACATCGGGAGCAATTACATATATTTTTGTTTGAGAACGACTGTTTGAGAACGACTGATGTAGAAACATGAGGGTTTTTCAGAAAACTGTCAGGATTTAGAAGACATTTGTAGAATCTGGTCTCAGGTCTAAATGGGTTAACAGTGTTTGGGTGGTCTTCCAGGTCCTTCCAGACAGATTAAACGGCGTTTATGGTCCTTCCAGGTCCTTCCAGACAGATTAAACAGCGTTTATGGTCCTTCCAGGTCCTTCCAGACAGATTAAACGGCGTTTATGGTCCTTCCAGGTCCTTCCAGACAGATTAAACAGCGTTTATGGTCCTTCCAGGTCCTTCCAGACAGATTAAACAGCGTTTATGGTCCTTCCAGGTCCTTCCAGACAGATTAAACAGCGTTTATGGTCCTTCCAGGTCCTTCCAGACAGATTAAACAGCGTTTATGGTCCTTCCAGGTCCTTCCAGACAGATTAAACAGCGTTATGGTCCTTCCAGGTCCTTCCAGACAGATTAAACAGCGTTTATGGTCCTTCCAGGTCCTTCCAGACAGATTAAACAGCGTTTATGGTCCTTCCAGGTCCTTCCAGACAGATTAAACAGCGTTTATGGTCCTTCCAGGTCCTTCCAGACAGATTAAACAGCGTTATGGTCCTTCCAGGTCCTTCCAGACAGATTAAACAGCGTTTATAGTCCTTCCAGGTCCTTCCAGACAGATTAAACAGCGTTTATGGTCCTTCCAGGTCCTTCCAGACGGATTAAACAGCGTTTATGGTCCTTCCAGGTCCTTCCAGACAGATTGAACAGCGTTTATGGTCCTTCCAGGTCCTTCCAGACAGATTAAACAGCGTTTATGGTCCTTCCAGGTCCTTCCAGACAGATTAAACAGCGTTTATGGTCCTTCCAGGTACTTCCAGGTCCTTCCAGACAGATTAAACAGCGTTTATGGTCCTTCCAGATCCTTCCAGGTCCTTCCAGACAGATTAAACAGCGTTTATGGTCCTTCCAGGTCCTTCCAGACAGATTAAACAGCGTTTATGGTCCTTCCAGGTACTTCCAGGTCCTTCCAGAAAGATTAAACAGCGTTATAGTCCTTCCAGATCCTTCCAGGTCCTTCCAGACAGATTAAACAGCGTTTATGGTCCTTCCAGATCCTTCCAGGTCCTTCCAGACAGATTAAACAGCGTTTATGGTCCTTCCAGGTCCTTCCAGACAGATTAAACAGTGTTTTATGGTCCTTCCAGGTACTTCCAGGCCGGAGGCTCTCCAGAACACGTCATCCAGCTGCTCTCTGAGAACTATTCTGCCGTGGCCCAGACAGTCAACCTGCTGGCAGAGTGGCTCATCCAGATGGGTAAGACCAGAGCCTTAGATATTGGGTGCGTTCGGAAATTCGCCCTGAACGCACTGGTGTGCTCTCTTTTCGTTCGTTTATTCAGTGCACTCAGTGCGTTGTCGTTCGAAAATCCAGTGCGCTGCGCACCGGGTGTTCCGAGTGACCGCGCTGAGCAACCCTACCCTGAAGCTGGGGTTGTCCACTGAGCGACCCTACCCTGAAGCTGGGGTTGTCCACTGAGCGACCCTACCCTGAAGCTGGGGTTGTCCACTGAGCGACCCTACCCTGAAGCTGGGGTCGTCCACTGAGCGACCCTACCCTGAAGATGGGGTTGTCCACTGAGCGACCCTACCCTGAAGCTGGGGTTGTCCACTGAGCGACCCTACCCTGAAGCTGGGGTTGTCCACTGAGCGACCTTACCCTGAAGCCGGGGTCGTCCACTGAGCGACCCTACCCTGAAGCTGGGGTCGTCCACTGAGCGACCCTACCCTGAAGCTGGGGTTGTCCACTGAGCGACCCTACCCTGAAGCTGGGGTCGTCCACTGAGCGACCCTACCCTGAAGCTGGGGTTGTCCACTGAGCGACCCTACCCTGAAGCTGGGGTTGTCCACTGAGCGACCCTACACACTGAACGCACTCTGTGACGTCACCGCCCACCACACTCAACAAACTGACCACATTCCCGGTGCGCATTTCCGAACGCACCCATAGACAGAGTTACGAAAATGCATTCACTTCTATTGGCTTCAGTCTAATGGAGGCTCTCCTACATAGACTTCTATTGGCTTCAGTCCAATGGAGGCTCTCCTACATAGACTTCTATTGGCTTCAGTCCAATGGAGGCTCTCCTACATAGACTTCTATTGGCTTCAGTCCAATGGAGGCTCTCCTACATAGACTTCTATTGGCTTCAGTCCAATGGAGGCTCTCCTACATAGACTTCTATTGGCTTCAGTCCAATGGAGGCTCTCCTCCATAGACTTCTATTGGCTTCAGTCCAATGGAGGCTCTCCTACATAGACTTCTATTGGCTTCAGTCCAATGGAGGCTCTCCTACATAGACTTCTATTGGCTTCAGTCCAATGGAGGCTCTCCTCCATAGACTTCTATTGGCTTCAGTCCAATGGAGGCTCTCCTACATAGACTTCTATTGGCTTCAGTCTAATGGAGGCTCTCCTACATAGACTTCTATTGGCTTCAGTCTAATGGAGGCTCTCCTACATAGACTTCTATTGGCTTCAGTCCAATGGAGGCTCTCCTACATAGACTTCTATTGGCTTCAGTCCAATGGAGGCTCTCCTACATAGACTTCTATTGGCTTCAGTCCAATGGAGGCTCTCCTACATAGACTTCTATTGGCTTCAGTCCAATGGAGGCTCTCCTTAGGGCCGGTCCTGAGCAATCTGGCGCCCTAAGCAGGATTTTTCTGTGGTCTCCTCTCCAGGTGTGGAACCAGCCCAGGGTTACGCCAGGGCTCCACCGGACGCGTTGCGTTGCGTCTGCGTCGCGTCAAAAAACGCACCGGTTCAATTTTAATGCACGCGTCGCGTCTCCGTGGGCAGTGGAGCCACCCTTCATTGATTAAAAAGGGAACATTCCCTGACGGTGACGGAGACGCGACGCTGACGCGCCCGGTGGAGCCCGGCCGTTAGGGTCTAATCTGTGCTCTCCTCTCCAGGGTTAGGGTCTAATCTGTGGTCTCCTCTCTAGGTGTGGAACCAGCCCAGGGTTAGGGTCTAATCTGTGGTCTCCTCTCTAGGGAACCAGCCCAGGGTTAGGGTCTAATCTGTGGTCTCCTCTCCAGGTGTGGAACCAGCCCAGGTTTAGGGTCTAATCTGTGGTCTCCTCTCCAGGTGTGGAACCAGCCCAGGGTTAGGGTCTAATCTGTGGTCTCCTCTCTAGGGCTGCGTTCGAATTCATTCCCTATGCCCCATATAGTGCACTACTTTGGGGTTCCGCCATTTTGTTATAGTGTCCGAATATGTAGTGAGCATTTTTGCACCCTAATGTAGTGGACTGAAATATCCCACAATGCACCGAGAATTGTAGGGACCATCCGATGGTCACTACAAAAACACAGCGAAGCAAATCTGCCCCATAATGCATTGCGCAAGCTCGCTCTTGAACGCACATGCACGCGTTTGCGCACACGTGCGCTGCTTCTGCATGCATGCGCTTATTGCGCTCCAACTCAGAAGAGGCAGAAGTTGAACCAGCGAAAGAAATCAACACAAATGTACTTTTTAAACTTTCGTTTCCCCTCTCTTTTCTTCCCTGGCGGATCTCGAAGCTACAGATCTCGAGACAAATTATCTGTGCATTTATTTGCAATTGTTTTGTTTTATTTATTTATAATAAAACAATTCATTTGCATTTGCAATAGTATTACTAATCTGATTCATTGTATCACCCAGGCCCAGCGCATGACGTTAGGAGAGGAATGAGTTGCTTGCTGTAGAAGGCCTTATATTTTAATAGTTTTTGGATTAAGGTGAGGTTGTAAAGCTATGTGCTAAAGTCCAATATATATTTTGTACATGCATGTGAGACACATTAATTGTGTCTCCGAACATATGTTTTATTAATATTAATTAATTCCTGACATTAAAAAATATATGTTATCTAACATTATTTCATTGAATTGCGCTAAATACATTAAAACTTCATTATGTAGGCAGTCATTTATTGGACTGCTGTTTCTGTTAACGTCCGTATTGTGAGCAGAGCTTGTAGATCGGCTACTTTTGGTAATTCTTTTACCAAAAGTACCCGATCTACAAGCTCACAACACGGACGTCGCGTTGCTTATAGATCGGCTATTTTTGCCGTATCCCCCCCCCCCGGATTAGCGGGGGTTCATAATCATGCTGCTGATATTTTCATATTGTCAAGGTGGTGCACTGTTTTCATATTGCTGGATAATGGATATAATATTAATGTATTGATAATAATCATAGGCCTATGTTATTTTAAAAGAATAACCTTTTTATCATCATTTCAGCAGCAGCGTTTTGACTGTTTTTTTGTAGTCAGTTGATTCTTCATATCCAAATGAGTGAAACGGCCGGGATGATTTGTTTATTTTTCATACAGTTCTTTATGAGGCGATCTGAACCCTATGGGGATTACAATGCAAATAAAAAGTACATGAACCCGCGGACCTATAGCGCCCTCTACCGATATTGACGTCAGAGTCGGTGCTCCCCATACAGGGAGTATTGTCCGAATGAATCACTATTTGAGTCCACTGAGTCTGGGTCCCCGTATGGGGAGTAGGGAACAACCCTAGCAATTCGAACGCAGCCCAGGTGTGGAACCAGCCCAGGGTTAGGGTCTAATCTGTGGTCTCCTCTCTAGGGAACCAGCCCAGGGTTAGGGTCTAATCTGTGGTCTCCTCTCCAGGTGTGGAGCCAGCCCAGGGTTAGGGTCTAATCTGTGGTCTCCTCTCCAGGGTTAGGGTCTAATCTGCGGTCTCCTCTCCAGGGTTAGGGTCTAATCTGTGGTCTCCTCTCCAGGTGTGGAACCAGCCCAGGGTTAGGGTCTAATCTGTGGTTTCCTCTCCAGGGTTAGGGTCTAATCTGTGGTCTCCTCTCCAGGGTTAGGGTCTAATCTGTGGTCTCCTCCCCAGGTGTGGAGCCAGCCCAGGGTTAGGGTCTAATCTGTGGTCTCCTCTCTAGGGAACCAGCCCAGGGTTAGGGTCTAATCTGTGGTCTCCTCTCCAGGGTTAGGGTCTAATCTGTGGTCTCCTCTCCAGGTGTGGAGCCAGCCCAGGTCCAGGAGCGTGTGGAGAACCACCTGAAGAGTCTCCTCATAAAGCACTTTGACCCCCAGAAAGCCGACTCCATCTTCACGGTGGAAGGAGAGGTGAGAGGGAGCGTTCTCGCCGAGGGTTCGATTCATTATTCATTCACTCATTTAACCCATTCTGGGCGGGAACCCCTTTTGGTGTTTAAAGCATTATGTTAAAGGAGAATTCCATACTAGAAGGCTTTCTTACCTTTCTTTGTAGTTGTTACGTCCCCACCAAAGAGGTCCAGGTGTTATTTTGTGCAAAAACTTTTTATTGGCTATTTCCCCTACCATAAGCCCTACATGAATTGCATTGAATGGGGCTATGGGGTGTTGTGCTAATTTGCTTATTTCCATCGAAATAAGTAGTAAAGTGTGCTGCTTGGGATATTATTTACATTATGAAGAGAGGATATATACAAAAAAAGAATAATTTTGAGCGATGGAAATAAGCATTTTTTTTATGATCTTTCAAAAATAGCAGATCTACAACCTCGTAGCGCTACGAGATATAACAATCAGAATCTGTATGTCATTTAAAATGTTACAAGAACTATTATTTTTGAACAATTGACAGTTTGTAAACCATTTCCTGTCAGCCTACTGTCTGTCCCTTCAAAAACCAATAAAAGGCGTAAGCCGCAAAAACAATATCTTTAAAAAAAAAAGAATGTGCACATCATGCAGGAGGCAGCAGGAGGTTGCTTTACTGATAACGAGCGCTTCCATACTCTGACACTTAGAAAAATAATCATCTGCAAGGAATTCCTTGACGGGAAGTAGCTCATAACATGTCTACGGTGGATTTGTATTAATCCATTTAGGCCTGACCTCAAAAGTTTAAAAAAAATCTTCTAAATCCTCCAGTTTTCTGAAATAAATATTTTCACGATTTTTCAAAAATAGCAGACCTACAAGCTCATAGCGCGCCACTCGGTGGCAAACGCATAGTAAGACCATGATTCGAGCTTTCCGTACAGCTGCAATGTTGGTGAGTTTGACGTTGTTTAATATAATTAGACAGGACTTTTCTGTGTGGATGAATGGGCTGTCTGTGGGAAGTTGCACCTAGGTAGCACCTTGCTGGCAAGATGGCCGCCGTGTGCATATATATCATCAACACGACCAGGATAGTGAATGATAGTTCATATCATCAATAGGACCAGGACAGTGAATAATAGTTCATATCATCAATAGGACCAGGACAGTGAATAATAGTTCATATCATCAATAGGACCAGGACAGTGAATGATACGTAGTTCATATCATCAATAGGACCAGGACAGTGAATGATAGTTCATATCATCAATAGGACCAGGACAGTGAATGATAGTTCATATCATCAATAGGACCAGGACAGTGAATGATAGTTCATATCATCAATAGGACCAGGACAGTGAATAATAGTTCATATCATCAATAGGACCAGGATAGTGAATGATAGTTCATATCATCAATAGGACCAGGACAGTGAATGATAGTTCATATCATCAATAGGACCAGGACAGTGAATAATAGTTCATATCATCAATAGGACCAGGACAGTGAATGATAGTTCATATCATCAATAGGACCAGGACAGTGAATGATAGTTCATATCATCAATAGGACCAGGATAGTGAATGATAGTTCATAATATCATGATTTGATTTCCGATCTAAACGTTTCTCGTTTTTTGGAACTTCAGACGACCCGCTTGGCTTGAACTAAATTATCTAAACCTTTCTGTGTGTGTGTGTGTGTGTGTGTGTGTGTGTGTGTGTGTGTGTGTGTGTGTGTGTGTGTGTGTGTGTGTGTGTGTGTGTGTGTGTGTGTGTGTGTGTGTGTGTGTGTGTGTGTGTGTGTGTGTGTGTGTGTGTGTGTGTGTGTGTGTGTGTGTGTGTGTGTGTGTGTGTGTGTGTGTGTGTGTGTGTGTGTGTGTGTGTGTGTGTGTGTGTACTCAGACTCCAGCGTGGCTTGAACAGATGATCGCTCACACCACATGGAGAGACCTGTTCTACAAGCTGGCCGAGGCCCATCCTGACTGCCTGATGCTCAACTTCACTGTTAAGGTACGCACGCACGCACACACCCCACGTGTCACTCCCAACAGCTAAGAACGAGGCACGGTAGTTCTTCCTCACTGGTGTATTTATCGTCTCGTTGTCAAACTGTTGCAAATAAAGCATAAAAAAAGGAACATTCAGATTAGAACCAAATCTAGACCTGAGGACGATTCTACAAATGTCTTCTAAATTCTGACAGTTTTCTGAAAAAAACCCATGCTTCTATATATTCTCAAACTATTTCATGTCAAGGACCTCCACAATTATCTGTATTTGGCCGCCAACCCCCATCTGAAAATATGTAGTTCCAGCGACCCCCCCCAGAAGCAAAGATATGAGTTAAAAAAACGTTCGCTCTGAAATAATATATATTCAAAGATTTGCGCCACATTTTCATGATTTTTCAAAAAATAGCAGACCTACGAGCTCATAGCGCGGCACTCAGTGCCGCGCTATGAGCTTGTAGATCTGCTATTTTTCAACAGCTAAAGCATAACATAATGCTTAGTTAAAACACCAAAAGGGGTTCCCGCCCAAAATGGGTTAAAAGGAGTTTGCCCCGACCGCAAACGATGACGGAACTACAACCCCAAAGAAAACACATCTTACCCCAAATTATATTTAGAAACTAATAAACTTAGAACACTATCAAATTGATAACAGTTGTTGTAGTTAATATCTCATGCAGGCTACCAGGGTCAGATCACCAGTGTATTGTGGGTATTGTAGTTGATCTCAGATGCAGGCTACCAGGGTCAGATCACCAGTGTATTGTGGGTATTGTAGTTGATCTCAGATGCAGGCTACCAGGGTCAGATCACCAGTGTATTGTGGGTATTGTAGTTGATCTCAGATGCAGGCTACCAGGGTCAGATCACCAGTGTATTGTGGGTATTGTAGTTGATCTCAGATGCAGGCTACCAGGGTCAGATCACCAGTGTATTGTGGGTATTGTAGTTGATCTCAGATGCAGGCTACCAGGGTCAGATCACCAGTGTATTGTGGGTATTGTAGTTAATCTCAGACGCAGGCTACCAGGGGGAGATCACCAGTGTATTGTGGGTATTGTAGTTGATCTCAGATGCAGGCTACCAGGGGGAGATCACCAGTGTATTGTGGGTATTGTAGTTAATCTCAGATGCAGGCTACCAGGGGGAGATCACCAGTGTATTGTGGGTATTGTAGTTAATCTCAGATGCAGGCTACCAGGGGGAGATCACCAGTGTATTGTGGGTATTGTAGTTAATCTCAGATGCAGGCTACCAGGGGGAGATCACCAGTATGGTAACAGTGTTGTATTGTGGGTATTGTAGTTAATCTCAGATGCAGGCTACCAGGGGGAGATCACCAGTGTATTGTGGGTATTGTAGTTAATCTCAGATGCAGGCTACCAGGGGGAGATCACCAGTAACAGTGATGTATTGTGGGTATTGTAGTTAATCTCAGACGCAGGCTACCAGGGGGAGATCACCAGTGTATTGTGGGTATTGTAGTTAATCTCAGATGCAGGCTACCAGGGGGAGATCACCAGTGTATTGTGGGTATTGTAGTTAATCTCAGATGCAGGCTACCAGGGGGAGATCACCAGCGTCTCCACAGCCTGTCAGCAGCTGGAGGTTTTCTCCAGGGTTCTGAGGACGTCTCTGGCCACGCTGCTGGACGGAGGAGAGGACCACCTGGAGAAGAACCTCCCGGAGTTCGCAGTAAGGCCCGCGCACGCACGCACGCACGCACGCACGCACGCACGCACGCACGCACGCACGCACGCACACACGCACCAGCATGTTTTCGTAAAGCAGTGTTTCTCAAACATTTTCATGACGCTTTCTGTCATTTCATGGGTTAAACTAGCAGCTCAAATAGTGAACAAACTAAATACAACTGTTTGATGTTATCTCGTCTCTCTCTCTGCGTGCGTGCGTGTGCGTGCGTCTCCTGCAGAAGATGGTGTGTCACGGTGAACACACCTACCTGTTCGCTCAGGCCATGATGTCCATCCTGTCTCAGGAGGAACAGGGAGGCTCTGCCATGAGGAGGATAGGACAGGAGGTCCAGAGGTCAGCTCACCAGAGGTACTACCCCCCCCCACACCCCCCTAAACCCCCCTATACCCCCCTACACCCCCACAGGAGGTCCAGAGGTCAGCTCACCAGAGGTACTACCCCCCCCCCACACCCCCCTAAACCCCCCTATACCCCCCTACACCCCCACAGGAGGTCCAGAGGTCAGCTCACCAGAGGTACTACCCCCCCCTACACCCCCCTATACCCCTATACCCCCCTACACCCCCCTATACCCCCCTACACCCCCACAGGAGGTCCAGAGGTCAGCTCACCAGAGGTACTACACCCCCTACACCCCCCTATACCCCTATACCCCCCTATACCCCCCTACACCCCCACAGGAGGTCCAGAGGTCAGCTCACCAGAGGTACTACCCCCCCCTACACCCCCCTATACCCCCCTATACCCCCACAGGAGGTCCAGAGGTCAGCTCACCAGAGGTACTACCCCCCCCCCCCCCTACACCCCCCTATACCCCCCTATACCCCTAGACCCCCCCACAGGAGGTCCAGAGGTCAGCTCACCAGAGGTACTGTCCCATGGGGTCCACAGGTAACAGGCTACACACATGTCCCATGGGGTCCACAGGTAACAGGCTACACACATGTCCCATGGGGTCCACAGGTAACAGGCTACACACATGTCCCATGGGGTCCACAGGTAACAGGCTACACACATGTCCCATGGGGTCCACAGGTAACAGGCTACACACATGTCCCATGGGGTCCACAGGTAACAGGCTACACACATGTCCCATGGGGTCCACAGGTAACGGGCTACACACATGTCCCATGGGGTCCACAGGTAACAGGCTAAACACATGTCCAATGGGGTCCACAGGTAACAGGCTACACACATGTCCCATGGGGTCCACAGGTAACAGGCTACACACATGTCCCATGGGGTCCACAGGTAACAGGCTACACACATGTCCCATGGGGTCCACAGGTAACAGGCTACACACATGTCCCATGGGGTCCACAGGTAACAGGCTACACACATGTCCCATGGGGTCCACAGGTAACAGGCTACACACATGTCCCATGGGGTCCACAGGTAACAGGCTACACACATGTCCCATGGGGTCCACAGGTAACAGGCTACACACATGTCCAATGGGGTCCACAGGTAACAGGCTACACACATGTCCCATGGGGTCCACAGGTAACAGGCTACACACATGTCCCATGGGGTCCACAGGTAACAGGCTACACACATGTCCCATGGGGTCCACAGGTAACAGGCTACACACATGTCCCATGGGGTCCACAGGTAACAGGCTACACACATGTCCCATGGGGTCCACAGGTAACAGGCTACACACATGTCCCATGGGGTCCACAGGTAACAGGCTACACACATGTCCCATGGGGTCCACAGGTAACAGGCTACACACATGTCCCATGGGGTCCACAGGTAACAGGCTACACACATGTCCCATGGGGTCCACAGGTAACAGGCTACACACATGTCCCATGGGGTCCACAGGTAACAGGCTACACACATGTCCCATGGGGTCCACAGGTAACAGGCTACACACATGTCCCATGGGGTCCACAGGTAACAGGCTAAACACATGTCCCATGGGGTCCACAGCTAATCGCCACAATACAACGTGTTGTTCCAGGGGTCACGACGCCAGTCAGATCACCCTGGCACTGGGCACGGCAGCAGCGTACCCGCGGGCGTGCCAGGCTCTGGGCGCCATGCTCTCCAGAGGGGCTCTGAACCCAGCAGACATCACCGTCCTCTTCAAGATGTTCAGCAGCATGGACCCTCCTCCCGTGGAGCTGGTGAGACACAGAGCCGCCCAAACACCACAGAGTTACCACAACTCCGTTCACTTCACAGGGTTTCAGTCCTATAGTGCGCCGTAGTCCTGACGTCACTCGCTATAACATGGGGTCATCTTTAAATCGTTTCATATAAGCATTGTGGTCCAAGAATAAACAAGCTGTCTCAGTGTTATTGTCAGGGAGGTGTCTCTGTATCGTTATATTGTCAGGGAGGTGTCTCTGTATCGTTATATTGTCATGGAGGTGTCTCTGTATCGTTATATTGTCAGGGAGGTGTCTCTGTATCGTTATATTGTTGGGGAGGTGTCTCTGTATCGTTATATTGTCAGGGAGGTGTCTCTGTATCGTTATATTGTCATGGAGGTGTCTCTGTATCGTTATATTGTCAGGGAGGTGTCTCTGTATCGTTATATTGTCAGGGAGGTGTCTCTGTGTCGTTATATTGTCGGGGAGGTGTCTCTGTATCGTTATATTGTCAGGGAGGTGTCTCTGTATCGTTATATTGTCAGGGAGGTGTCTCTGTATCGTTATATTGTCAGGGAAGTGTCTCTGTCGTTATATTGTCGGGGAGGTGTCTCTGTGTCGTTATATTGTCAGGGAGGTGTCTCTGTATCGTTATATTGTCGGGGAGGTGTCTCTGTATCGTTATATTGTCCGGGAGGTGTCTCTGTATCGTTATATTGTCGGGGAGGTGTCTCTGTATCGTTATATTGTCAGGGAGGAGGTGTCTCTGTATCGTTATATTGTCGGGGAGGTGTCTCTGTATCGTTATATTGTTGGGGAGGTGTCTCTGTATCGTTATATTGTTGGGGAGGTGTCTCTGTATCGTTATATTGTCAGGGAGGTGTCTCTGTATCGTTATATTGTCAGGGAGGTGTCTCTGTATCGTTATATTATCAGGGAGGTGTCTCTGTATCGTTATATTGTCAGGGAGGTGTCTCTGTATCGTTATATTGTCAGGGAGGTGTCTCTGTATCGTTATATTGTCAGGGAGGTGTCTCTGTATCGTTATATTGTCAGGGAGGTGTCTCTGTATCGTTATATTGTCAGGGAGGTGTCTCTGTATCGTTATATTGTCAGGGAGGTGTCTCTGTGTCGTTATATTATCAGGGAGGTGTCTCTGTGTCGTTATATTGTCAGGGAGGTGTCTCTGTATCGTTATATTGTCAGGGAGGTGTCTCTGTATCGTTATATTGTCAGGGAGGTGTCTCTGTGTCGTTATATTATCAGGGAGGTGTCTCTGTGTCGTTATATTGTCAGGGAGGTGTCTCTGTGTCGTTATATTGTCAGGGAGGTGTCTCTGTGTCGTTATATTGTCAGGGAGGTGTCTCTGTGTCGTTATATTGTCAGGGAGGTGTCTCTGTATCGTTATATTGTCAGGGAGGTGTCTCTGTATCGTTATATTGTCAGGGAGGTGTCTCTGTATCGTTATATTGTCAGGGAGGTGTCTCTGTGTCGTTATATTGTCAGGGAGGTGTCTCTGTATCGTTATATTGTCAGGGAGGTGTCTCTGTATCGTTATATTGTCAGGGAGGTGTCTCTGTATCGTTATATTGTCAGGGAGGTGTCTCTGTATCATTATATTGTCAGGGAGGTGTCTCTGTATCGTTATATTGTCAGGGAGGTGTCTCTGTATCGTTATATATTGTGAGGGAGGTGTCTCTGTGTCGTTATATTGTCAGGGAGGTGTCTCTGTATCGTTATATATTGTGAGGGAGGTGTCTCTGTATCGTTATATTGTGAGGGAGGTGTCTCTGTATCGTTATATTGTCAGGGAGGTGTCTCTGTATCGTTATATTGTCAGGGAGGTGTCTCTGTATCGTTATATTGTCAGGGAGATGTTTCTGTATCGTTATATTGTCAGGGAGGAGGTGTCTCTGTATCGTTATATTGTCAGGGAGGTGTCTCTGTATCGTTATATTGTCAGGGAGGTGTCTCTGTATCATTATATTGTCAGGGAGGTGTCTCTGTATCGTTATATTGTCAGGGAGGTGTCTCTGTATCATTATATTGTCAGGGAGGTGTCTCTGTATCGTTATATTGTCAGGGAGGTGTCTCTGTATCGTTATATTGTCAGGGAGGTGTCTCTGTATCGTTATATTGTCAGGGAGGTGTCTCTGTATCGTTATATTGTCAGGGAGGTGTCTCTGTGTCGTTATATTGTCAGGGAGGTGTCTCTGTATCGTTAAATTGTCAGGGAGGTGTCTCTGTATCGTTATATTGTCAGGGAGGTGTCTCTGTATCGTTATATTGTCAGGGAGGTGTCTCTGTATCGTTATATTGTCGGGGAGGTGTCTCTGTATCGTTATATTGTCAGGGAGGTGTCTCTGTGTCGTTATATTGTCAGGGAGGTGTCTCTGTTTCTAGTGAAAATGTAACTAATTCAGCAGCAGTAACAATAGCGTTTTCTCTCAGTCTTCATATCCATATGAGTGAAACGGCCTGGATGATTTGTTTATTTTTCAAACACAGTTCTTATATGAGGTGATCTAAAATCCCGCTATGGGGATTACAATACAAATAAAAAGTACATGACCTTTGACCTCTACCGATATTGACGTCAGACTTCGGTGCTCTATGGCGGCTCTTCTACATCAGTGGTTCCCAAAGTGGGGTCCGGGGACCCCCGGAGGTCCCTGAGGGAGTTCCAGGGGGTCCGGTGACCCCCGGAGGTCCCTGAGGGAGTTCCAGGGGGTCCGGGGACACCCGGAGGTCCCTGAGGGAGTTCCAGGGGGTCCGGGGACCCCCGGAGGTCCCTGAGGGAGTTCCAGGAGGTCCCCAGCTAAATGATAGTTTGGAACCAAATGGACCCTTATGGGTCTGTAACTGCTAGAGCCGTAAAAATCTTTTCTTATTTGGGGTCCCTGGCATAGCTTTTCACACGGGGGTCCGCGGGCTAATAAATGTCAATTTGGGGGTCCTTGCCATGAAAATGTTTGAGAACCAACTGTCATATTTCATTAGCCTTTCAATGGTACATTTCAGAAGCCCAGCATTAACCCATTCTGGGCTGGAACCCCTTTTGGTGTCAGCATCATGTTATGCTTTAGCTATTGAAAAATAGCAGAGCTACAAGGACCCCCATTTGAAAAGATATGCCAGGGACCCCCATAAGAGAAGATTTTTACGGCTCTAGCAGTGATTCTCAACCCAATTTCAGTTTGACATGCATTAGTCTATGGACCCCCATTTAATGGCATTTCTATAAATGAGATCCCAATTTATATTGTAAAATCATTGTTAATTTAACTCTGAGAGTACTCAGAGTTACAGACCCATAAGGGTCCGTTTGGTTCCATTTGTACACTCTCAGAGTTACAGACCCATAAGTCTCAGAGTCCCAGCCTTCATGTAGTCTCTGTGTTTTCAGATCAGAGTCCCAGCCTTCATGTAGTCTCTGTGTTTCAGATCAGAGTCCCAGCCTTCATGTAGTCTCTGTGTTTTCAGATCAGAGTCCCAGCCTTCATGTAGTCTCTGTGTTTCAGATCAGAGTCCCAGCCTTCATGTAGTCTCTGTGTTTTCAGATCAGAGTCCCAGCCTTCATGTAGTCTCTGTGTTTTCAGATCAGAGTCCCAGCCTTCATGTAGTCTCTGTGTTTCAGATCAGAGTCCCAGCCTTCATGTAGTCTCTGTGTTTTCAGATCAGAGTCCCAGCCTTCATGTAGTTTCTGTGTTTCAGATCAGAGTCCCAGCCTTCCTGGACCTGTTCATGCAGTCTCTCTTCAAGCCGGGATCGAAGATCAACCAGGACCACAAACACAAATACATCCACATCCTGGCGTACGCTGCTAGTGTGGTGGAGACATGGAAGAAGGTAATACTGCTACTGCTACTACTACTGCTACTGCTACTGCTGCTGCTACTGCTACTGCTGCTACTGCTACTGCTACTGCTACTGCTACTGCTACTGCTACTGCTACTGCTACTGCTACTACTGCTACTGCTACTGCTACTGCTACTGCTACTACTGCTACTGATACTGCTACTGCTGCTACTACTGCTACTGCTACTACTGCTACTGCTACTACTGCTGCTACTGCTGCTACTGCTGCTACTGCTACTGCTACTGCTACTACTGCTGCTACTGCTACTGCTGCTGCTGCTGCTGCTACTACTGCTGCTACTGCTACTACTGCTGCTGCTGCTACTGCTACTGCTACTGCTACTGCTGCTACTGCTACTGCTACTGCTACTACTGCTACTGCTACTGCTACTACTGCTACTACTACTGCTACTGCTACTGCTACTGCTACTGCTACTGCTACTACTGCTACTGCTGCTACTGCTACTGCTACTGCTACTGCTGCTGCTACTACTGCTGCTGCTACTACTGCTGCTGCTGCTGCTGCTACTGCTGCTGCTACTACTGCTGCTGCTACTGCTACTGCTACTGCTACTACTGCTACTGCTACTGCTGCTGCTGCTACTACTGCTACTGCTACTACTGCTACTGCTACTACTGCTACTGCTGCTGCTGCTACTGCTACTGCTACTGCTGCTACTGCTGCTACTGCTGCTGCTGCTGCTACTGCTACTACTACTGCTACTACTACTGCTACTACTGCTGCTGCTGCTGCTACTGCTACTGCTACTGCTACTGCTACTACTACTGCTACTACTACTGCTACTACTGCTGCTGCTGCTGCTGCTGCTACTGCTACTACTACTACTGCTACTGCTACTGCTACTGCTACTGGAACAACATATTTTCAGATGGGGGTCGGCGGTCAAATACAGATAATTCTGGTGGTCCTTGACATGAAATAGTTTGAGCACCACTGACATAGGAAATAAAATCCCGAAAACTGTCAAGATATTTTTTCTGATCTCAGGTCGTAATGGATTAACACAGTGACCATGTTTACATGAGGACTTTTAACCCCCTTTAATTCCGAATAAAAGTTAAATCCTATTAAACGTTGTCATGTAAACACCTACAAAAACTTAAATCCGAATGAAAATGCTCTATGCGATTTAAAAACCATTCCGATGTCACTGGCCGGATTATTCCGATGTTCAATGCGATTGAAAGAAAATTGGACTCATGTATACACTGCTTCGGATTTAACTTCATTCTGGTCCTTCTGAGCATATATGCTCATTTCCAAGGTGCTCCAACTCCAAGGCACTCATATCCACACACCCACACACACACACACACACACACACACACACACACACACACACACAGTCCCAAGAATACGCTATTATGTCCATCCTATCCCCTTGTATAGGCTATATAACTTGTCTATTCCAATAAGTTGCAACCAAAACGTCATGAAACATAAACGGCTTTGCAAATAAATCCACTAGCCTTGTGAGGCGCGCAGCGAAAAGTTGATAAATGCGATGCCCCCCCCCCCCCCCCCTGTTTTACTGCTGTGTGTGTGTGTGTGTGTGTGTGTGTGTGTGTGTTCAACAGTCTCTCTCTCTCTCTCTGGTCCAGTGCTTACAGCAAGAGAGAGACTCGCTGTAAGCACTGGACCAGAGAGAGAGAGACTCGCTGTAAGCACTGGACCGGGGCTACTATCCAACCAACAGCCCCAAAGCAGCTGCTGTGGAATGAAATGATAGGATTTCAAAGTATGGTCTTTCGTCTGTAATGTTTGTATTGTTGAGACATAGGCTACTGAATGAACTGCCTATATTCTATGTGTCCAACAGATGGCGTAGTTTCATGTGAAATAATGTGTCATGGCTTATATCACACCGACACCGTCCATGTAAACACTCATTCGGAATGACCATTTCCCATGGAAACCCGCAGCAAAAAACATTACTTCCGAAGTATTTTATTCTGAAGTATTTATTCGGAATGATCAGCCTGCATGTAACTGCGGCCTGTGTCTGGTGTGTTTCAGAACAAGAGAGTGAACCTCATACTGTACTACTCATACTGTACTCATACTGTACTGTGTTTCAGAACAAGAGGGTGAACCTCATACTGTACCACTCATACTGTACTGTGTGTTTCAGAGGGTGAACCTCATACTGTACTCATACTGTACTGTGTGTTTCAGAGAGTGAACCTCATACTGTACTCATACTGTACTCATACTGTACTGTGTGTTTCAGAGGGTGAACCTCATACTGTACTCATACTGTACTCATACTGTACTGTGTTTCAGAGGGTGAACCTCATACTGTACTCATACTGTACTGTGTGTTTCAGAGAGTGAACCTCATACTGTACTCATACTGTACTCATACTGTACTGTGTGTTTCAGAGGGTGAACCTCATACTGTACTGTGTTTCAGAACAAGAGGGTGAACCTCATACTGTACTCATACTGTACTGTGTTTCAGAACAAGAGGGTGAACCTCATACTGTACTCATACTGTACTGTGTTTCAGAACAAGAGGGTGAACCTCATACTGTACTGTGTGTTTCAGAGAGTGAACCTCATACTGTACTGTGTTTCAGAACAAGAGGGTGAACATCAACAAAGATGAGCTGAAGTCCACGTCTAAAGCCATAGAGACGGTCCATAACCTCTGCTGTAACGAGAACAAGGGCTCTACGGAGCTGGTGGCGGAACTCAGCCCTCTGTACCAGTGTATAAGGTACTGTACCTACTGTACTCCTACTGTACCTACTGTACTCCTACTGTACCTACTGTACTCAGTCCTCTGTACCAGTGTATAAGGTACTGTACCTACTGTACTCCTACTGTACTCCTACTGTACCTACTGTACTCAGCCCTCTGTACCAGTGTATAAGGTACTGTACCTACTGTACTCCTACTGTACCTACTGTACTCAGCCCTCTGTACCAGTGTATAAGGTACTGTACTCCTACTGTACTCCTACTGTACATACTGTACTCAGTCCTCTCAACCAGTGTATAAGGTACTGTACCTACTGTACTCCTACTGTACTCAGTCCTCTGTACCAGTGTATAAGGTACTGTACCTACTGTACTCCTACTGTACTCAGTCCTCTGTACCAGTGTATAAGGTACTGTACTCCTACTGTACTCAGCCCTCTGTACCAGTGTATAAGGTACTGTACCTACTGTACTCCTACTGTACCTACTGTACTCAGTCCTCTGTACCAGTGTATAAGGTACTGTACCTACTGTACTCCTACTGTACTCCTACTGTACCTACTGTACTCCTACTGTACCTACTGTACTCCTACTGTACTCAGTCCTCTGTACCAGTGTATAAGGTACTGTACCTACTGTACTCCTACTGTACTCAGTCCTCTGTACCAGTGTATAAGGTACTGTACTCCTACTGTACCTACTGTACTCCTACTGTACCTACTGTACTCCTACTGTACCTACTGTACTCAGCCCTCTGTACCAGTGTATAAGGTACTGTACCTACTGTACATACTGTACTCAGCCCTCTGTACCAGTGTATAAGGTACTGTACCTACTGTACATACTGTACTCAGCCCTCTGTACCAGTGTATAAGGTACTGTACCTACTGTACATACTGTACTCAGCCCTCTGTACCAGTGTATAAGGTACTGTACCTACTGTACATACTGTACTCCTACTGTACCTACTGTACTCCTACTGTACCTACTGTACTCCTACTGTACTCAGCCCTCTGTACCAGTGTATAAGGTACTGTACCTACTGTACTCCTACTGTACTCAGTCCTCTGTACCAGTGTATAAGGTACTGTACCTACTGTACTCCTACTGTACCTACTGTACTCAGTCCTCTCAACCAGTGTATAAGGTACTGTACCTACTGTACTCCTACTGTACCTACTGTACTCAGTCCTCTGTACCAGTGTATAAGGTACTGTACCTACTGTACTCCTACTGTACCTACTGTACTCAGTCCTCTGTACCAGTGTATAAGGTACTGTACCTACTGTACTCCTACTGTACCTACTGTACTCAGTCCTCTGTACCAGTGTATAAGGTACTGTACCTACTGTACTCCTACTGTACTCAGTCCTCTGTACCAGTGTATAAGGTACTGTACCTACTGTACTCCTACTGTACCTACTGTACTCAGTCCTCTGTACCAGTGTATAAGGTACTGTACCTACTGTACTCCTACTGTACTCAGTCCTCTGTACCAGTGTATAAGGTACTGTACCTACTGTACTCCTACTGTACCTACTGTACTCAGTCCTCTGTACCAGTGTATAAGGTACTGTACCTACTGTACTCCTACTGTACCTACTGTACTCAGTCCTCTGTACCAGTGTATAAGGTACTGTACCTACTGTACTCCTACTGTACCTACTGTACTCAGTCCTCTGTACCAGTGTATAAGGTACTGTACCTACTGTACTCCTACTGTACCTACTGTACTCAGTCCTCTCAACCAGTGTATAAGGTACTGTACCTACTGTACTCCTACTGTACCTACTGTACTCAGTCCTCTGTACCAGTGTATAAGGTACTGTACCTACTGTACTCCTACTGTACCTACTGTACTCCTACTGTACCTACTGTACTCAGTCCTCTGTACCAGTGTATAAGGTACTGTACCTACTGTACTCCTACTGTACTCAGTCCTCTGTACCAGTGTATAAGGTACTGTACCTACTGTACTCCTACTGTACTCAGTCCTCTGTACCAGTGTATAAGGTACTGTACCTACTGTACTCCTACTGTACTCAGTCCTCTGTACCAGTGTATAAGGTACTGTACCTACTGTACTCCTACTGTACTCAGTCCTCTGTACCAGTGTATAAGGTACTGTACCTACTGTACTCCTACTGTACCTACTGTACTCCTACTGTACTCCTACTGTACTCCTACTGTACCTACTGTACTCCTACTGTACCTACTGTACTCAGCCCTCTGTACCAGTGTATAAGGTACTGTACCTACTGTACTCCTACTGTACCTACTGTACTCCTACTGTACTCAGTCATCTGTACCAGTGTATAAGGTACTGTACCTACTGTACTCCTACTGTACCTACTGTACTCCTACTGTACCTACTGTACTCAGTCATCTGTACCAGTGTATAAGGTACTGTACCTACTGTACTCAGTCATCTGTACCAGTGTATAAGGTACTGTACCTACTGTACTCCTACTGTACCTACTGTACTCCTACTGTACCTACTGTACTCAGTCATCTGTACCAGTGTATAAGGTACTGTACCTACTGTACTCCTACTGTACCTACTGTACTCAGTCCTCTGTACCAGTGTATAAGGTACTGTACCTACTGTACTCCTACTGTACCTACTGTACTCCTACTGTACCTACTGTACTCAGTCCTCTGTACCAGTGTATAAGGTACTGTACCTACTGTACTCCTACTGTACCTACTGTACTCCTACTGTACCTACTGTACTCCTACTGTACCTACTGTACTCCTACTGTACTCAGTCCTCTGTACCAGTGTATAAGGTACTGTACCTACTGTACTCCTACTGTACCTACTGTACTCCTACTGTACCTACTGTACTCCTACTGTACTCAGTCCTCTGTACCAGTGTATAAGGTACTGTACCTACTGTACTCCTACTGTACCTACTGTACTCCTACTGTACCTACTGTACTCCTACTGTACCTACTGTACTCCTACTGTACTCAGTCCTCTGTACCAGTGTATAAGGTACTGTACCTACTGTACTCCTACTGTACCTACTGTACTCCTACTGTACCTACTGTACTCCTACTGTACTCAGTCCTCTGTACCAGTGTATAAGGTACTGTACCTACTGTACTCCTACTGTACCTACTGTACTCCTACTGTACCTACTGTACTCAGTCCTCTGTACCAGTGTATAAGGTACTGTACCTACTGCACTCCTACTGTACCTACTGTACTCAGTCCTCTGTACCAGTGTATAAGGTACTGTACCTACTGTACTCCTACTGTACTCAGTCCTCTGTACCAGTGTATAAGGTACTGTACCTACTGTACTCCTACTGTACTCAGTCCTCTGTACCAGTGTATAAGGTACTGTACCTACTGTACTCCTACTGTACTCAGTCCTCTGTACCAGTGTATAAGGTACTGTACCTACTGTACTCCTACTGTACTCCTACTGTACCTACTGTACTCCTACTGTACCTACTGTACTCCTACTGTACTCCTACTGTACCTACTGTACTCCTACTGTACTCCTACTGTACCTACTGTACTCCTACTGTACTCCTACTGTACCTACTGTACTCCTACTGTACCTACTGTACTCAGCCCTCTGTACCAGTGTATAAGGTACTGTACCTACTGTACTCCTACTGTACCTACTGTACTCCTACTGTACTCAGTCCTCTGTACCAGTGTATAAGGTACTGTACCTACTGTACTCCTACTGTACTCCTACTGTACCTACTGTACTCCTACTGTACCTACTGTACTCAGCCCTCTGTACCAGTGTATAAGGTACTGTACCTACTGTACTCCTACTGTACTCAGTCCTCTGTACCAGTGTATAAGGTACTGTACCTACTGTACTCCTACTGTACCTACTGTACTCCTACTGTACCTACTGTACTCAGTCATCTGTACCAGTGTATAAGGTACTGTACCTACTGTACTCAGTCATCTGTACCAGTGTATAAGGTACTGTACCTACTGTACTCCTACTGTACCTACTGTACTCCTACTGTACCTACTGTACTCAGTCATCTGTACCAGTGTATACGGTACTGTACCTACTGTACTCAGTCATCTGTACCAGTGTATAAGGTACTGTACCTACTGTACTCCTACTGTACCTACTGCACTCCTACTGTACCTACTGTACTCCTACTGTACTCCTACTGTACCTACTGTACTCCTACTGTACTCCTACTGTACTCCTACTGTACTCCTACTGTACCTACTGTACTCAGTCCTCTGTACCAGTGTATAAGGTACTGTACCTACTGTACTCCTACTGTACTCCTACTGTACTCAGTCATCTGTACCAGTGTATAAGGTACTGTACCTACTGTACTCCTACTGTACCTACTGTACTCAGTCCTCTGTACCAGTGTATAAGGTACTGTACCTACTGTACTCCTACTGTACCTACTGTACTCAGTCCTCTGTACCAGTGTATAAGGTACTGTACCTACTGTACTCCTACTGTACCTACTGTACTCCTACTGTACCTACTGTACTCAGTCCTCTGTACCAGTGTATAAGGTACTGTACCTACTGTACTCCTACTGTACTCAGTCCTCTGTACCAGTGTATAAGGTACTGTACCTACTGTACTCCTACTGTACTCAGTCCTCTGTACCAGTGTATAAGGTACTGTACCTACTGTACTCCTACTGTACTCAGTCCTCTGTACCAGTGTATAAGGTACTGTACCTACTGTACTCCTACTGTACTCCTACTGTACCTACTGTACTCCTACTGTACCTACTGTACTCAGCCCTCTGTACCAGTGTATAAGGTACTGTACCTACTGTACTCCTACTGTACCTACTGTACTCCTACTGTACTCCTACTGTACTCAGTCCTCTGTACCAGTGTATAAGGTACTGTACCTACTGTACTCCTACTGTACTCCTACTGTACCTACTGTACTCCTACTGTACCTACTGTACTCAGCCCTCTGTACCAGTGTATAAGGTACTGTACCTACTGTACTCCTACTGTACTCCTACTGTACCTACTGTACTCCTACTGTACCTACTGTACTCAGTCATCTGTACCAGTGTATAAGGTACTGTACCTACTGTACTCAGTCATCTGTACCAGTGTATAAGGTACTGTACCTACTGTACTCCTACTGTACCTACTGTACTCAGTCCTCTGTACCAGTGTATAAGGTACTGTACCTACTGTACTCCTACTGTACCTACTGTACTCCTACTGTACCTACTGTACTCAGTCCTCTGTACCAGTGTATAAGGTACTGTACCTACTGTACTCCTACTGTACCTACTGTACTCAGTCCTCTGTACCAGTGTATAAGGTACTGTACCTACTGTACTCCTACTGTACCTACTGTACTCCTACTGTACCTACTGTACTCCTACTGTACCTACTGTACTCCTACTGTACCTACTGTACTCCTACTGTACTCAGCCCTCTGTACCAGTGTATAAGGTACTGTACCTACTGTACTCCTACTGTACTCCTACTGTACCTACTGTACTCCTACTGTACCTACTGTACTCAGCCCTCTGTACCAGTGTATAAGGTACTGTACCTACTGTACTCCTACTGTACCTACTGTACTCAGTCCTCTGTACCAGTGTATAAGGTACTGTACCTACTGTACTCCTACTGTACCTACTGTACTCAGTCCTCTGTACCAGTGTATAAGGTACTGTACCTACTGTACTCCTACTGTACCTACTGTACTCCTACTGTACTCAGTCCTCTGTACCAGTGTATAAGGTACTGTACCTACTGTACTCCTACTGTACTCCTACTGTACCTACTGTACTCCTACTGTACCTACTGTACTCAGCCCTCTGTACCAGTGTATAAGGTACTGTACTCCTACTGTACCTACTGTACTCCTACTGTACTCCTACTGTACTCAGTCCTCTGTACCAGTGTATAAGGTACTGTACCTACTGTACTCCTACTGTACTCCTACTGTACTCCTACTGTACCTACTGTACTCAGCCCTCTGTACCAGTGTATAAGGTACTGTACCTACTGTACTCCTACTGTACTCAGTCCTCTGTACCAGTGTATAAGGTACTGTACTCCTACTGTACCTACTGTACTCAGCCCTCTGTACCAGTGTATAAGGTACTGTACCTACTGTACTCCTACTGTACTCCTACTGTACCTACTGTACTCCTACTGTACCTACTGTACTCCTACTGTACCTACTGTACTCCTACTGTACTCAGCCCTCTGTACCAGTGTATAAGGTACTGTACCTACTGTACTCCTACTGTACCTACTGTACTCAGCCCTCTGTACCAGTGTATAAGGTACTGTACCTACTGTACTCCTACTGTACTCCTACTGTACTCCTACTGTACCTACTGTACTCCTACTGTACCTACTGTACTCCTACTGTACCTACTGTACTCAGCCCTCTGTACCAGTGTATAAGGTACTGTACCTACTGTACTCCTACTGTACTCCTACTGTACCTACTGTACTCCTACTGTACCTACTGTACTCCTACTGTACCTACTGTACTCAGCCCTCTGTACCAGTGTATAAGGTACTGTACCTACTGTACTCCTACTGTACCTACTGTACTCCTACTGTACCTACTGTACATACTGTACTCAGCCCTCTGTACCAGTGTATAAGGTACTGTACCTACTGTACTCCTACTGTACCTACTGTACTCCTACTGTACCTTCTGTACTCAGCCCTCTGTACCAGTGTATAAGGTACTGTACCTACTGTACTCCTACTGTACTCAGTCCTCTGTACCAGTGTATAAGGTACTGTACTCCTACTGTACCTACTGTACTCAGCCCTCTGTACCAGTGTATAAGGTACTGTACCTACTGTACTCCTACTGTACTCCTACTGTACTCCTACTGTACTCCTACTGTACCTACTGTACTCCTACTGTACCCCTACTGTACCTACTGTACCTACTGTACTCAGTCCTCTGTACTCAGTGTATAAGGTGAGCAGGGACTCCTTGGACTCCCGTTCCCATAGGGGGCGCTAGGTGCAGAGAGACTCCCGTTCCCATGAAAGTCCTCGTGCGGTGGCTAGCAACAACGCTAAAGTCCTCGTGCGGTGGCTAGCAACAACGCTAAAGTCCTCGTGCGGTGGCTAGCAACAACGCTAAAGTCCTCGTGCGGTGGCTAGCAACAACGCTAAAGTCCTCGTGCGGTGGCTAGCAACAACGCTAAAGTCCTCGTGCGGTGGCTAGCAACAACGCTAAAGTCCTCGTGCGGTGGCTAGCAACAACGCTAAAATGATATAAATATATATATTTTTTAAACTCTGGATTAAGGCCAATTTTATCAAATCTCGGGATCTCGTCCCCGGCTACCTGTGCATTATTAAATTAATCTCGGGATCTCGTCCCCGGCTACCTGTGCATTATTAAATTAATCTCGGGATCTCGTCCCCGGCTACCTGTGCATTATTAAATTAATCTCGGGATCTCGTCCCCGGCTACCTGTGCATTATTAAATTAATCTCGGGATCTCGTCCCCGGCTACCTGTGCATTATTAAATTAATCTCGGGATCTCGTCCCCGGCTACCTGTGCATTATTAAATTAATCTCGGGATCTCGTCCCCGGCTACCTGTGCATTATTAAATTCATCTCGGGATCTCGGTCTTGGCTACAAAGGAGTTAAATTGAAAATTGGAACTATTTGGTTTCAGGCCTTGTAAACAAAAACTAAAATGCACATGAGAACTTTGTATAATATAGAGCTATATTTTAATTCTTTCTCTGCAAGGTACAAATATGTGACCAGATTTGACTGAGAGACTGCTCACTGTCTCAACTCGCTGTTTCTCTGCAAGACATTACTCTATAAGCCATATCTCCAAAACTGGTGGGTGAAACTGAACAACCAATATGTCAATTTGAAGCTATGATTCCCTGCTTTCATATGACATGAAAACGAAAACGAAAATTAAAAAAAATCCAATGGCAGTCCCTCAGTCAAATTTAGTTGTGCCCCAGAGCAGCTTTTAACATTGATCCGGTTGCTATGCAACGCCTCCGTTACCACCAGCTATGGGATCCTCCTCTCCATTTACCTTACAAGCAGGATTTTTGCTTTATTCTGTGTGTGTGTGTGTGTGTGTGTGTGTGTGTGTGTGTGTGTGTGTGTGCATGTGTGCGTGCTGTCCAGGTTCCCAGTGGTGGCCATGGGCGTTCTGAAGTGGGTGGACTGGACCGTGTCAGAACCTTCGTACTTCCAGCTCCAAACGGACCACACTCCGGTTCACTTGGCTCTGCTGGACGAGGCAAGCACCGTTTGATCTGATTACTGTATAGTTAGTTCAGTCAGTATCTTCCCTTCTTCTCTGGAGTCCTGCCTCAGGGCGGACCAGAGGTAGAAAGCTGTGGTTCCCTGATGTCATCTCTAGGGACACATGTTTCAGTAAGCAGGAACTGGGGGTGGCGATGAAGGACCGGTGCTTCAGTAAGCAGGAACTGGGGGTGGCAATGAAGGACCAGTGCTTCAGTAGGCAGGAACTGGGGGTGGCGATGAAGGACCAGTGCTTCAGTAGGCAGGAACTGGGGGTGGCGATGAAGGACCGGTGCTTCAGTAGGCAGGAACTGGGGGTGGCGATGAAGGACCGGTGCTTCAGTAGGCAGGAACTGGGGGTGGCGATGAAGGACCGGTGCTTCAGTAGGCAGGAACTGGGGGTGGCAATGAAGGACCAGTGCTTCAGTAGGCAGGAACTGGGGGTGGCGATGAAGGACCGGTGCTTCAGTAAGCAGGAACTGGGGGTGGCAATGAAGGACCAGTGCTTCAGTAAGCAGGAACTGGGGGTGGCAATGAAGGACCAGTGCTTCAGTAGGCAGGAACTGGGGGTGGCAATGAAGGACCAGTGCTTCAGTAGGCAGGAACTGGGGGTGGCAATGAAGGACCAGTGCTTCAGTAGGCAGGAACTGGGGGTGGCAATGAAGGACCGGTGCTTCAGTAGGCAGGAACTGGGGGTGGCCATGAAGGACCGGTGCTTCAGTAAGCAGGAACTGGGGGTGGCGATGAAGGACCGGTGCTTCAGTAAGCAGGAACTGGGGGTGGCAATGAAGGACCAGTGCTTCAGTAGGCAGGAACTGGGGGTGGCGATGAAGGACCAGTGCTTCAGTAGGCAGGAACTGGGGGTGGCGATGAAGGACCGGTGCTTCAGTAGGCAGGAACTGGGGGTGGCGATGAAGGACCGGTGCTTCAGTAGGCAGGAACTGGGGGTGGCGATGAAGGACCGGTGCTTCAGTAGGCAGGAACTGGGGGTGGCAATGAAGGACCAGTGCTTCAGTAGGCAGGAACTGGGGGTGGCGATGAAGGACCAGTGCTTCAGTAGGCAGGAACTGGGGGTGGCGATGAAGGACCAGTGCTTCAGTAGGCAGGAACTGGGGGTGGCGATGAAGGACCGGTGCTTCAGTAGGCAGGAACTGGGGGTGGCAATGAAGGACCGGGAAGTCTGGCGTAGCGTTGTGGAATCCATAATCTCGACCGCGGTCGAAAAATGATGATGATGAGTTCAGTCAGAGATACTAGTTTATATGAGTTAGTTCAGTCAGAGATACTGGTTTATATGAGTTAGTTCAGTCAGAGATACTGGTTTATATGAGTTAGTTCAGTCAGATATACTGGTTTATATGAGTTAGTTCAGTCAGAGATACTGGTTTATATGAGTTAGTTCAGTCAGATATACTGGTTTATATGAGTTAGTTCAGTCAGAGATACTGGTTTATATGAGTTAGTTCAGTCAGAGATACTGGTTTATATTAGTTAGTTCAGTCAGATATACTGGTTTATATGAGTTAGTTCAGTCAGAGATACTGGTTTATATTAGTTAGTTCAGTCAGATATACTGGTTTATATGAGTTAGTTCAGTCAGAGATACTGGTTTATATTAGTTAGTTCAGTCAGATATACTGGTTTATATGAGTTAGTTCAGTCAGATATACTAGTTTATATGAGTTAGTTCAGTCAGAGATACTAGTTTATATGAGTTAGTTCAGTCAGATATACTAGTTTATATGAGTTAGTTCAGTCAGATATACTAGTTTATATGAGTTAGTTCAGTCAGATATACTAGTTTATATGAGTTAGTTCAGTCAGATATACTAGTTTATATGAGTTAGTTCAGTCAGAGATACTAGTTTATATGAGTTAGTTCAGTCAGATATACTAGTTTATATGAGTTAGTTCAGTCAGATATACTAGTTTATATGAGTTAGTTCAGTCAGAGATACTAGTTTATATGAGTTAGTTCAGTCAGAGATACTGGTTTATATGAGTTGGTTCAGTCAGAGATACTGGTTTATATGAGTTAGTTCAGTCAGATATACTGGTTTATATGAGTTAGTTCAGTCAGATATACTAGTTTATATGAGTTGGTTCAGTCAGATATACTAGTTTATATGAGTTAGTTCAGTCAGAGATACTGGTTTATATGAGTTAGTTCAGTCAGATATACTAGTTTATATGAGTTAGTTCAGTCAGATATACTAGTTTATATTAGTTAGTTCAGTCAGATAAACTAGTTTATATGAGTTAGTTCAGTCAGATATACTAGTTTATATGAGTTAGTTCAGTCAGATATACTAGTTTATATTAGTTAGTTCAGTCAGATATACTAGTTTATATGAGTTAGTTCAGTCAGATATACTGGTTTATATGAGTTAGTTCAGTCAGATATACTAGTTTATATGAGTTAGTTCAGTCAGAGATACTAGTTTATATGAGTTAGTTCAGTCAGAGATACTAGTTTATATGAGTTAGTTCAGTCAGATATACTAGTTTATATGAGTTAGTTCAGTCAGATATACTAGTTTATATGAGTTAGTTCAGTCAGAGATACTAGTTTATATGAGTTAGTTCAGTCAGAGATACTAGTTTATATGAGTTAGTTCAGTCAGAGATACTAGTTTATATGAGTTAGTGCAGTCAGAGATACTAGTTTATATGAGTTAGTTCAGTCAGAGATACTAGTTTATATGAGTTAGTTCAGTCAGAGATACTAGTTTATATGAGTTAGTTCAGTCAGAGATACTAGTTTATATGAGTTAGTTCAGTCAGAGATACTAGTTTATATGAGTTAGTTCAGTCAGAGATACTAGTTTATATGAGTTAGTTCAGTCAGAGATACTGGTTTATATGAGTTAGTTCAGTCAGAGATACTGGTTTATATGAGTTAGTTCAGTCAGATATACTGGTTTATATGAGTTAGTTCAGTCAGAGATACTGGTTTATATTAGTTAGTTCAGTCAGATATACTGGTTTATATGAGTTAGTTCAGTCAGAGATACTGGTTTATATTAGTTAGTTCAGTCAGATATACTGGTTTATATGAGTTAGTTCAGTCAGATATAGTGGTTCATATGAGTTAGTTCAGTCAGATATACTAGTTTATATGAGTTAGTTCAGTCAGATATACTAGTTTATATGAGTTAGTTCAGTCAGAGATACTAGTTTATATGAGTTAGTTCAGTCAGATATACTAGTTTATATGAGTTAGTTCAGTCAGATATACTAGTTTATATGAGTTAGTTCAGTCAGAGATACTAGTTTATATGAGTTAGTTCAGTCAGAGATACTGGTTTATATGAGTTGGTTCAGTCAGAGATACTGGTTTATATGAGTTAGTTCAGTCAGATATACTGGTTTATATGAGTTGGTTCAGTCAGATATACTGGTTTATATGAGTTGGTTCAGTCAGATATACTGGTTTATATGAGTTAGTTCAGTCAGAGATACTGGTTTATATGAGTTAGTTCAGTCAGATATACTGGTTTATATGAGTTAGTTCAGTCAGATATACTAGTTTATATTAGTTAGTTCAGTCAGATATACTGGTTTATATGAGTTAGTTCAGTCAGATATACTAGTTTATATGAGTTAGTTCAGTCAGATATACTAGTTTATATTAGTTAGTTCAGTCAGATATACTAGTTTATATGAGTTAGTTCAGTCAGATATACTAGTTTATATGAGTTAGTTCAGTCAGATATACTAGTTTATATGAGTTAGTTCAGTCAGAGATACTGGTTTATATTAGTTAGTTCAGTCAGATATACTGGTTTATATGAGTTAGTTCAGTCAGATATACTAGTTTATATGAGTTAGTTCAGTCAGATATACTAGTTTATATGAGTTAGTTCAGTCAGATATACTAGTTTATATGAGTTAGTTCAGTCAGAGATACTAGTTTATATGAGTTAGTTCAGTCAGATATACTGGTTTATATGAGTTAGTTCAGTCAGATATACTGGTTTATATGAGTTGGTTCAGTCAGATATACTGGTTTATATGAGTTAGTTCAGTCAGAGATACTGGTTTATATGAGTTAGTTCAGTCAGATATACTGGTTTATATGAGTTAGTTCAGTCAGATATACTAGTTTATATTAGTTAGTTCAGTCATATACTGGTTTATATGAGTTAGTTCAGTCAGATATACTAGTTTATATGAGTTAGTTCAGTCAGATATACTAGTTTATATTAGTTAGTTCAGTCAGATATACTAGTTTATATGAGTTAGTTCAGTCAGATATACTAGTTTATATGAGTTAGTTCAGTCAGATATACTAGTTTATATGAGTTAGTTCAGTCAGAGATACTGGTTTATATTAGTTAGTTAAGTCAGATATACTGGTTTATATGAGTTAGTTCAGTCAGATATACTAGTTTATATGAGTTAGTTCAGTCAGATATACTGGTTTATATGAGTTAGTTCAGTCAGAGATACTGGTTTATATGAGTTAGTTCAGTCAGATATACTGGTTTATATGAGTTAGTTCAGTCAGATATACTAGTTTATATGAGTTAGTTCAGTCAGATATACTAGTTTATATGAGTTAGTTCAGTCAGAGATACTAGTTTATATGAGTTAGTTCAGTCAGAGATACTAGTTTATATGAGTTAGTTCAGTCAGAGATACTAGTTTATATGAGTTAGTTCAGTCAGAGATACTAGTTTATATGAGTTAGTTCAGTCAGAGATACTAGTTTATATGAGTTAGTTCAGTCAGAGATACTAGTTTATATGAGTTAGTTCAGTCAGAGATACTAGTTTATATGAGTTAGTTCAGTCAGAGATACTAGTTTATATGAGTTAGTTCAGTCAGAGATACTAGTTTATATGAGTTAGTTCAGTCAGAGATACTAGTTTATATGTGTTAGTTCAGTCAGATATACTAGTTTATATGTGTTAGTTCAGTCAGATATACTAGTTTATATGAGTTAGTTCAGTCAGAGATACTAGTTTATATGAGTTAGTTCAGTCAGATATACTAGTTTATATGAGTTAGTTCAGTCAGAGATACTAGTTTATATGAGTTAGTTCAGTCAGATATACTAGTTTATATGTGTTAGTTCAGTCAGAGATACTAGTTTATATGAGTTAGTTCAGTCAGAGATACTAGTTTATATGAGTCAGTTCAGTCAGATATACTAGTTTATATGAGTTAGTTCAGTCAGAGATACTAGTTTATATGAGTTAGTTCAGTCAGAGATACTAGTTTATATGAGTTAGTTCAGTCAGAGATACTAGTTTATATGAGTTAGTTCAGTCAGAGATACTAGTTTATATGAGTTAGTTCAGTCAGAGATACTAGTTTATATGAGTTAGTTCAGTCAGATATACTAGTTTATATGAGTTAGTTCAGTCAGATATACTAGTTTATATGAGTTAGTTCAGTCAGATATACTAGTTTATATGAGTTAGTTCAGTCAGAGATACTAGTTTATATGTGTTAGTTCAGTCAGAGATACTAGTTTATATGAGTTAGTTCAGTCAGATATACTAGTTTATATGAGTTAGTTCAGTCAGAGATACTAGTTTATATGAGTTAGTTCAGTCAGAGATACTAGTTTATATGAGTTAGTTCAGTCAGATATACTAGTTTATATGAGTTAGTTCAGTCAGATATACTAGTTTATATGAGTTAGTTCAGTCAGAGATACTAGTTTATATGAGTTAGTTCAGTCAGAGATACTAGTTTATATGAGTTAGTTCAGTCAGAGATACTAGTTTATATGAGTTAGTTCAGTCAGCTATACTAGTTTATATGAGTTAGTTCAGTCAGATATACTAGTTTATATGAGTTAGTTCAGTCAGAGATACTAGTTTATATGAGTTAGTTCAGTCAGAGATACTAGTTTATATGAGTTAGTTCAGTCAGAGATACTAGTTTATATGAGTTAGTTCAGTCAGAGATACTAGTTTATATGAGTTAGTTCAGTCAGATATACTAGTTTATATGAGTTAGTTCAGTCAGAGATACTAGTTTATATGAGTTAGTTCAGTCAGAGATACTAGTTTATGAGTTAGTTCAGTCAGAGATACTAGTTTATATGAGTTAGTTCAGTCAGAGATACTAGTTTATATGAGTTAGTTCAGTCAGATATACTAGTTTATATGAGTTAGTTCAGTCAGAGATACTAGTTTATATGAGTTAGTTCAGTCAGAGATACTAGTTTATGAGTTAGTTCAGTCAGAGATACTAGTTTATATGAGTTAGTTCAGTCAGAGATACTAGTTTATATGAGTTAGTTCAGTCAGAGATACTAGTTTATATGAGTTAGTTCAGTCAGAGATACTACTGGGTGGTCAACTTTGACGATGGCGAGGGCCAATATATTTCCACACTCACTCCAGAGGGGCCACAGTGCACATTACTGTAGTAGCAAAAAATAGCTGATCTACAAGCTCAAAACGCGTCACGCTGCGACACGTTTTGAGCTTGTAGATCTCATAATAAAGTGATTCTTTGTTTAGTAGATCTGTACCTGCTCCGTCCTCAGTAACACAGTGATAACATGTTGTGTAGATCTGTACAGTAACACAGTGATAACATGTTTTGTAGATCTGTACAGTAACACAGTGATAACATGTTGTGTAGATCTGTACGTGCTCTGTCCTCAGTAACACAGTGATAACATGTTGTGTAGATCTGTACAGTAACACAGTGATAACATGTTGTGTAGATCTGTACCTGCTCTGTCCTCAGTAACACAGTGATAACATGTTTTATAGATCTGTACAGTAACACAGTGATAACATGTTGTGTAGATCTGTACAGTAACAGTGATAACATGTGTTGTAGATCTGTACGTGCTCTGTCCTCAGTAACACAGTGATAACATGTTTTGTAGATCTGTACGTGCTCTGTCCTCAGTAACACAGTGATAACATGTTTTGTAGATCTGTACGTGCTCTGTCCTCAGTAACACAGTGATAACATGTGTTGTAGATCTGTACGTGCTCTGTCCTCAGTAACACAGTGATAACATGTTTTGTAGATCTGTACGTGCTCTGTCCTCAGTAACACAGTGATAACATGTTGTGTAGATCTGTACGTGTTCTGTCCTCAGTAACACAGTGATAACATGTGTTGTAGATCTGTATGTGCTCTGTCCTCAGTAACACAGTGATAACATGTGTTGTAGATATGTACAGTAACACAGTGATAACATGTTTTGTAGATCTGTACGTGCCACCAGCTGCTCCACCCTCAGGTTCTCCAGCTGCTCATCAAGCTGTTTGAGACGCAACACTCCCAGCTGGACGTCATGGAGCAGGTCTGTACCAGGGGGTCCCTGGGGGGTCCCCGGGGAGGAGGGGGTCCCTGGGGGATCACCGGGGAGGGGGTCCCTGGGGGGTCTGTAGGTCTCACGTGATTCTCATATCTTAAAGATGGAGTGCCACAATTTTTGTATTTTTCCAGTTTTTCATGTGTCTATGAGGTGACAGTACTTCATTAGACACCCTGGAGTCGTTTTTATGTGCAATGGTGTATTAACTTTGTATTTAGGGTTTCTTCCTGGAGGCTGAACCCTTGACAGTCAAACGGGCCAATGAAATAAACAGTAATATAGTGACATCACACTATCAGCCCCTCCCCTAACCCCTCCCCCTTTATCATACAACTACAGCTGTGGGTGCGGCTTCAGTTCAGGTGGATCACCACCCATCACCACCCACCAGGCAAACCAGGCATACTTAATGAACTGGTGGGCGTGTCCACATAAAAGCATGATTTTAACAAATACTGTACACTTTTTGGAAAAAGTTCTTCCTCCTTATATTATAATATTACCTGATGATCATGTTTTAGGGTGGGAAAGAAATCATGTTCTGGTCAAGGAACCCCAAAATGAGTCGCCAAATACCACTCGTTTTGGGGTTCCTTGACATGAAAATGGTTGAGCACCACTGTTGAGCACCACTGTTGAGCACCACTGACATAGAAGACTGTCAGGACTTAGAAGCCATTTTTTTAAGAATCAGTCTCAGGTCTAAATGGGATAAAATATTTTTTCAAAATACGTTTTTCTTTTTTTTAAAGATTTTTAAATGAGATTTTAAAAACTTTGTATTTTGTTGTTGTCGTCCAGATGGAGCTGAAGAAGACCCTCCTGGACCGCATGGTCCACCTGCTGAGTCGAGGATATGTCCTGCCGGTCGTCACCTACATGAGGAGGTGTCTGGAGAAGCTCAACACCGACATCTCTCTGATCCGATACTTTGTTACTGAGGTAACGTCTTTATTTAATGAGGTTACACACCGACATCTCTCTGATCCGATACTTTGTTACTGAGGTAGTTTAACATCTCTCTGATCAGATACTTTGTTACTGAGGTAGTTTAACATCTCTCTGATCAGATACTTTGTTACTGAGGTAGTTTAACATCTCTGATTAGATACTTTGTTACTGAGGTAGTTTAACATCTCTGATCAGATACTTTGTTACTGAGGTAGTTTAACATCTCTCTGATCAGATACTTTGTTACTGAGGTAGTTTAACATCTCTGATCAGATACTTTGTTACTGAGGTAGTTTAACATCTCTCTGATTAGATACTTTGTTACTGAGGTAGTTTAACATCTCTCTGATTAGATACTTTGTTACTGAGGTAGTTTAACATCTCTCTGATCAGATACTTTGTTACTGAGGTAGTTTAACATCTCTCTGATTAGATACTTTGTTACTGAGGTAGTTTAACATCTCTGATTAGATACTTTGTTACTGAGGTAGTTTAACATCTCTGATTAGATACTTTGTTACTGAGGTAGTTTAACATCTCTCTGATCAGATACTTTGTTACTGAGGTAGTTTAACATCTCTCTGATTAGATACTTTGTTACTGAGGTAGTTTAACATCTCTGATCAGATACTTTGTTACTGAGGTAGTTTAACATCTCTCTGATCAGATACTTTGTTACTGAGGTAGTTTAACATCTCTCTGATCAGATACTTTGTTACTGAGGTAGTTTAACATCTCTCTGATCAGATACTTTGTTACTGAGGTAGTTTAACATCTCTCTGATCAGATACTTTGTTACTGAGGTAGTTTAACATCTCTGATTAGATACTTTGTTACTGAGGTAGTTTAACATCTCTCTGATTAGATACTTTGTTACTGAGGTAGTTTAACATCTCTGATTAGATACTTTGTTACTGAGGTAGTTTAACATCTCTCTGATTAGATACTTTGTTACTGAGGTAGTTTAACATCTCTCTGATCAGATACTTTGTTACTGAGGTAGTTTAACATCTCTGATCAGATACTTTGTTACTGAGGTAGTTTAACATCTCTCTGATTAGATACTTTGTTACTGAGGTAGTTTAACATCTCTCTGATTAGATACTTTGTTACTGAGGTAGTTTAACATCTCTCTGATCAGATACTTTGTTACTGAGGTAGTTTAACATCTCTCTGATCAGATACTTTGTTACTGAGGTAGTTTAACATCTCTGATCAGATACTTTGTTACTGAGGTAGTTTAACATCTCTCTGATTAGATACTTTGTTACTGAGGTAGTTTAACATCTCTGATCAGATACTTTGTTACTGAGGTAGTTTAACATCTCTGATCAGATACTTTGTTACTGAGGTAGTTTAACATCTCTCTGATTAGATACTTTGTTACTGAGGTAGTTTAACATCTCTCTGATTAGATACTTTGTTACTGAGGTAGTTTAACATCTCTCTGATCAGATACTTTGTTACTGAGGTAGTTTAACATCTCTGATCAGATACTTTGTTACTGAGGTAGTTTAACATCTCTCTGATTAGATACTTTGTTACTGAGGTAGTTTAACATCTCTCTGATTAGATACTTTGTTACTGAGGTAGTTTAACATCTCTCTGATCAGATACTTTGTTACTGAGGTAGTTTAACATCTCTCTGATCAGATACTTTGTTACTGAGGTAGTTTAACATCTCTGATCAGATACTTTGTTACTGAGGTAGTTTAACATCTCTCTGATCAGATACTTTGTTACTGAGGTAGTTTAACATCTCTCTGATTAGATACTTTGTTACTGAGGTAGTTTAACATCTCTGATTAGATACTTTGTTACTGAGGTAGTTTAACATCTCTGATCAGATACTTTGTTACTGAGGTAGTTTAACATCTCTGATCAGATACTTTGTTACTGAGGTAGTTTAACATCTCTCTGATTAGATACTTTGTTACTGAGGTAGTTTAACATCTCTGATTAGATACTTTGTTACTGAGGTAGTTTAACATCTCTGATCAGATACTTTGTTACTGAGGTAGTTTAACATCTCTCTGATTAGATACTTTGTTACTGAGGTAGTTTAACATCTCTGATCAGATACTTTGTTACTGAGGTAGTTTAACATCTCTGATCAGATACTTTGTTACTGAGGTAGTTTAACATCTCTCTGATTAGATACTTTGTTACTGAGGTAGTTTAACATCTCTCTGATTAGATACTTTGTTACTGAGGTAGTTTAACATCTCTCTGATCAGATACTTTGTTACTGAGGTAGTTTAACATCTCTGATTAGATACTTTGTTACTGAGGTAGTTTAACATCTCTGATCAGATACTTTGTTACTGAGGTAGTTTAACATCTCTCTGATTAGATACTTTGTTACTGAGGTAGTTTAACATCTCTCTGATCAGATACTTTGTTACTGAGGTAGTTTAACATCTCTCTGATCAGATACTTTGTTACTGAGGTAGTTTAACATCTCTCTGATCAGATACTTTGTTACTGAGGTAGTTTAACATCTCTCTGATTAGATACTTTGTTACTGAGGTAGTTTAACATCTCTGATTAGATACTTTGTTACTGAGGTAGTTTAACATCTCTGATCAGATACTTTGTTACTGAGGTAGTTTAACATCTCTCTGATTAGATACTTTGTTACTGAGGTAGTTTAACATCTCTCTGATCAGATACTTTGTTACTGAGGTAGTTTAACATCTCTGATTAGATACTTTGTTACTGAGGTAGTTTAACATCTCTGATCAGATACTTTGTTACTGAGGTAGTTTAACATCTCTCTGATTAGATACTTTGTTACTGAGGTAGTTTAACATCTCTGATCAGATACTTTGTTACTGAGGTAGTTTAACATCTCTCTGATTAGATACTTTGTTACTGAGGTAGTTTAACATCTCTCTGATTAGATACTTTGTTACTGAGGTAGTTTAACATCTCTCTGATCAGATACTTTGTTACTGAGGTAGTTTAACATCTCTCTGATCAGATACTTTGTTACTGAGGTAGTTTAACATCTCTCTGATCAGATACTTTGTTACTGAGGTAGTTTAACATCTCTCTGATCAGATACTTTGTTACTGAGGTAGTTTAACATCTCTGATCAGATACTTTGTTACTGAGGTAGTTTAACATCTCTCTGATTAGATACTTTGTTACTGAGGTAGTTTAACATCTCTGATCAGATACTTTGTTACTGAGGTAGTTTAACATCTCTCTGATTAGATACTTTGTTACTGAGGTAGTTTAACATCTCTGATCAGATACTTTGTTACTGAGGTAGTTTAACATCTCTCTGATTAGATACTTTGTTACTGAGGTAGTTTAACATCTCTGATCAGATACTTTGTTACTGAGGTAGTTTAACATCTCTCTGATTAGATACTTTGTTACTGAGGTAGTTTAACATCTCTGATCAGATACTTTGTTACTGAGGTAGTTTAACATCTCTCTGATTAGATACTTTGTTACTGAGGTAGTTTAACATCTCTGATCAGATACTTTGTTACTGAGGTAGTTTAACATCTCTCTGATTAGATACTTTGTTACTGAGGTAGTTTAACATCTCTGATCAGATACTTTGTTACTGAGGTAGTTTAACATCTCTCTGATCAGATACTTTGTTACTGAGGTAGTTTAACATCTCTCTGATTAGATACTTTGTTACTGAGGTAGTTTAACATCTCTCTGATCAGATACTTTGTTACTGAGGTAGTTTAACATCTCTCTGATCAGATACTTTGTTACTGAGGTAGTTTAACATCTCTCTGATCAGATACTTTGTTACTGAGGTAGTTTAACATCTCTGATCAGATACTTTGTTACTGAGGTAGTTTAACATCTCTCTGATCAGATACTTTGTTACTGAGGTAGTTTAACATCTCTCTGATCAGATACTTTGTTACTGAGGTAGTTTAACATCTCTCTGATCAGATACTTTGTTACTGAGGTAGTTTAACATCTCTCTGATTAGATACTTTGTTACTGAGGTAGTTTAACATCTCTGATCAGATACTTTGTTACTGAGGTAGTTTAACATCTCTCTGATCAGATACTTTGTTACTGAGGTAGTTTAACATCTCTCTGATCAGATACTTTGTTACTGAGGTAGTTTAACATCTCTCTGATCAGATACTTTGTTACTGAGGTAGTTTAACATCTCTGATTAGATACTTTGTTACTGAGGTAGTTTAACATCTCTCTGATTAGATACTTTGTTACTGAGGTAGTTTAACATCTCTCTGATCAGATACTTTGTTACTGAGGTAGTTTAACATCTCTGATCAGATACTTTTTTACTGAGGTAGTTTAACATCTCTGATCAGATACTTTGTTACTGAGGTAGTTTAACATCTCTGATCAGATACTTTGTTACTGAGGTAGTTTAACATCTCTGATCAGATACTTTGTTACTGAGGTAGTTTAACATCTCTCTGATTAGATACTTTGTTACTGAGGTAGTTTAACATCTCTCTGATCAGATACTTTGTTCCTGAGGTAGTTTAACATCTCTGATCAGATACTTTGTTACTGAGGTAGTTTAACATCTCTCTGATCAGATACTTTGTTACTGAGGTAGTTTAACATCTCTGATCAGATACTTTGTTACTGAGGTAGTTTAACATCTCTCTGATCAGATACTTTGTTACTGAGGTAGTTTAACATCTCTCTGATCAGATACTTTGTTACTGAGGTAGTTTAACATCTCTCTGATCAGATACTTTGTTACTGAGGTAGTTTAACATCTCTCTGATTAGATACTTTGTTACTGAGGTAGTTTAACATCTCTCTGATCAGATACTTTGTTACTGAGGTAGTTTAACATCTCTCTGATCAGATACTTTGTTACTGAGGTAGTTTAACATCTCTGATCAGATACTTTGTTACTGAGGTAGTTTAACATCTCTGATCAGATACTTTGTTACTGAGGTAGTTTAACATCTCTCTGATCAGATACTTTGTTACTGAGGTAGTTTAACATCTCTGATCAGATACTTTGTTACTGAGGTAGTTTAACATCTCTCTGATCAGATACTTTGTTACTGAGGTAGTTTAACATCTCTGATCAGATACTTTGTTACTGAGGTAGTTTAACATCTCTGATCAGATACTTTGTTACTGAGGTAGTTTAACATCTCTCTGATTAGATACTTTGTTACTGAGGTAGTTTAACATCTCTCTGATCAGATACTTTGTTACTGAGGTAGTTTAACATCTCTGATCAGATACTTTGTTACTGAGGTAGTTTAACATCTCTCTGATTAGATACTTTGTTACTGAGGTAGTTTAACATCTCTCTGATCAGATACTTTGTTACTGAGGTAGTTTAACATCTCTCTGATCAGATACTTTGTTACTGAGGTAGTTTAACATCTCTGATCAGATACTTTGTTACTGAGGTAGTTTAACATCTCTCTGATCAGATACTTTGTTACTGAGGTAGTTTAACATCTCTCTGATTAGATACTTTGTTACTGAGGTAGTTTAACATCTCTGATTAGATACTTTGTTACTGAGGTAGTTTAACATCTCTCTGATCAGATACTTTGTTACTGAGGTAGTTTAACATCTCTCTGATCAGATACTTTGTTACTGAGGTAGTTTAACATCTCTCTGATCAGATACTTTGTTACTGAGGTAGTTTAACATCTCTGATCAGATACTTTGTTACTGAGGTAGTTTAACATCTCTGATCAGATACTTTGTTACTGAGGTAGTTTAACATCTCTCTGATCAGATACTTTGTTACTGAGGTAGTTTAACATCTCTCTGATTAGATACTTTGTTACTGAGGTAGTTTAACATCTCTGATTAGATACTTTGTTACTGAGGTAGTTTAACATCTCTCTGATTAGATACTTTGTTACTGAGGTAGTTTAACATCTCTGATCAGATACTTTGTTACTGAGGTAGTTTAACATCTCTGATCAGATACTTTGTTACTGAGGTAGTTTAACATCTCTGATTAGATACTTTGTTACTGAGGTAGTTTAACATCTCTGATCAGATACTTTGTTACTGAGGTAGTTTAACATCTCTGATTAGATACTTTGTTACTGAGGTAGTTTAACATCTCTCTGATCAGATACTTTGTTCCTGAGGTAGTTTAACATCTCTCTGATCAGATACTTTGTTACTGAGGTAGTTTAACATCTCTCTGATTAGATACTTTGTTACTGAGGTAGTTTAACATCTCTCTGATCAGATACTTTGTTACTGAGGTAGTTTAACATCTCTGATTAGATACTTTGTTACTGAGGTAGTTTAACATCTCTGATCAGATACTTTGTTACTGAGGTAGTTTAACATCTCTCTGATCAGATACTTTGTTACTGAGGTAGTTTAACATCTCTGATCAGATACTTTGTTACTGAGGTAGTTTAACATCTCTCTGATCAGATACTTTGTTACTGAGGTAGTTTAACATCTCTGATCAGATACTTTGTTACTGAGGTAGTTTAACATCTCTGATCAGATACTTTGTTACTGAGGTAGTTTAACATCTCTCTGATTAGATACTTTGTTACTGAGGTAGTTTACATCTCTGATCAGATACTTTGTTACTGAGGTAGTTTAACATCTCTCTGATTAGATAATTTGTTACTGAGGTAGTTTAACATCTCTGATCAGATACTTTGTTACTGAGGTAGTTTAACATCTCTCTGATTAGATACTTTGTTACTGAGGTAGTTTAACATCTCTGATCAGATACTTTGTTACTGAGGTAGTTTAACATCTCTGTTGCGTCCTGGACACCTCTACCTTCCCTATAAGCAAACTGAAAAGGGTCAAGAAGGCTCTCAGTTTTAGCCACAGTTTTGACTTGACGAGCCTCTCGAACTGTTTCATGACCAGGGAAGTAAGAGCCACGGGTCTGAAATCGTTGAGTATTTTAGGATTGCTGCTCTTGGCTATGGGTACAACAGTGGACCGTTTCCAAAGGGAGGGTACTCTGCTGGCTAAGAGAGAATTTAAAGATTAAAGATTAAAAATAGGACCTAATTGTTCAGCACAGGTATTTAGTAGGACCACCGATGAGGTCACCGATGAGGGCCTGAACCTTTAGGGGGGGGGGGGGGGGGGGGGGGGGGGGCAGACAGAAGTCTGTTTCTGATCTCCGAGTGGTTTTCACTAAAGAACTGGAGGGGGGGGCAGACAGAAGTCTGTTTCTGATCTCCGAGTGGTTTTCACTAAAGTCGTGGGTATCGAATCTAACATAGAAATCATTGAGGCTCTGAGCCAGTTGCTGGTCACAGTTGTAATTGGCTAGTATAACCTTTTTCCTGCCGTTTACTTTCAGCCCTGTTATGGTTTTCATACCATCCCAGGCAGAGCTCAGGTTATTTGCTCTAAGTTGGCTCTCGGTTTTTTTTTACTAGCCCAAACCTCTCTTTTAATTTCCTTTTGTATACTTCTCAGTTCTACTGTGTTTCCCTCCTTAAAGGCCTTGTTTTTCTTGGTTGTGGTCTTGTTTCCATTCAGGTCCTGGATGTGATCGCCCCCCCCTACACCTCAGACTTCGTGCAGCTGTTTCTTCCCATCCTGGAGAACGACAGCATCGCCGGGACCATCCGGGCGGAAGGAGAGCACGACGCGGTCGCTGAGTTCATCGGCAAGTTGTTCCCTTAGCAAAAAAACACCGTTAGCATTCAGCTAACACCACTTACACGTTTTATAGTATCATTTAGATCATTGATTGGTTAAAGTTGTCAGTCTCAACGACTGATTTGAGTCCTATAGATTCCATAGTCACAACAAGAAGGTTGCACAGCGACATTAGATCTACAAGCTCTCATCCATAAGCTGTTGCTGGTATTAGCAGTGCGCACACAGCCTTAGCTCCAACAGTGTTTATTATATTAAATAATACATTTACCGCCAGCATGAATTAATCCCTCGATAGCGTATTGCCAAGGTTTTATCGCGCATAACACTTACTTTGAAGATCCAAATATCCGTAATGGCATTGTTCCTGTGAGAAACTGCTGTGTGTGGTATCATGACCGGTTGTTGTTGTCTCGCTCGGCGGTGGAAAAAGCTGACCGCGAGTATCACAGCGCCTGCTACAGGCCGTTGAAAACGCTTGTCTGGGCCAGAAACTGCCCCCTCAATGTCCTTTCTGAGATACAGGGCTTTGAAGACAGGGCTTACAATGCAAGTGGATGCGCGCGCATCTTCAAAATGGCCGCGGCCAGTGTCTCACTCAATGTTTACGCGATAGCTTCATTAGCTACGATACGATCCGAATTAAAACTTGGATTAAAGAATGTAAACCCTGGTTCACGAGAGTCTGGTGTTTGGCGGGCTAGGGTACTAATTTACACCCTGGTGTTCCTGGTTTGTGGCGGGCAGACGGTTAAAACACCCACATCCTAGTCACAGACGCACCGTTTCGGCCGTGAGTGGAATTCATCAGGTGACAATGTTATATTATTTTAAGCATTTGTAGTGCTCAAACTAGCAATTATGTTCAGGAGCATTTACCATCACATCTCAACAGTCTTGGATATTTCACACTGTCGTATGAAAGCAAATGTTAAACACAATCAGTGCCGGAAGTCCTTCAAAATAGGAGCTCTGGGGTGCCGGAAAGACATGTCCGCTTTTACTCAGCAGACTTTAATGCATGATAACCTACTGTATAAACACCCAGCTCACCTACTGTGTTATTTATTGTTTTGTTTTATTGTTTTCAGCTCATTGCAAGGGTAACTTCATCATGATGAACTGAATCGGGCGACACCAACTAACTCCACCTCCAAGAGAGAGAGATGACACCAACTAACTCCACCTCCGAGAGAGAGAGTCCTCTTCTATGCTGTAGCTCCATCTGTCCTCGCAGTGCGTTTTAGACCTGAGGAGTGAGGACATTCTACATTCGACAGTTTTCTGAGAAACCCCATGTTTCTATATCAGTCGTTCTCAAACATTTTCATGTCAATGACCCCACAAAACATATGTATTTGGCCGCCGACCCCCATCTGAAAATATGTAGTTAAAAACGTTCGCTCTGAAAGAATATATATTCAAAGATTTGCGCTGCATTTTCGATTTTTCGGTGCCGCGCTACGAGCTTGTAGATCTTCTATTTTTGGGCGCAAGGAGCTAGGACAGAGGAGCTAGGACAGAGGAGCTAGGACACAGGAGCTAGGACAGAGGAGCTAGGACACAGGAGCTAGGACAGAGGAGCTAGGACAGAGGAGCTAGGACAGAGGAGCTAGGACAGAGGAGCTAGGACAGAGGAGCTAGGACACAGGAGCTAGGACAGAGCAGATGAAGGACCCGAGACAGAAACAGTGAACTGGAAAATGGTTTCTTTTTTCTTTTGTTGTTTTTCCCCCCCTCAGTAAAGCCTGATTTATGATTCGACATGGATGAAATCATGGCAGATCTACAAGCTCGCACAACGCGTACACTGTGACACGTTGCGAGCTTGTAGATCTGCCCTAATCCTGTGTGCATGTGGAGGATATGGAGTCTCTAATCCAAGAGGTTTTGGAGTTACAGACACTTCAAATGCACATGTTTTTGTTTCCATAAGAATATATTTAGGTTGTTTTTTTTTCTATATTTTATATGTTGATTTTCACACGTTTTAAATAAAAAATGGCATGTTTTTGCTTTCATACGTTTGACTGAAGACGTGTGTTTACTGTGGTCTCATAGTACTTCTAAACAGGACATTCACTGGGTCTCTGGTGTTAAACAGTACATTCACTGGGTCTCTGGTGTTAAACAGTACATTCACTGGGTCTCTGGTGTTAAACAGTACATTCACTGGGTCTCTGGTGTTAAACAGTACATTCACTGGGTCTCTAGTGTTAAACAGTACATTCACTGGGTATCTAGTGTTAAACAGTACATTCACTGGGTCTCTAGTGTTAAACAGTACATTCACAGTACATTCACTGGGTCTCTAGTGTTAAACAGTACATTCACTGGGTCTCTGGTGTTAAACAGTACATTCACTGGGTCTCTGGTGTTAAACAGTACATTCACTGGGTCTCTGGTGTTAAACAGTACATTCACTGGGTCTCTAGTGTTAAACAGTACATTCACTGGGTCTCCTCTAGTGTTAAACAGTACATTCACTGGGTCTCCTCTAGTGTTAAACAGTACATTCACTGGGTCTCTAGTGTTAAACAGTACATTCACTGGGTCTCTAGTTTTAAACAGTACATTCACTGGGTCTCCTCTAGTGTTAAACAGTACATTCACTGGGTCTCTAGTGTTAAACAGTACATTCACTGGGTCTCTAGTGTTAAACAGTACATTCACTGGGTCTCTAGTGTTAAACAGTACATTCACTGGGTCTCCTCTAGTGTTAAACAGTACATTCACTGGGTCTCTGGTGTTAAACAGTACATTAACTGGGTCTCTGGTGTTGAACAGTACATTCACTGGGTCTCTAGTGTTAAACAGTACATTCACTGGGTCTCTAGTGTTAAACAGTACATTCACTGGGTCTCTGGTGTTAAACAGTACATTCACTGGGTCTCTGGTGTTAAACAGTACATTCACTGGGTCTCTGGTGTTAAACAGTACATTCACTGGGTCTCCTCTAGTGTTAAACAGTACATTCACTGGGTCTCTAGTGTTAAACAGTACATTCACTGGGTCTCTGGTGTTAAACAGTACATTCACTGGGTCTCTGGTGTTAAACAGTACATTCACTGGGTCTCTGGTGTTAAACAGTACATTCACTGGGTCTCTGGTGTTAAACAGTACATTCACTGGGTCTCTGGTGTTAAACAGTACATTCACTGGGTCTCTGGTGTTAAACAGTACATTCACTGGGTCTCTAGTTTTAAACAGTACATTCACTGGGTCTCCTCTGGTGTTAAACAGTACATTCACTGGGTCTCTAGTGTTAAACAGTACATTCACTGGGTCTCTGGTGTTAAACAGTACATTCACTGGGTCTCTGGTGTTAAACAGTACATTCACTGGGTCTCTAGTGTTAAACAGTACATTCACTGGGTCTCTGGTGTTAAACAGTACATTCACTGGGTCTCTGGTGTTAAACAGTACATTCACTGGGTCTCTGGTGTTAAACAGTACATTCACTGGGTCTCTGGTGTTAAACAGTACATTCACTGGGTCTCTGGTGTTAAACAGTACATTCACTGGGTCTCTGGTGTTAAACAGTACATTCACTGGGTCTCTGGTGTTAAACAGTACATTCACTGGGTCTCTAGTGTTAAACAGTACATTCACTGGGTCTCTGGTGTTAAACAGTACATTCACTGGGTCTCTAGTGTTAAACAGCACATTCACTGGGTCTCTAGTGTTAAACAGTACATTCACTGGGTCTCCTCTAGTGTTAAACAGCACATTCACTGGGTCTCTAGTGTTAAACAGTACATTCACTGGGTCTCCTCTAGTGTTAAACAGTACATTCACTGGGTCTCTAGTGTTAAACAGTACATTCACTGGGTCTCCTCTAGTGTTAAACAGTACATTCACTGGGTCTCCTCTAGTGTTAAACAGTACATTCACTGGGTCTCTAGTGTTAAACAGTACATTCACTGGGTCTCTGGTGTTAAACAGTACATTCACTGGGTCTCCTCTAGTGTTAAACAGTACATTCACTGGGTCTCTAGTGTTAAACAGTACATTCACTGGGTCTCTGGTGTTAAACAGTACATTCACTGGGTCTCTGGTGTTAAACAGTACATTCACTGGGTCTCTGGTGTTAAACAGTACATTGACTGCGTCTCTGGTCTCCTCTAGTGTTAAACAGTACATTCACTGTTCCCAAACTTTTTCATGGCACGGACCCCAAAATTGACACTAATTAGCCCACGGACCCCATTTGAAAAGATATGCCAGGGACCCCCATAAGAGAAGATTTTTACGGCTCTAG
>NC_136802.1:522494-761012 GCF_951216825.1 Electrona antarctica | reverse complement strand
GCAGGTTGTATTATTCCATCATCCTTCATACACAGAAGTAGAGTATTAGTATCATCCTTCATACACAGAAGTAGAGTATTAGTATCATCCTTCATACACAGAAGTAGAGTATTAGTATCATCCTTCATACACAGAAGTAGAGTATTAGTATCATCCTTCATACACAGAAGTAGAGTATTAGTATCATCCTTCATACACAGACGTAGAGTATTAGTATCATCCTTCATACACAGACGTAGAGAGTATTAGTATCATCCTTCATACACAGATGTAGAGTATTAGTATCATCCTTCATACACAGACGTAGAGTATTAGTATCATCCTTCATACACAGACGTAGAGAGTATTAGTATCATCCTTCATACACAGACGTAGAGTATTAGTATCATCCTTCATACACAGACGTAGAGTATTAGTATCATCCTTCATACACAGACGTAGAGTATTAGTATCATCCTTCATACACAGACGTAGAGAGTATTAGTATCATCCTTCATACACAGACGTAGAGAGTATTAGTATCATCCTTCATACACAGATGTAGAGTATTAGTATCAACCTTCATACACAGACGTAGAGAGTATTAGTATCATCCTTCATACACAGATGTAGAGTATTAGTATCATCCTTCATACACAGACGTAGAGTATTAGTATCATCCTTCATACACAGAAGTAGAGTATTAGTATCATCCTTCATACACAGACGTAGAGAGTATTAGTATCATCCTTCATACACAGACGTAGAGAGTATTAGTATCATCCTTCATACACAGACGTAGAGTATTAGTATCATCTTCATACACAGACGTAGAGAGTATTAGTATCATCCTTCATACACAGACGTAGAGAGTATTAGTATCATCCTTCATACACAGACGTAGAGTATTAGTATCATCCTTCATACACAGACGTAGAGTATTAGTATCATCCTTCATACACAGACGTAGAGAGTATTAGTATCATCCTTCATACACAGACGTAGAGAGTATTAGTATCATCCTTCATACACAGACGTAGAGTATTAGTATCATCCTTCATACACAGACGTAGAGAGTATTAGTATCATCCTTCATACACAGACGTAGAGTATTAGTATCATCCTTCATACACAGACGTAGAGAGTATTAGTATCATCCTTCATACACAGACGTAGAGTATTAGTATCATCCTTCATACACAGACGTAGAGTATTAGTATCATCCTTCATACACAGACGTAGAGAGTATTAGTATCATCCTTCATACACAGACGTAGAGAGTATTAGTATCATCCTTCATACACAGACGTAGAGTATTAGTATCATCCTTCATACACAGACGTAGAGAGTATTAGTATCATCCTTCATACACAGACGTAGAGTATTAGTATCATCCTTCATACACAGACGTAGAGTATTAGTATCATCCTTCATACACAGATGTAGAGTATTAGTATCATCCTTCATACACAGACGTAGAGAGTATTAGTATCATCCTTCATACACAGACGTAGAGAGTATTAGTATCATCCTTCATACACAGACGTAGAGAGTATTAGTATCATCCTTCATACACAGACGTAGAGTATTAGTATCATCCTTCATACACAGATGTAGAGTATTAGTATCATCCTTCATACACAGACGTAGAGAGTATTAGTATCATCCTTCATACACAGAAGTAGAGTATTAGTATCATCCTTCATACACAGATGTAGAGTATTAGTATCATCCTTCATACACAGATGTAGAGAGTATTAGTATCATCCTTCATACACAGACGTAGAGTATTAGTATCATCCTTCATACACAGATGTAGAGTATTAGTATCATCCTTCATACACAGACGTAGAGTATTAGTATCATCCTTCATACACAGACGTAGAGAGTATTAGTATCATCCTTCATACACAGACGTAGAGAGTATTAGTATCATCCTTCATACACAGATGTAGAGAGTATTAGTATCATCCTTCATACACAGATGTAGAGTATTAGTATCATCCTTCATACACAGACGTAGAGTATTAGTATCATCCTTCATACACAGATGTAGAGTATTAGTATCATCCTTCATACACAGACGTAGAGTATTAGTATCATCCTTCATACACAGATGTAGAGTATTAGTATCATCCTTCATACACAGACGTAGAGTATTAGTATCATCCTTCATACACAGATGTAGAGAGTATTAGTATCATCCTTCATACACAGATGTAGAGTATTAGTATCATTCTTCATACACAGATGTAGAGAGTACAGCTGCTACATAATAAAGAACAGAGCGATGCACACATCATTATCCTATTATGACTGATATAATATTTTGTGTGTGTATCTGTGTGTATCTGCCTCTATACTGTGTCCATCCATCCATATAAAGGACACAGGTCTCATGTAACCACCCGTATAGTCTTTGTTCTATTTCACCCTATAAGGATTTGAGTTAAAATACACACTGTTTTCATTATTTTACACACACATGTAGCAGCACATATAATCCATATAATCTGTATTAGCCCAACATGTGACATATGTTGTTGTTTAAGTAGGTATTATAAATGTTTCTAATCTTTCTACTGTAACTAAGAAGCTCTAGTGGTTGCTAGGCAGAACTGAGGAGGGGGTGGGGCTGTGGGGGCGGGGCTTTAGGTCTCTCCAGAATCTTCCACACACAAAAAAACCCACCAGCCTGAACTTGTCTGGATAAATAGACTAACGGTGCCGCACGCGACGAATATAGCAGATCTACAAGCTTCACAACGCGTCGCACGGCGACGCGTTGTGAGCTTGTAGATCTGCTATATTCGACCTAGTATTTAAGCATCCTTTAATTATTATCCCATCGCCCCGAGCAGGTTGAATAGCATCCATTACATTTAACCTGCATCACGGACTGATGTTTGGAACATTTTAATATTAGAAGCTATAGTCTAAGTCTATATATTATTTTGTGACGATATTTGATTTGATTTTCTTTGTTTTGCTGCTGTCTGGATCAAAGATCTATTGCTGACAATAGGCCGGTCTTGTTTACGCAAATAAATAAATAAATCAGGTCGAAAATAAGAAAATAAATTAAAAAAACAAAAAAAACGTGTCAAATCATAAATCAATAAACACAGATCTCGGTTTTAAAATCCGATATCCTTAATTAACAGTAAATGGAAAGCTAACGGTTTTTCTCTGCGGACAGACAGACAGACAGTGATGCTGATGAGATTTAGATCAAAGGATGTTTGTTTAATTAACATTAATTAGGCTAAATAAGACCGTTACGTTTAGTTATATTATAGGACCGTGTCCTCCTTATAGATATAGATTTAAAAAAGGCTACTCACCATGTTAGTTTAATTGACGGACAGAGAGGTAAATGTTTTAAAGGACGGATGGTGTTGAGGTTACCCTTCCCGACAGTAAAGAGTCGACGCAGTAACTGCGTCTCAACGCTGCGCAGCGCCATATTTATGCACTCCCGGGGGTTGCCAGGTCCCGTGTGCAATTCCAAGCGGAATCAGCCCCGAATAGTAACAATGACCATATAGATATATTATGAGGATTATCATCACAGACAGTCAAATCCTGTAGTTGTCCTTTCTTTGTATTTCTATTTTAGTTCATTTGGTTGATGGTCGTTAGAAGGACGTTGGAGGCGTTCCACATTGTAGTGGCATGAAGGAGCCACGTGACTTTAATCCAGGCTTGTTTGTTCTGGGAATTGTTTTATGCAATTTTCTTGAAACCTTCTGCACACAAACTCTGGACCAACATCTATAAGCCCAGTTTAAGAGAAGTTTGTAAGTGGGAAAATACCCGGCCTAATACATTGTGCTGGCTGATACTATGTCCGCCAGTGGGTGGTGCTGTTTTGCAAGTTATTGGAAGAGGGTGCCTTGTTTCCGGACAGCTGTTTGACATTGTGTAATCAAGTCTCTGGATAGATTGTAATTAGCAGCAGCAGAACTCTAGGTTTTTACACCTAGTTCTGTGTGTGAAGTTCAGACAGATTTCCTTTGTTGTGACACAGCATTGTCTGTGAGTATCTTTTGCATCCTCATGTTTATACTCTGGGACTTCAGTAAAAGAGATTGAACACCTGCTATTTTTGTCCAGAGGTATCTTTCTGTCTGTGTCTCAAAGCAGGAGTTATCTTTCTGTCTGACTGTGTCTCAAAGCAGGAGTTATCTTTCTGTCTGTCTGTGTCTCAAAGCAGGAGTTATCTTTCTGTCTGTCTGTGTCTCAAAGCAGGAGTTATCTTTCTGTCTGTCTGTGTCTCAAAGGCAGGAGTTATCTTTCTGTCTGTCTGTGTCTCAAAGCAGGAGTTATCTTTCTGTCTGTCTGTGTCTCAAAGCAGGAGTTATCTTTCTGTCTGTCTGTGTCTCAAAGCAGGAGTTATCTTTCTGTCTGTCTGTGTCTCAAAGCAGGAGTTATCTTTCTGTCTGTCTGTGTCTCAGCAGGAGTTATCTTTATGTCTGTCTGTGTCTCAAAGCAGGAGTTATCTTTCTGTCTGTCTGTGTCTCAAAGCAGGAGTTATCTTTCTGTCTGTCTGTGTCTCAAAGCAGAGGGCAGAATAGCTCCTTTCGGAACCCTACGTTAAAGTTTCTGACATTTTGATGACTTTACGTAGGGTTCCTTATCATCGACTTCAAGCGACATGGGATGCAATCTGAGTTACCCTTCTCCGACGGATCTCTGCGCTGTGGGTGTGACGCTGACATATTCCAAAAGAAGCATATGAACGCTATAGGAGACAACGAACCCTCTGACCCCCCCCCGCGAACGGCTCAGAAGCCGTTAAGTATTTTTAATGTTTGTACGACCGTTTTGGCAGCTCTCTTCCTTCCTTCCTTGACTTCCTTATTGACATCCTATTGTTGCCTCCATCACCGTGGCTGGCTACCTGCGACAGAGGCAGGAACGCGCAGATAGCCAGTTCCGGCGCTCTGTTGCAGGTAGCCAGCCACGGTGATGGAGGCGGTACAATAGGATGTCAATAAGGAAGTCAAGGAAGGAAGGAAGAGAGCTGCCAAAACGGTCGTACAAACATTAAAAATACTTAACGGCTTCTGAGCCGTTCGCGGGGGGGGGTCAGAGGGTTCGTTGTCTCCTATAGCGTTCATATGCTTCTTTTGGAATATGGCTGAGCTCACACCTTTCATGCAATTCTCTGTGCTCGTTGGGTGTTGTGTCATGGCCGCCCAGCGGCCCAATGCATTTCCAATGGAGGTCACATGGTTTGACCCAACATTGTGTTGTGTGAGGGGGAGGGGCGCCCCTCCCCCTCACACAACACAATGTTGGGTCAAACCATGTGACCTCCATTGGCAATGCATTGGGCGGCCATGACACAACACAACATGCATCCAACGAGCATCCAACGAGCACAGAATTGCATGAAAGGTGTGAGCTCAGCCTAGGTCAGCGTCACACCCACAGCGCAGAGATCCGTCGGAGAAGGGTAACTCAGAATGCATCCCATGTCGCTTGAAGCCGATGATACCGGACCCTACGGGGTAGGGGTCCAAAGGAGCTCAACCCAGGGGGTCCGGAGACGGGCTAAGGGCAGAAGAACATGCATACATTTTTATTTTATTTTTTGCTATTCAGACAGCCAGCAATGAGAAACACTGAGGGGCGCTCTTATCATTCATCATACATCATCATGTCATCTCATGAAAAACTGAATTTATGTGATTGGTTGATTGAATTTATGTCATATTTGGCGGACATTTGACCTAATTTCATGGCAAATATTGAGACGTGTGGAGGCAAAAGCTGTATATAGGAGGGGCTAGCACCCCTCAAAAATGACACAGGCAAATCGACCCATGAAAAAGCTTCTAGGAAAATCTTTGAATTCAGAATGCCCCCTATGTGTCACAGAGACTACATTTGTTTTGGGAGCGTTTTACCCATTGCTGTCTGAATAAAAAAAAAAAAAATTCATTACAATTTTGAGAAATACTGAAATACTATTGCTTATACAGCTTTAACATATTGAGGTTATTGATTGATTGATTGAAATATTTATTAACAGTTTGCAGAATTACAGTACATTTCAAGCACAAACTCAATACAAAGACTTAACTGTGTTAACTGTGAGTGGACGACCCAATTAAGCATTACACTTGTTTACAAGAGGGTCCACCATGTTCAATTCATCAAAACATTTAGAGACGTACAAATAGACACTTCTATATAGTCAAAGAACAGAACAGGAATTCATCATAATGGAGGTAAAAAGGGAAAAGAAAATGAAGGCCCGGCCCTTTAATCTGACCTCATCAAACCCTGTACACTCAAGACATGCTCCATATATGGTCAGACCTCATCAAACCCTGTACACTCAAGACACGCTCCATATATGGCCAGTACATAATTCTTTCCATATGTTGACCAGCCTGTGTCCTCCGTGAGGAGGTGAGCAGTATGGGTTAGCGCCCCCATGAGGAGGGGAGCAGTATGGGTTAGCGCCCCCATGAGGAGGGGAGCAGTATGGGTTAGTGCCCCCATGAGGAGGGGAGCAGGGTGGGTTAGCGCCCCCATGAGGAGGTGAGCAGTATGGGTTAGAGCCCCCATGAGGAGGGGAGCAGGGTGGGTTAGCGCCCCCATGAGGAGGTGAGCAGTATGGGTTAGCGCCCCCATGAGGAGGTGAGCAGTATGGGTTAGCGCCCCCATGAGGAGGGGAGCAGTATGGGTTAGCGCCCCCATGAGGAGGGGAGCAGTATGGGTTAGCGCCCCCATGAGGAGGGGAGCAGTATGGGTTAGCGCCCCAGCCTGTGTCCTCCGTGAGGGGGGTGAGCAGTGTGGGTTAGCGCCCCAGCCTGTGTCCTCCATGAGGGGGTGAGCAGTGTGGGTTAGCGCCCCAGCCTGTGTCCTCCATGAGGGGGTGAGCAGTGTGGGTTAGCGCCCCAGCCTGTGTCCTCCATGAGGGGGTGAGCAGTGTGGGTTAGCGCCCCAGCCTGTGTCCTCCGTGAGGGGGTGAGCAGTGTGGGTTAGCGCCCCAGCCAGCCCGGACAGGAGCCAACCCACATAGCCTAGTCCTTCCACGTGCCAGAATCTGGTTCTCCCAGTCCTGGCAGAGTAGTTCCGGAGCAACGGATTGTGTGGCCTTGCTCATTCCCTGATGGGACTGATCGAGGGTAGCTACTGGGACGTAAGTCGGGATTTGATCAACCCCGGCTGGGCCACCTGAGTGAGGGGTATGATGTTGGTAGACCCGAAACCCCGATGACCTCAGGATACATCACTGAGGATACGTCCCAGGTGATGACCTCAGGATACATCACTGAGGATACGTCCCAGGTGTTGACCTCAGGATACATCACTGAGGATACGTCCCAGGTGTTGACCTCAGGATACATCACAAGGATACGTCCCAGGTGTTGACCTCAGGATACATCACAGAGGATACGTCCCAGTTGTTGACCTCAGGATACATCACAGAGGATACGTCCCAGGTGATGACCTCAGGATACATCACTGAGGATACGTCCCAGGTGTTGACCTCAGGATACATCACGAGGATACGTCCCAGGTGTTGACCTCAGGATACATCACAGAGGATACGTCCCAGGTGTTGACCTCAGGATACATCACTGAGGATACGTCCCAGGTGTTGACCTCAGGATACATCACTCAAGGACTGTCTAAAGAGGACGAGACGCGAAGACTGTACGGGTGACGCCATGTTGCTTATGGTGCTCCATGGAAGGAAAGAAACATGCGCAATGGGCTATATGCAGCCAACACTTCCGCGTTCAGCTTCCTTGGTCTCAACTGCGCATGTTTCTTTCCTTCCATGGAGCACGATAAGCAACATGGCGTCGCCCGTACGGTCTTCGTGTCTCGTCCTCTTTAGACAGTCCTTGACATCACTGAGGATACGTCCCAGGTGATGACCTCAGGATACATCACTGAGGATACGTCCCAGGTGGTGACCTCAGGATACATCACTGAGGATACGTCCCAGGTGTTGACCTCAGGATACATCACTGAGGTTACGCCCCAGGTGTTGACCTCAGGATACATCACTGAGGAGGTGTTGACCTACATACATTGTAGAAGAGCTCAGTGAACTGTACCTTGTACTCAACAATCTGTATCAGTACCCTCATAAAGCTGTAAACATGACTCTCTCTCTCTCTCTCTCTCTCTCCTCTCCACCCCCCCTCTCTCTGTCTCTCTCTCTCTCTCTCCTCTCCACCCCCTCTCTCTGTCTCTCTCCCCTATCTCCCCTCTCTCTCTCTCTCTCTCTCTCTCTCTCTCTCTCTCTCTCTCTCTCCTATCTCTCTCTCTCTCTCTCTCTCTCTGTCTCTCTCAGGTCATATCTTCCACACATCATCAGAGAAGCAAACCTTCAGCATCGACAACATGAACAGGTAACATTTATTCCCATCATATCTATTACTGAAATAACATTTATTACCATTATTATACTTCGTCAATGGATCAACTCCTCATGTGACCACCGCGCTCTGACTGAAGTTACCGTTCAAATCATATCATAAATAACGGTAAATGGTCGACTCACCAAGACTACAATTCACTATTTTATTCTTGCATTTTTAGATAAGAGACAAACGTTTCGTCTATCCAGCCTTCATCAGGTTGATGAAGGCTGACTATTGAGGAATCGAGCAGCAATTACTTTTAATACTTTGTTTTAATCAACCAATGGATTAATCACGTCAGTGTTATTTTATAACTCATGGCACATCAGGGTTGTGAAATAATAGTGAAAATAGACGATCTACAAGCTGAAAATAGTTATTGATCATTCATGTATTTTTATTAAATGATTGATTATTATTGTTGGTATTTGTATCAGCATTGTGTTCTATAGAGACTTTGACTGCAGGTGGAACGACCTGCAGTCAGACTGAACATGGCCTCGGATGTTTCCTTAAAGAGTATCACTTTGGAGATTTATATTTATAGGTACTTTATGAGGTATCATGGATGTATTATTAGATTTATATTTTATAGGTACTATATGAGGTATCATGGATGTATTATTAGATTTATATTTTATAGGTACTTTATGAGGAGGTATGGATGTATTATTAGATTTATATTGTATAGGTACTTTATGAGGTATCATGGATGTATTATTAGATTTATATTTTATAGGTACTTTATGAGGTATCATGGATGTATTATTAGATTTATATTTTATAGGTACTTTATGAGGTATCATGGATGTATTATTAGATGTTGTGTAACGTGTCATGTACGATGTAGCATTTAATAATGTAATGTAGCTTTGAAGTGTGATTTTATTTCTGCCTCTTGGTCAGTTCACACTTGGAAAAGAGACTCGTGTCTCAATGTGTTTTTACTGGTTAAATAAAATGTGTGATCTACAGTCTATTGTTACAATTACAACTAATATGTTGTTGTTTTGTTGTTGTTTATCAGACGCTGTCGTCCTCAGTGAAGGAAGTAGAAACATGGATCCTGGTCAACCAACTACAGGGTCAGTGTTACATGTTTCATATTTATTTAGCCTGACCAGTTTGTTTTGGGAAGTCTGGAGCCTTGTTTTAAGGGCCTTAGAGGTGCTGTGGTACCAAGAGGTGCATGCAGTCAAAGAAACCTTGTACGAGGGCTCCTGTTAAGGTGTTTTTGTTGACCAGTGAGGAGATCCTGTATAGGAATCTTGTTCTTTGGTTGACTTTTTTGATTACGTTGGTGGCCATTTTGTGTGTGTGTGTGTGTGTGTGTGTGTGCGTGCGCACCCTAACCCTCTTCCTCCAACAATACAGATAGATTTACAACCAGTAAACCCACCTGACCTCTACTGTCTCTGTCATCATGTTGCATTGACCTGAAACCAGCCTGATGTTAGACTTTGATACGGAACATGTTTAAGCAGCTCATAGAATCATAAAGTTTAATATTTAACTCACTCTGTGATTCTTATCAGCAGACACTACTTGTGAAATCAAAGTCAGTGGTTCTCAAAGTGTAGTCCGGGGACCCCCAGGGGTCCTTGAGGAGGTTCCAGGTGGTCTCCACCAAAAGGAGGAACAGATTAACTAGTTCAACTTATTTTATACTTGGGGGGGGGGGGGGGGGGGTGGGGGCAAAGCTAATTTATTATGGAATACTGTAATCAAGTCATTGTTAATTATATTAACTGTCCAACGTCAAACTGTGAATCTCAGGTCAAAGGTCAGCAGTGAAGCAAGACTTTTATTGCAGTCGATGGATTGAAGTTGGACGACTATCTGTTAGTGAACTGTGTTGCTTCACACAGATTAATATATAGATAATCTGTGTTGCTTCACACAGATTAATATATAGATAATCTGTGTTGCTTCACACAGATTAATATATAGATAATCTGTGTTGCTTCACACAGATTAATATATAGATAATCTGTGTTGCTTCACACATATTAATATACTGCATAAACCAGGGCTAGGTGTCTGGGAGACATTTGGGTTAAATCTAATGATAATCTAATGATAATAATGATGATAATCATTATTATTACATCTAAGAACACATTTCTAAAGACGAAGACACTGTACTTTAATCATCTGTCAGACCAACACAGTTCCCTGAAAGATTACAGTCATTCCATTGACTGTAATTAAAGTCCTTTGACCGCCGACCGCTTTATTGATGTTGGACGATAAAATTAACAATTACTTGATTACAGTATTCCATAATAAGTTAGTTTAGGCCTTGCATGTTAGCACCTCACTGAGACGCTGGACAGACTGTCCATGTTAGCACCTCACTGAGACACTGGACAGACTGTCCATGTTAGCACCTCACTGAGACACTGGACAGACTGTCCATGTTAGCACCTCACTGAGACACTGGACAGACTGTCCATTCATACACAGTATCTTATGTTTGCTTCTTTTTTTCTCCATTCATTTATTATGATTTCTTATTTTTAATCAATGCTAAATCATTGCCATAGTGTGTTTATTAGCAGCTAGGAGTCTAGAGGAGAAAGGGTGTGTTTATTTCAGGAGTCTAGAGGAGACAGGGTGTGTTTATTTCAGGGGTCTAGAGGAGACAGGGTGTGTTTATTTCAGGGGTCTAGAGGAGACAGGGTGTGTTTATTTCAGGAGTCTAGAGGAGACAGGGTGTGTTTATTTCAGGAGTCTAGAGGAGACAGGGTGTGTTTATTTCAGGGGTCTAGAGGAGACAGGGTGTGTTTATTTCAGGGGTCTAGAGGAGACAGGGTGTGTTTATTTCAGGAGTCTAGAGGAGACAGGGTGTGTTTATTTCAGGAGTCTAGAGGAGACAGGGTGTGTTTATTTCAGGAGTCTAGAGGAGACAGGGTGTGTTTATTTCAGTAGCAGGAGTCTAGAGGGGACAGGGTGTGTTTATTTCAGGAGTCTAGAGGGGACAGGGTGTGTTTATGTCAGGAGTCTAGAGGAGACAGGGTGTGTTTATTTCAGGGGTCTAGAGGAGACAGGGTGTGTTTATTTCAGGGGTCTAGAGGAGACAGGGTGTGTTTATTTCAGGAGTCTAGAGGAGACAGGGTGTGTTTATTTCAGGGGTCTAGAGGAGACAGGGTGTGTTTATTTCAGGAGTCTAGAGGAGACAGGGTGTGTTTATTTCAGGAGTCTAGAGGGGACAGGGTGTGTTTATTTCAGGAGTCTAGAGGAGACAGGGTGTGTTTATTTCAGGGGTCTAGAGGAGACAGGGTGTGTTTATTTCAGGGGTCTAGAGGAGACAGGGTGTGTTTATTTCAGGAGTCTAGAGGAGACAGGGTGTGTTTATTTCAGGGGTCTAGAGGAGACAGGGTGTGTTTATTTCAGGAGTCTAGAGGAGACAGGGTGTGTTTATTTCAGGGGTCTAGAGGAGACAGGGTGTGTTTATTTCAGGGGTCTAGAGGAGACAGGGTGTGTTTATTTCAGGGGTCTAGAGGAGACAGGGTGTGTTTATTTCAGGAGTCTAGAGGAGACAGGGTGTGTTTATTTCAGGGGTCTAGAGGAGACAGGGTGTGTTTATTTCAGGGGTCTAGAGGAGACAGGGTGTGTTTATTTCAGGAGTCTAGAGGAGACAGGGTGTGTTTATTTCAGGGGTCTAGAGGAGACAGGGTGTGTTTATTTCAGGAGTCTAGAGGAGACAGGGTGTGTTTATTTCAGGAGTCTAGAGGGGACAGGGTGTGTTTATTTCAGGAGTCTAGAGGAGACAGGGTGTGTTTATTTCAGGAGTCTAGAGGAGACAGGGTGTGTTTATTTCAGTGGTCTAGAGGAGACAGGGTGTGTTTATTTCAGGAGTCTAGAGGAGACAGGGTGTGTTTATTTCAGTGGTCTAGAGGAGACAGGGTGTGTTTATTTCAGGAGTCTAGAGGAGACAGGGTGTGTTTATTTCAGTAGCAGGAGTCTAGAGGAGACAGGGTGTGTTTATTTCAGGAGTCTAGAGGAGACAGGGTGTGTTTATTTCAGTAGCAGGAGTCTAGAGGAGACAGGGTGTGTTTATTTCAGGAGTCTAGAGGGGACAGGGTGTGTTTATTTCAGGAGTCTAGATGGGACAGGGTGTGTTTATTTCAGGGGTCTAGAGGAGACAGGGTGTGTTTATTTCAGGGGTCTAGAGGAGACAGGGTGTGTTTATTTCAGGAGTCTAGAGGAGACAGGGTGTGTTTATTTCAGGAGTCTAGAGGAGACAGGGTGTGTTTATTTCAGTGGTCTAGAGGAGACAGGGTGTGTTTATTTCAGGAGTCTAGAGGAGACAGGGTGTGTTTATTTCAGTAGCAGGAGTCTAGAGGAGACAGGGTGTGTTTATTTCAGGAGTCTAGAGGAGACAGGGTGTGTTTATTTCAGTAGCAGGAGTCTAGAGGAGACAGGGTGTGTTTATTTCAGGAGTCTAGAGGAGACAGGGTGTGTTTATTTCAGTAGCAGGAGTCTAGAGGAGACAGGGTGTGTTTATTTCAGGAGTCTAGAGGGGACAGGGTGTGTTTATTTCAGGAGTCTAGATGGGACAGGGTGTGTTTATTTCAGGGGTCTAGAGGAGACAGGGTGTGTTTATTTCAGGGGTCTAGAGGAGACAGGGTGTGTTTATTTCAGGAGTCTAGAGGGGACAGGGTGTGTTTATTTCAGTAGCAGGGGTCTAGAGGGGACAGGGTGTGTTTATTTCAGTAGCAGGAGTCTAGAGGGGACAGGGTGTGTTTATTTCAGGGGTCTAGAGGAGACAGGGTGTGTTTGTGTCAGGAGTCTAGAGGAGACAGGGTGTGTTTATTTCAGTAGCAGGAGTCTAGAGGGGACAGGGTGTGTTTATTTCAGTAGCAGGAGTCTAGAGGGGACAGGGTGTGTTTATTTCAGTAGCAGGAGTCTAGAGGGGACAGGGTGTGTTTATTTCAGTAGCAGGAGTCTAGAGGAGACAGGGTGTGTTTATTTCAGTAGCAGGAGTCTAGAGGGGACAGGGTGTGTTTATTTCAGTAGCAGGAGTCTAGAGGGGACAGGGTGTGTTTATTTCAGTAGCAGGAGTCTAGAGGGGACAGGGTGTGTTTATTTCAGTAGCAGGAGTCTAGAGGAGACAGGGTGTGTTTATTTCAGGAGTCTAGAGGGGACAGGGTGTGTTTATTTCAGGAGTCTAGAGGAGACAGGGTGTGTTTATTTCAGGGGTCTAGAGGAGACAGGGTGTGTTTATTTCAGGGGTCTAGAGGAGACAGGGTGTGTTTATTTCAGGAGTCTAGAGGAGACAGGGTGTGTTTATTTCAGGGGTCTAGAGGAGACAGGGTGTGTTTATTTCAGGAGTCTAGAGGAGACAGGGTGTGTTTATTTCAGGAGTCTAGAGGAGACAGGGTGTGTTTATTTCAGGAGTCTAGAGGAGACAGGGTGTGTTTATTTCAGGAGTCTAGAGGAGACAGGGTGTGTTTATTTCAGTGGTCTAGAGGAGACAGGGTGTGTTTATTTCAGGAGTCTAGAGGAGACAGGGTGTGTTTATTTCAGGAGTCTAGAGGGGACAGGGTGTGTTTATTTCAGGAGTCTAGAGGAGACAGGGTGTGTTTATTTCAGGGGTCTAGAGGAGACAGGGTGTGTTTGTGTCAGGAGTCTAGAGGAGACAGGGTGTGTTTATTTCAGGAGTCTAGAGGGGACAGGGTGTGTTTATTTCAGGGGTCTAGAGGAGACAGGGTGTGTTTATTTCAGGAGTCTAGAGGGGACAGGGTGTGTTTATTTCAGGGGTCTAGAGGAGACAGGGTGTGTTTATTTCAGGAGTCTAGAGGAGACAGGGTGTGTTTATTTCAGGAGTCTAGAGGAGACAGGGTGTGTTTATTTCAGGAGTCTAGAGGAGACAGGGTGTGTTTATTTCAGTAGCAGGAGTCTAGAGGGGACAGGGTGTGTTTATTTCAGGAGTCTAGAGGGGACAGGGTGTGTTTATGTCAGGAGTCTAGAGGAGACAGGGTGTGTTTATTTCAGTAGCAGGAGTCTAGAGGAGACAGGGTGTGTTTATTTCAGGGGTCTAGAGGAGACAGGGTGTGTTTATTTCAGGGGTCTAGAGGAGACAGGGTGTGTTTATTTCAGGGGTCTAGAGGAGACAGGGTGTGTTTATTTCAGGAGTCTAGAGGAGACAGGGTGTGTTTATTTCAGTAGCAGGAGTCTAGAGGGGACAGGGTGTGTTTATTTCAGGAGTCTAGAGGGGACAGGGTGTGTTTATGTCAGGAGTCTAGAGGAGACAGGGTGTGTTTATTTCAGTAGCAGGAGTCTAGAGGAGACAGGGTGTGTTTATTTCAGGAGTCTAGAGGGGACAGGGTGTGTTTATGTCAGGAGTCTAGAGGAGACAGGGTGTGTTTATTTCAGGAGTCTAGAGGGGACAGGGTGTGTTTATGTCAGGAGTCTAGAGGAGACAGGGTGTGTTTATTTCAGGAGTCTAGAGGAGACAGGGTGTGTTTATTTCAGTAGCAGGAGTCTAGAGGGGACAGGGTGTGTTTATTTCAGGAGTCTAGAGGGGACAGGGTGTGTTTATGTCAGGAGTCTAGAGGAGACAGGGTGTGTTTATTTCAGGGGTCTAGAGGAGACAGGGTGTGTTTATTTCAGGGGTCTAGAGGAGACAGGGTGTGTTTATTTCAGGAGTCTAGAGGAGACAGGGTGTGTTTATTTCAGGGGTCTAGAGGAGACAGGGTGTGTTTATTTCAGGGGTCTAGAGGAGACAGGGTGTGTTTATTTCAGGGGTCTAGAGGAGACAGGGTGTGTTTATTTCAGGGGTCTAGAGGAGACAGGGTGTGTTTATTTCAGGGGTCTAGAGGAGACAGGGTGTGTTTATTTCAGGAGTCTAGAGGAGACAGGGTGTGTTTATTTCAGGGGTCTAGAGGAGACAGGGTGTGTTTATTTCAGTAGCAGGAGTCTAGAGGAGACAGGGTGTGTTTATTTCAGGAGTCTAGAGGGGACAGGGTGTGTTTATTTCAGGAGTCTAGAGGGGACAGGGTGTGTTTATTTCAGGAGTCTAGAGGGGACAGGGTGTGTTTATTTCAGGAGTCTAGAGGAGACAGGGTGTGTTTATTTCAGGAGTCTAGAGGGGACAGGGTGTGTTTATTTCAGTGGTCTAGAGGAGACAGGGTGTGTTTATTTCAGGAGTCTAGAGGGGACAGGGTGTGTTTATTTCAGGAGTCTAGAGGGGACAGGGTGTGTTTATTTCAGGAGTCTAGAGGAGACAGGGTGTGTTTATTTCAGGAGTCTAGAGGGGACAGGGTGTGTTTATTTCAGGAGTCTAGAGGAGACAGGGTGTGTTTATTTCAGGAGTCTAGAGGGGACAGGGTGTGTTTATTTCAGGAGTCTAGAGGAGACAGGGTGTGTTTATTTCAGGAGTCTAGAGGGGACAGGGTGTGTTTATTTCAGGAGTCTAGATGGGACAGGGTGTGTTTATTTCAGGAGTCTAGAGGAGACAGGGTGTGTTTATTTCAGGGGTCTAGAGGAGACAGGGTGTGTTTATTTCAGGAGTCTAGAGGGGACAGGGTGTGTTTATTTCAGGAGTCTAGAGGAGACAGGGTGTGTTTATTTCAGTAGCAGGGGTCTAGAGGGGACAGGGTGTGTTTATTTCAGTAGCAGGAGTCTAGAGGGGACAGGGTGTGTTTATTTCAGGAGTCTAGAGGGGACAGGGTGTGTTTATTTCAGTAGCAGGGGTCTAGAGGGGACAGGGTGTGTTTATTTCAGTAGCAGGAGTCTAGAGGGGACAGGGTGTGTTTATTTCAGGGGTCTAGAGGAGACAGGGTGTGTTTGTTTCAGTAGCAGGAGTCTAGAGGAGACAGGGTGTGTTTGTTTCAATGACAAGGGTCTAGAGGGGACAGGGTGTGTTTATTTCAGTAGCAGGAGTCTTCAGTCTAGAGGAGACAGGGTGTGTTTATTTCAGTAGCAGGAGTCTTCAGTCTAGAGGAGACAGGGTGTGTTTATTTCAGTAGCAGGGGTCTCCCAGTCTCTCCACCATATTCTAAAATAGCCGATCTACAAGCTCACAATGTGCCACATCGCAGCACATTGTGAGCTTGTAATGATACAGACTTTCAGTGTAAAAAAGTCTCCACACATTGTGATATATTTGCAATAATCAGATGAGGGTCTGAATCCTAATACATTTCAATTTGGGCTGTTTGACATACAGGGTGTTGTGTTGTGTTGTGTTGTGTTGTGTTGTGTTGTGTTGTGTTGTGTTGTGTTGTGTTGTTATTTTCATTATTGTGCATGAACATATGGCAGGTGAAACACGCGAGTGCTTATACATTTTGGCAGATGATGAAACATATGAACTTATGTCCTTAGCTAATAGGTCAACAATTATGTCGTGCCTAGCAATGTACATTCCCTTATATATGAGCAGCCATTAAGAATATGTGACAGTGTTTCTGTAAGTGGAGTGTGGTCATGGTGCAGACAATGAGGAGGAAACGTGTTAGGGTACCACAGAGAGAGATTGAGTCTGGTTGGAAGGACCTGTAATCTGGCTTTGACTGTAAAGGTGACTAATATCCTCATCAACTGCATCATTCTTGAATATTGTATGAGATACGGTGTGGTCTGCATCGGGAAGGCAGGCTAGATTCCTCTGTAGTTTTAAACCAGTCCAGTGTTGTTGTTGTTTACAAGGTACCTCCGTGCATTGACTGGTGATATATGGTGTTCTGTATCAATTACAGTATACAGTACTCCTTACTGAGATCAAACAGTTGGTAATAATGTCCTCAGAAACTGCTACAGATTCAGAGTCAGGTCGAACCCAGCACAGGGATACTCCAGTTCTCACACAGAGGTCATTGGGGTCAGGCCAATCTGACCACACCCCAAACCCAGTAGCATGTGAGTCCATTTTAAGGTTGGGCTTTCTTCTGAACCCCAAGAAACTTGTCTGGCCCTCTGCTGCCAGGACGGCACTTTACGCCGTTTCATATCTAGAACCAGAGAAGATCTAGCAAGTTCCCTGACAGTCGTGTCATCACTAACATGTTTAACATGTTTATCAAGTGAGCATTGACCTGGAACCACCTGACCTCTACTGTCTCTGTTGTCATGTTGCATTGACCTGGAACCACCTGACCTCTACTGTCTCTGTTATCATGTTGACCTGAAACCTCCTGACCTCTACTGTCTCTGTTGTCATGTTGCATTGACCTGGAACCACCTGACCTCTACTGTCTCTGTTGTCATGTTGCATTGACCTGGAACCACCTGACCTCTACTGTCTCTGTTGTCATGTTGCATTGACCTGGAACCACCTGACCTCTACTGTCTCTGTTGTCATGTTGCATTGACCTGGAACCACCTGACCTCTACTGTCTCTGTTATCATGTTGCATTGACCTGGAACCACCTGACCTCTACTGTCTCTGTTGTCATGTTGCATTGACCTGAAACCACCTGACCTCTACTGTCTCTACTGTTGTAAATCAAACAACACATGATATAGTTTAAAATCATTGTCAAGGATGTTACCGGTAATACTATCCTGTCAAACTGCATATTTTAAACTAGAAGGCTGACCAGTGACCACTATGCTGATCATAGCTCTATATTTAGTTGATCAGTCGGTTGGCTCCCGAGATAAACGTATAGGACCTCTCCTCCCCTCCAACGACCACTCACAGACGCACCCACATTTACAGACAGATTTACAACCAGTAAACTCTACTGTCTCTGTTATCATGTTGCATTGACCTGAAAACAACCTGATGTTGTTAGACTTTGATACGGAACATGTTTAAACAGCTCATAATAAAGTTTAATATCTAACTCACATTGTAAGAAGCATTTTCCAGGCACGTTCACACATAGACATCAAATAACAGGCCAAAACATGCTTTACCTACAGTATATAAACTCCCCCCCCCCCCCCCCCCCCCCGGTATGGATACATAGCCTACTACAAACCTACGTCAAATCTGGGAATACATTTCTTACCAAGAATTTTCTTCGCCAATGTGTGTGTAAAGGTGTCTACTAACATATCTATAGTCACCAATGTGTTTGTAAAGGTGTCTACTAACATATCTATAGTCACCAATGTGTTTGTAAAGGTGTCTACTAACATATCTAAAGTCACCAATGTGTTTGTAAAGGTGTCTACTAACATATCTATAGTCACCAATGTGTTTGTAAAGGTGTCTACTAACATATATATAGTCACCAATGTGTGTGTACTAACATATCTATAGTCACCGTGGCGCTATAGTGTAGCAGAGTGGCTCACAGCCTGATGGTGGCGCTATAGTGTAGCAGAGTGACTCACAGCCTGATGGTGGCGCTATAGTGTAGCAGAGTGGCTCAGAGCCTGATGGTGGCGCTATAGTGTAGCAGAGTGGCTCACAGCCTGATGGTGGCGCTATAGTGTAGCAGAGTGGCTCAGAGCCTCTGCCTGATGGTGGCGCTATAGTGTAGCAGAGTGGCTCACAGCCTGATGGTGGCGCTATAGTGTAGCAGAGTGGCTCACAGCCTGATGGTGGCGCTATAGTGTAGCAGAGTGGCTCACAGCCTGATGGTGGCTGACCTGAAACCTCCTGACCTCTACTGTCTCTGTTGTCATGTTGACCTGAAACCACCTGACCTCTACTGTCTCTGTTGTCATGTTGACCTGAAACCACCTGACCTCTACTGTCTCTGTTGTCATGTTGACCTGAAACCTCCTGACCTCTACTGTCTCTGTTGTCATGTTGACCTGAAACCACCTGACCTCTACTGTCTCTGTTGTCATGTTGACCTGAAACCACCTGACCTCTACTGTCTCTGTTGTCATGTTGACCTGAAACCTCCTGACCTCTACTGTCTCTGTTGTCATGTTGCATTGACCTGAAACCAACCTGATGTTGTTAGACTTTACTTCATCAGTCAGTTGTCTCATAATTTGTCTCTGTTTGGAAATCCATGTTGGACACCGCATATCCAGTGTGCAGGGTCGCACCTCGAAAATAGCTGATCTACAAGCTTTCAAGTTGTGAGCGATATGTCTTTTAAGGAATTTCAGCCCCTTCTCTCTAACATTCTCTGCATGTCCGTGCAGCTGACAGTACATCACTATGAAATATATCTTGTGAAATGTGTCTAATTGGACTTGATTTGTCTGTCATTATTGAATTTTTGTTGATGATGGTTGTCATGGTGATGTACAAATGTAATGTTTATGATGGTTGTCATGGTTTCAGGGTTGATCATCAGAGAGCAGAGTCTCCTGTACCCAGCTGTGTCTCCATGAAGAGTGACCAGTCCAAGGGAGGATGGATTAACTTGGATGGAAGATGGACAAAAGATGGACACCACTCTACTGATCAGAGGTCAGTGTTCAGAGATCAGAAAACAACACATGATATACGGTAGTTTTATTAGACTCTACTGATCAGAGGTCAGATGTTAAGCCTGTGTGGGCTACGTAGAAACATCTGTTCAGCAACCAGAGCTTCCTCACCATTCCTCTGCATGTGTTCTCTTCTGGTTCTCTGAATAAACACATTGATCCTTCTCTATGTTGCATATCTTGCAAGTCTGATCACACCTTACAAACCCTCCCGAGTGCTCAGATCAGCCAACGCAGTGAAGCTGCAGGTACCCTCGTTAAAAACACCGGGACAACGATCCTCACGTCCCAAATGCTTCTCCCTTCTGGCTCCAAAACTATGGAATGAACTTCCCATTACAGTCAGAACTACATATTCACTCCCAATCTAAACTATGGAATGAACTTCCCATTACAGTCAGAACTACAGACTCACTCCCAATCTAAACTATGGAATGAACTTCCCATTACAGTCAGAACTACATATTCACTCCCAATCTAAACTATGGAATGAACTTCCCATTACAGTCAGAACTACAGACTCACTCCCAATCTAAACTATGGAATGAACTTCCCATTACAGTCAGAACTACAGACTCACTCCCAATCTAAACTATGGAATGAACTTCCCATTGCAGTCAGAACTACAGACTCACTCCCAATCTAAACTATGGAATGAACTTCCCATTACAGTCAGAACTACAGACTCACTCCCAATCTAAACTATGGAATGAACTTCCCATTACAGTCAGAACTACAGATTCACTCCCAATCTAAACTATGGAATGAACTTCTCATTACAGTCAGAACTACAGATTCACTCCCAATCTAAACTATGGAATGAGCTTCCCATTACAGTCAGAACTACAGACTCACTCCCAATCTAAACTATGGAATGAACTTCCCATTACAGTCAGAACTACAGACTCACTCCCAATCTAAACTATGGAATGAACTTCCCATTACAGTCAGAACTACAGACTCACTCCCAATCTAAACTATGGAATGAGCTTCCCATTGCAGTCAGAACTACAGACTCACTCCCAATCTTCCGCCACAGTCTGAAAACCCACCTCTTCAAACTCCATCTTAGCCCGTAGCACTTGCCCTAGCCTCGACCTCCTACAGGCGTATGCAAAGCCCCCCCACAGTCAGTTTGCACTCTTCACACACAGGCAGACTGGCAGATAACAGACATCTCCATGTGGGACACAGACAGATATAGTTAAAACGGGTGCTATGACATGTTGACAGCGGGCGGGTATTATCAGGTTCCCAAGTTGCATCTTATTATACATTTACATCGGTGGTGTATAAATGTAATGTTTATGATGGTTGTCATGGTGATGTATAAATGTAATGTTTATGATGGTTGTCATGGTGATGTATAAATGTAATGTTTATGATGGTTGTCATGGTGATGTATAAATGTAATGTTTATGATGGTTGTCATGGTTTCAGGGTTGATCATCAGAGAGCAGAGTCTCCTGTACCCAGCTGTGTCTCCATGAAGAGTGACCAGTCCAAGGGAGGATGGATTAACTTCCAAGATGGACACCAGTCTACTGATCAGAGGTCAGTGTGAGAAAACAACATGTTATATAGTTGTATTAGACTCTACTGATCAGAGGTCAGTGTGAGAAAACAACACGTTATATAGTTGTATTAGACTCTACTGATCAGAGGTCAGTGTGAGAAAACAACACGTTATATAGTTGTATTAGACTCTACTGATCAGAGGTCAGTGTGAGAAAACAACTTCAGAGGTTGAAGACACATCTAGAACAGTAAACAGTATAACCTCCTGACCTCTACTGTCTCTGTTGTCATGTTGACCTGAAACCTCCTGACCTCTACTGTCTCTGTTGTCATGTTGACCTGGAACCACCTGACCTCTACTGTCTCTGTTGTCATGTTGACCTGAAACCACCTGACCTCTACTGTCTCTGTTGTCATGTTGACCTGAAACCTCCTGACCTCTACTGTCTCTGTTGTCATGTTGACCTGAAACCTCCTGACCTCTACTGTCTCTGTTGTCATGTTGACCTGAAACCACCTGACCTCTACTGTCTCTGTTGTCATGTTGACCTGGAACCACCTGACCTCTACTGTCTCTGTTGTCATGTTGACCTGGAACCACCTGACCTCTACTGTCTCTGTTGTCATGTTGACCTGAAACCACCTGACCTCTACTGTCTCTGTTGTCATGTTGACCTGAAACCTCCTGACCTCTACTGTCTCTGTTGTCATGTTGACCTGAAACCTCCTGACCTCTACTGTCTCTGTTGTCATGTTGACCTGAAACCACCTGACCTCTACTGTCTCTGTTGTCATGTTGACCTGGAACCACCTGACCTCTACTGTCTCTGTTGTCATGTTGACCTGGAACCACCTGACCTCTACTGTCTCTGTTGTCATGTTGACCTGAAACCACCTGACCTCTACTGTCTCTGTTGTCATGTTGACCTGAAACCTCCTGACCTCTACTGTCTCTGTTGTCATGTTGACCTGAAACCTCCTGACCTCTACTGTCTCTGTTGTCATGTTGACCTGGAACCACCTGACCTCTACTGTCTCTGTTGTCATGTTGCATTGACCTGAAACCTCCTGACCTCTACTGTCTCTGTTGTCATGTTGACCTGAAACCTCCTGACCTCTACTGTCTCTGTTGTCATGTTGACCTGGAAACACCTGACCTCTACTGTCTCTGTTGTCATGTTGACCTGGAACCACCTGACCTCTACTGTCTCTGTTATCATGTTGCATTGACCTGGAACCACCTGACCTCTACTGTCTCTGTTGTCATGTTGACCTGAAACCTCCTGACCTCTACTGTCTCTGTTGTCATGTTGACCTGAAACCTCCTGACCTCTACTGTCTCTGTTGTCATGTTGACCTGGAACCACCTGACCTCTACTGTCTCTGTTGTCATGTTGACCTGAAACCACCTGACCTCTACTGTCTCTGTTGTCATGTTGACCTGGAACCACCTGACCTCTACTGTCTCTGTTGTCATGTTGACCTGGAACCACCTGACCTCTACTGTCTCTGTTGTCATGTTGACCTGAAACCACCTGACCTCTACTGTCTCTGTTGTCATGTTGACCTGGAACCACCTGACCTCTACTGTCTCTGTTGTCATGTTGACCTGAAACCACCTGACCTCTACTGTCTCTGTTGTCATGTTGACCTGGAACCACCTGACCTCTACTGTCTCTGTTGTCATGTTGACCTGAAACCACCTGACCTCTACTGTCTCTGTTGTCATGTTGACCTGGAACCTCCTGACCTCTACTGTCTCTGTTGTCATGTTGACCTGAAACCACCTGACCTCTACTGTCTCTGTTGTCATGTTGACCTGGAACCACCTGACCTCTACTGTCTCTGTTGTCATGTTGCATTTACCTGGAACCACCTGACCTCTACTGTCTCTGTTGTCATGTTGACCTGGAACCACCTGACCTCTACTGTCTCTGTTATCATGTTGCATTGACCTGGAACCACCTGACCTCTACTGTCTCTGTTGTCATGTTGACCTGAAACCACCTGACCTCTACTGTCTCTGTTGTCATGTTGACCTGAAACCTCCTGACCTCTACTGTCTCTGTTGTCATGTTGCATTTACCTGGAACCACCTGACCTCTACTGTCTCTGTTATCATGTTGCATTGACCTGGAACCACCTGACCTCTACTGTCTCTGTTGTCATGTTTGTGGTGTATTATGAATCATAACTACATGGTTAGTCACAATTGTACATATAACTTTAACTTCTGCAAGTCTGATCTCACTCCAGTGTCTCACCAAAGTGACCCACTAGAACTAAAGGCTATCTGTAGGTAGGGTCTGTGACCACAGGCCGTGGCTTACGGCAGCTGTAAAAATACCTAGGCTATTTTCAGGAGGTCAGGAAGACCACCTGGGGCTTCCTGGTTGATTAGAGCCAATCTTTATGATAGGAGGTTAACAGTTGCATTATATTACTACAGTGCCTGTCACAGACGGGGGTCTTTTGACTTCCTGACACACACACACACACACACACACACACACACACACACACACACACACACACACACACACACACACACACACACACAAAGGTGACACCCACTGCATGTTATATTTGTATAAAGAGATGGGACACAGAAGAGTCAGGGGTTAGGTTGGTTGGAGTGGGAGAACGGAGAGGACAGGCTTGGCCTGGCCTGAGAATGCTGTATGGAATTGATGCTTGATGACTTGATGCGTGTAACTTGATGTAACTATGGGATGTGCCTTGATTGAATAAAGAAGGACTTTGCCTGGATATCGAGACTCACTTCATGCTATATTAAGGAAAATAAGGAGAGAATCCACGGACCTGTTTAAGGAAAGATTCCACATGTTGCATTGACCTGGAACCACCTGACCTCTACTGTCTCTGTTGTCATGTTGCATTGACCTGAAACCACCTGACCTCTACTGTCTCTACTGTTGTAAATCAAACAACACATGATATAGTTTAAAATCATTGTCAAGGATGTTACCGGTAATACTATCCTGTCAAACTGCATCTTTTAAACTAGAAGGCTGACCAGTGACCACTATGCTGATCATAGCTCTATATTTAGTTGATCAGTCGGTTGGCTCCCGAGATAAACGTATAGGACCTCTCCTCCCCTCCAACGACCACTCACACACACAGACGCACCCACATTTACAGACAGATTTACAACCAGTAAACTCTACTGTCTCTGTTATCATGTTGCATTGACCTGAAAACAACCTGATGTTGTTAGACTTTGATACGGAACATGTTTAAACAGCTCATAATAAAGTTTAATATCTAACTCACATTGTAAGAAGCATTTTCCAGGCACGTTCACACATAGACATCAAATAACAGGCCAAAACATGCTTTACCTACAGTATATAAACTCCCCCCCCCCCCCCCCCCCCCGGTATGGATACATAGCCTACTACAAACCTACGTCAAATCTGGGAATACATTTCTTACCAAGAATTTTCTTCGCCAATGTGTTTGTAAAGGTGTCTACTAACATATCTATAGTCACCAATGTGTGTGTAAAGGTGTCTACTAACATATCTATAGTCACCAATGTGTTTGTAAAGGTGTCTACTAACATATCTATATTAGTCACCAATGTGTTTGTAAAGGTGTCTACTAACATATCTATAGTCACCAATGTGTTTGTAAAGGTGTCTACTAACATATCTATAGTCACCAATGTGTTTGTAAAGGTGTCTACTAACATATATATAGTCACCAATGTGTGTGTACTAACATATCTATAGTCACCGTGGCGCTATAGTGTAGCAGAGTGGCTCACAGCCTGATGGTGGCGCTATAGTGTAGCAGAGTGACTCACAGCCTGATGGTGGCGCTATAGTGTAGCAGAGTGGCTCACAGCCTGATGGTGGCGCTATAGTGTAGCAGAGTGGCTCAGAGCCTCTGCCTGATGGTGGCGCTATAGTGTAGCAGAGTGGCTCACAGCCTGATGGTGGCTGACCTGAAACCTCCTGACCTCTACTGTCTCTGTTGTCATGTTGACCTGAAACCACCTGACCTCTACTGTCTCTGTTGTCATGTTGACCTGAAACCACCTGACCTCTACTGTCTCTGTTGTCATGTTGACCTGAAACCTCCTGACCTCTACTGTCTCTGTTGTCATGTTGACCTGGAACCACCTGACCTCTACTGTCTCTGTTGTCATGTTGACCTGGAACCACCTGACCTCTACTGTCTCTGTTGTCATGTTGACCTGAAACCACCTGACCTCTACTGTCTCTGTTGTCATGTTGACCTGAAACCTCCTGACCTCTACTGTCTCTGTTGTCATGTTGACCTGAAACCTCCTGACCTCTACTGTCTCTGTTGTCATGTTGACCTGGAACCACCTGACCTCTACTGTCTCTGTTGTCATGTTGCATTGACCTGAAACCTCCTGACCTCTACTGTCTCTGTTGTCATGTTGACCTGAAACCTCCTGACCTCTACTGTCTCTGTTGTCATGTTGACCTGGAAACACCTGACCTCTACTGTCTCTGTTGTCATGTTGACCTGGAACCACCTGACCTCTACTGTCTCTGTTATCATGTTGCATTGACCTGGAACCACCTGACCTCTACTGTCTCTGTTGTCATGTTGACCTGAAACCTCCTGACCTCTACTGTCTCTGTTGTCATGTTGACCTGAAACCTCCTGACCTCTACTGTCTCTGTTGTCATGTTGACCTGGAACCACCTGACCTCTACTGTCTCTGTTGTCATGTTGACCTGAAACCACCTGACCTCTACTGTCTCTGTTGTCATGTTGACCTGGAACCACCTGACCTCTACTGTCTCTGTTGTCATGTTGACCTGGAACCACCTGACCTCTACTGTCTCTGTTGTCATGTTGACCTGAAACCACCTGACCTCTACTGTCTCTGTTGTCATGTTGACCTGGAACCACCTGACCTCTACTGTCTCTGTTGTCATGTTGACCTGAAACCACCTGACCTCTACTGTCTCTGTTGTCATGTTGACCTGGAACCACCTGACCTCTACTGTCTCTGTTGTCATGTTGACCTGAAACCACCTGACCTCTACTGTCTCTGTTGTCATGTTGACCTGGAACCTCCTGACCTCTACTGTCTCTGTTGTCATGTTGACCTGAAACCACCTGACCTCTACTGTCTCTGTTGTCATGTTGACCTGGAACCACCTGACCTCTACTGTCTCTGTTGTCATGTTGCATTTACCTGGAACCACCTGACCTCTACTGTCTCTGTTGTCATGTTGACCTGGAACCACCTGACCTCTACTGTCTCTGTTATCATGTTGCATTGACCTGGAACCACCTGACCTCTACTGTCTCTGTTGTCATGTTGACCTGAAACCACCTGACCTCTACTGTCTCTGTTGTCATGTTGACCTGAAACCTCCTGACCTCTACTGTCTCTGTTGTCATGTTGCATTTACCTGGAACCACCTGACCTCTACTGTCTCTGTTATCATGTTGCATTGACCTGGAACCACCTGACCTCTACTGTCTCTGTTGTCATGTTTGTGGTGTATTATGAATCATAACTACATGGTTAGTCACAATTGTACATATAACTTTAACTTCTGCAAGTCTGATCTCACTCCAGTGTCTCACCAAAGTGACCCACTAGAACTAAAGGCTATCTGTAGGTAGGGTCTGTGACCACAGGCCGTGGCTTACGGCAGCTGTAAAAATACCTAGGCTATTTTCAGGAGGTCAGGAAGACCACCTGGGGCTTCCTGGTTGATTAGAGCCAATCTTTATGATAGGAGGTTAACAGTTGCATTATATTACTACAGTGCCTGTCACAGACGGGGGTCTTTTGACTTCCTGACACACACACACACACACACACACACACACACACACACACACACACACACACACACACACACACACACACACACACACACACACACACACACACACACACACACACACAAAGGTGACACCCACTGCATGTTATATTTGTATAAAGAGATGGGACACAGAAGAGTCAGGGGTTAGGTTGGTTGGAGTGGGAGAACGGAGAGGACAGGCTTGGCCTGGCCTGAGAATGCTGTATGGAATTGATGCTTGATGACTTGATGCGTGTAACTTGATGTAACTATGGGATGTGCCTTGATTGAATAAAGAAGGACTTTGCCTGGATATCGAGACTCACTTCATGCTATATTAAGGAAAATAAGGAGAGAATCCACGGACCTGTTTAAGGAAAGATTCCACATGTTGCATTGACCTGGAACCACCTGACCTCTACTGTCTCTGTTGTCATGTTGCATTGACCTGAAACCACCTGACCTCTACTGTCTCTACTGTTGTAAATCAAACAACACATGATATAGTTTAAAATCATTGTCAAGGATGTTACCGGTAATACTATCCTGTCAAACTGCATCTTTTAAACTAGAAGGCTGACCAGTGACCACTATGCTGATCATAGCTCTATATTTAGTTGATCAGTCGGTTGGCTCCCGAGATAAACGTATAGGACCTCTCCTCCCCTCCAACGACCACTCACACACACAGACGCACCCACATTTACAGACAGATTTACAACCAGTAAACTCTACTGTCTCTGTTATCATGTTGCATTGACCTGAAAACAACCTGATGTTGTTAGACTTTGATACGGAACATGTTTAAACAGCTCATAATAAAGTTTAATATCTAACTCACATTGTAAGAAGCATTTTCCAGGCACGTTCACACATAGACATCAAATAACAGGCCAAAACATGCTTTACCTACAGTATATAAACTCCCCCCCCCCCCCCCCCCCCCCCCGGTATGGATACATAGCCTACTACAAACCTACGTCAAATCTGGGAATACATTTCTTACCAAGAATTTTCTTCGCCAATGTGTTTGTAAAGGTGTCTACTAACATATCTATAGTCACCAATGTGTGTGTAAAGGTGTCTACTAACATATCTATAGTCACCAATGTGTTTGTAAAGGTGTCTACTAACATATCTATATTAGTCACCAATGTGTTTGTAAAGGTGTCTACTAACATATCTATAGTCACCAATGTGTTTGTAAAGGTGTCTACTAACATATCTATAGTCACCAATGTGTTTGTAAAGGTGTCTACTAACATATATATAGTCACCAATGTGTGTGTACTAACATATCTATAGTCACCGTGGCGCTATAGTGTAGCAGAGTGGCTCACAGCCTGATGGTGGCGCTATAGTGTAGCAGAGTGACTCACAGCCTGATGGTGGCGCTATAGTGTAGCAGAGTGGCTCACAGCCTGATGGTGGCGCTATAGTGTAGGAGAGTGGCTCAGAGCCTCTGCCTGATGGTGGCGCTATAGTGTAGCAGAGTGGCTCACAGCCTGATGGTGGCTGACCTGAAACCTCCTGACCTCTACTGTCTCTGTTGTCATGTTGACCTGAAACCACCTGACCTCTACTGTCTCTGTTGTCATGTTGACCTGAAACCACCTGACCTCTACTGTCTCTGTTGTCATGTTGACCTGAAACCTCCTGACCTCTACTGTCTCTGTTGTCATGTTGACCTGAAAACCACCTGACCTCTACTGTCTCTGTTGTCATGTTGACCTGAAACCACCTGACCTCTACTGTCTCTGTTGTCATGTTGACCTGAAACCTCCTGACCTCTACTGTCTCTGTTGTCATGTTGCATTGACCTGAAACCAACCTGATGTTGTTAGACTTTACTTCATCAGTCAGTTGTCTCATAATTTGTCTCTGTTTGGAAATCCATGTTGGACACCGCATATCCAGTGTGCAGGGTTGCACCTCGAAAATAGCTGATCTACAAGCTTTCAAGTTGTGAGCAATATGTCTTTTAAGGAATTTCAGCCCCTTCTCTCTAACATTCTCTGCATGTCCGTGCAGCTGACAGTACATCACTATGAAATCTATCTTGTGAAATGTGTCTAATTGGACTTGATTTGTCTGTCATTATTTAATTATTGTTGATGATGGTTGTCATGGTGATGTACAAATGTAATGTTTATGATGGTTGTCATGGTTTCAGGGTTGATCATCAGAGAGCAGAGTCTCCTGTACCCAGCTGTGTCTCCATGAAGAGTGACCAGTCCAAGGGAGGATGGATTAACTTCAAAGATGGACACCACTCTACTGATCAGAGGTCAGTGTTCAGAGATCAGAAAACAACACATGATATACGGTAGTTTTATTAGACTCTACTGATCAGAGGTCAGATGTTAAGCCAGACATTGATCCTTCTCTATGTTGCATATCTTGCAAGTCTGATCACACCTTACAAACCCTCCCGAGTGCTCAGATCAGCCAACGCAGTGAAGCTGCAGGTACCCTCGTTAAAAACACCGGGACAACGATCCTCACGTCCCAAATGCTTCTCCCTTCTGGCTCCAAAACTATGGAATGAACTTCCCATTACAGTCAGAACTACATATTCACTCCCAATCTAAACTATGGAATGAACTTCCCATTACAGTCAGAACTACAGACTCACTCCCAATCTAAACTATGGAATGAACTTCCCATTACAGTCAGAACTACATATTCACTCCCAATCTAAACTATGGAATGAACTTCCCATTACAGTCAGAACTACAGACTCACTCCCAATCTAAACTATGGAATGAACTTCCCATTACAGTCAGAACTACAGACTCACTCCCAATCTAAACTATGGAATGAACTTCCCATTACAGTCAGAACTACAGACTCACTCCCAATCTAAGCTATGGAATGAGCTTCCCATTGCAGTCAGAACTACAGATTCACTCCCAATCTAAACTGTGGAATGAGCTTCCCATTACAGTCAGAACTACAGACTCACTCCCAATCTAAACTATGGAATGAACTTCCCATTACAGTCAGAACTACAGATTCACTCCCAATCTAAACTATTAGTATTACTAGTCAGCCTTCTGGCTGTGGGACTGGGGAGTCCACACTGCATGTTGGAGACTCTCAAGTCAGTATAACTGTGTTCAACTGAGTTTAAATAAAACCCAATGTGTTTCTAAATTCAATGGAACAGAATGTATCATTGTGAAACTTCTCTCTGTGTGTGTGTGTGTGCGTGTGTGCGTGCGTGCGTGCGTGCGTGCGTGAAATCTATTGAATAAATGCTTTCCCACTGTTTCTTCAGGCTGAGTGGCTGTAACCTGTCAGAGAGATGCTGTCATGAGTTTTTGTCAGCTCTCAGTTCCAGCTCTAGTCTGAGAGAAGTTGACTTGAGCAATAATGACCTGGACGTGTTTGACCTGAAGAAATACTCTGCTTCAGAGGAGGCTCTTCTGAGGCTGCTGCCCATGATCAAAGCCTCCAATAAAGCTCTGTAGGTTCACTGATAACTGGAGATATTTCAGATATTATATGATCTTTCTTTAACAGAAAATCTAATGAATAAATGCTTTACGACTGTTTCTTCAGGCTGAGTGGCTGTAACCTGTCAGAGAGATGCTGTCAGGAGTTATCGTCAGCTCTCAGTTCCAGCTCTAGTCTGAGAGAAGTTGACTTGAGCAATAACGACCTTCAGGACTCTGGAGTCAACCTTCTGGCTGTGGGACTGGGGAGTCCACACTGCATGTTGGAGACTCTCAAGTCAGTATAACAGTGTTTAACTGAGTTTAAATAAAACCCAATGTGTTTCTAAATTCAATGGAACAGAATGTATCATTGTGAAACTTCTCTCTGTGCGTGCGTGCGTGCGTGCGTGCGTGCGTGCGTGCGTGCGTGCGTGCGTGCGTGAAATCTATTGAATAAATGCTTTCCCACTGTTTCTTCAGGCTGAGTGGCTGTAACCTGTCAGAGAGATGCTGTCATGAGTTATTGTCAGCTCTCAGCTCCAGCTCTAGTCTGAGAGAAGTTGACTTGAGCAATAATGACCTGGACGTGTTTGACCTGAAGAAATACTCTGCTTCAGAGGAGGCTCTTCTGAGGCTGCTGCCCATGATCAAAGCCTCCAATAAAGCTCTGTAGGTTCACTGATAACTGGAGATATTTCAGATATTATATGATCTTTCTTTAACAGAAAATCTAATGAATAAATGCTTTACGACTGTTTCTTCAGGCTGAGTGGCTGTAACCTGTCAGAGAGATGCTGTCAGGAGTTATCGTCAGCTCTCAGTTCCAGCTCTAGTCTGAGAGAAGTTGACTTGAGCAATAATGACCTTCAGGACTCTGGAGTCAACCTTCTGGCTGTGGGACTGGGGAGTCCACACTGCATGTTGGAGACTCTCAAGTCAGTATAACAGTGTTTAACTGATTTTAAATAAAACCCAATGTGTTTCTAAATTCAATGGAACAGAATGTATCATTGTGAAACTTCTCTCTGTGCGTGCGTGCGTGCGTGCGTGCGTGCGTGCGTGCGTGCGTGCGTGCGTGCGTGCGTGCGTGCGTGCGTGCGTGAAATCTATTGAATAAATGCTTTCCCACTGTTTCTTCAGGCTGAGTGGCTGTAACCTGTCAGAGAGATGCTGTCATGAGTTATTGTCAGCTCTCAGCTCCAGCTCTAGTCTGAGAGAAGTTGACTTGAGCAATAATGACCTGGACGTGTTTGACCTGAAGAAATACTCTGCTTCAGAGGAGGCTCTTCTGAGGCTGCTGCCCATGATCAAAGCCTCCAATAAAGCTCTGTAGGTTCACTGATAACTGGAGATATTTCAGATGTTATATGATCTTTCTTTAACAGAAATCTAATGAATAAATGCTTTCCCACTGTTTCTTCAGGCTGAGTGGCTGTAACCTGTCAGAGAGATGCTGTCAGGAGTTATCGTCAGCTCTCAGCTCCAGCTCTAGTCTGAGAGAAGTTGACTTGAGCAATAACGACCTTCAGGACTCTGGAGTCAACCTTCTGGCTGTGGGACTGGGGAGTCCACACTGCATGTTGGAGACTCTCAAGTCAGTATAACTGTGTTCAACTGAGTTTAAATAAAACCCAAATGTGTTTCTAAATTCAATGGAACAGAATGTATCATTGTGAAACTTGTGTGTTTGCGTGTGTGCGTGCATGCGTGCGTGCGTGCGTGCGTGCGTGTGCGTGAGCGTCTGTGTGAGTGATATTTATTTTATTATGTCTCTCAAGTCAGTATAACTGTTCAACTGAGTTTAAAATGTGTTTAACTGTTTCTGAAATCAAAAGTCATTTTTGTATGTAATATTGTTAAACTTCTGTGTGTGTGTGTGTGTGTGTGTGTGTGTGTGTGTGTGTGTGTGTGTGTGTGTGTGTGGTGTGTGGTGTGTGGTGTGTGTGTGTGTGTGTGTGTGTGTGCGCGCGCGCGCGCGCGCAGTTTGTCAGGATGTCTGGTCACAGAGAAAGGCTGTTCTTCTCTGACCTCAGCTCTGCGCTCCAACCCTTCCCATTTGAGAGAGTTGAACTTGACCTTCAATCATCCAGGAGAATCAGGCGAAGCGATGCTCTCTGCTGCTGTGAAGGATCCACGCTACAGACTGGACACTCTGAGGTGTGTGTGTGTGTGTGTGTGTGTGTGTGTGTGTGTGTGTGTGTGTGTGTGTGTGTGTGTGTGTGTGTGTGTGTGTGTGTGTGTGTGTGTGTGTGTGTGTGTGTGTGTGTGTGTGTGTGTGTGTGTGTGTGTGTGTGTGTGTGTGTGTGTGTGTGTGTGTGTTTTCATAGTGTCTACTCAGACCACGTGTAAACACCAGACATCACAGAAATAAGTCAGTTCAACTCTGACAGCAGGAGGCTGTGTGAGACAGTTAGTTCAACTCTGACAGCAGGAGGCTGTGTGAGAGACAGTTAGTCAGTTCAACTCTGACAGCAGGAGGCTGTGAGAGACAGTTAGTTCAACTCTGACAGCAGGAGGCTGTGTGAGACAGTTAGTCAGTTCAACTCTGACAGCAGGAGGCTGTGAGAGACAGTTAGTCAGTTCACAGACAGTTAGTCAGTTCAACTCTGACAGCAGGAGGCTGTGAGAGACAGTCAGTTCAACTCTGACAGCAGGAGGCTGTGAGAGACAGTTAGTCAGTTCAACTCTGGCAGCAGGAGGCTGTGAGAGACAGTTAGTCAGTTCAACTCTGACAGCAGGAGGCTGTGAGAGACAGTTAGTCAGTTCAACTCTGGCAGCAGGAGGCTGTGAGAGACAGTTAGTCAGTTCAACTCTGGCAGCAGGAGGCTGTGAGAGACAGTTAGTTCAACTCTGACAGCAGGAGGCTGTGTGAGACAGTTAGTCAGTTCAACTCTGACAGCAGGAGGCTGTGAGAGACAGTTAGTCAGTTCAACTCTGGCAGCAGGAGGCTGTGAGAGACAGTTAGTCAGTTCAACTCTGGCTGCAGGAGGCTGTGAGAGACAGTTAGTTCAACTCTGACAGCAGGAGGCTGTGAGAGACAGTTAGTCAGTTCAACTCTGGCAGCAGGAGGCTGTGAGAGACAGTTAGTTCAACTCTGACAGCAGGAGGCTGTGTGAGACAGTTAGTCAGTTCAACTCTGACAGCAGGAGGCTGTGAGAGACAGTTAGTCAGTTCAACTCTGGCAGCAGGAGGCTGTGAGAGACAGTTAGTCAGTTCAACTCTGGCTGCAGGAGGCTGTGAGAGACAGTTAGTTCAACTCTGACAGCAGGAGGCTGTGTGAGACAGTTAGTCAGTTCAACTCTGACAGCAGGAGGCTGTGAGAGACAGTTAGTTCAACTCTGACAGCAGGAGGCTGTGTGAGAGACAGTTAGTCAGTTCAACTCTGACAGCAGGAGGCTGTGAGAGACAGTTAGTCAGTTCACAGACAGTTAGTCAGTTCAACTCTGACAGCAGGAGGCTGTGAGAGACAGTCAGTTCAACTCTGACAGCAGGAGGCTGTGAGAGACAGTTAGTCAGTTCAACTCTGACAGCAGGAGGCTGTGAGAGACAGTTAATCAGTTCAACTCTGACAGCACGAGGCTGTGAGAGACAGTCAGTTCAACTCTGGCAGCAGGAGGCTGTGAGAGACAGTCAGTTCAACTCTGGCAGCAGGAGGCTGTGAGAGACAGTTAGTCAGTTCAACTCTGGCAGCAGGAGGCTGTGAGAGACAGTTAGTTCAACTCTGGCAGAAGGAGGCTGTGAGAGACAGTTAGTCAGTTCAACTCTGACAGCAGGAGGCTGTGAGAGACAGTTAATCAGTTCAACTCTGACAGCAGGAGGCTGTGAGAGACAGTTAATCAGTTCAACTCTGGCAGCAGGAGGCTGTGAGAGACAGTTAGTCAGTTCAACTCTGGCAGCAGGAGGCTGTGAGAGACAGTTAGTCAGTTCAACTCTGACAGCAGGAGGCTGTGAGAGACAGTTAGTCAGTTCAACTCTGACAGCAGGAGGCTGTGAGAGACAGTTAATCAGTTCAACTCTGGCAGCAGGAGGCTGTGAGAGACAGTCAGTTCAACTCTGGCAGCAGGAGGCTGTGAGAGACAGTTAGTCAGTTCAACTCTGGCAGCAGGAGGCTGTGAGAGACAGTCAGTTCAACTCTGGCAGCAGGAGGCTGTGAGAGACAGTTAGTCAGTTCAACTCTGGCAGTAGGAGGCTGTGAGAGACAGTCAGTTCAACTCTGGCAGCAGGAGGCTGTGAGAGACAGTTAGTCAGTTCAACTCTGGCAGCAGGAGGCTGTGAGAGACAGTTAGTCAGTTCAACTCTGGCAGCAGGAGGCTGTGAGAGACAGTCAGTTCAACTCTGGCAGCAGGAGGCTGTGAGAGACAGTCAGTTCAACTCTGGCAGCAGGAGGCTGTGAGAGACAGTTAGTCAGTTCAACTCTGGCAGTAGGAGGCTGTGAGAGACAGTCAGTTCAACTCTGGCAGCAGGAGGCTGTGAGAGACAGTTAGTCAGTTCAACTCTGGCAGCAGGAGGCTGTGAGAGACAGTTAGTCAGTTCAACTCTGGCAGCAGGAGGCTGTGAGAGACAGTCAGTTCAACTCTGGCAGCAGGAGGCTGTGAGAGACAGTTAGTCAGTTCAACTCTGGCAGCAGGAGGCTGTGAGAGACAGTTAGTCAGTTCAACTCTGGCAGCAGGAGGCTGTGAGAGACAGTTAGTCAGTTCAACTCTGACAGCAGGAGGCTGTGAGAGACAGTTAGTCAGTTCAACTCTGGCAGCAGGAGGCTGTGAGAGACAGTTAGTCAGTTCAACTCTGACAGCAGGAGGCTGTGAGAGACAGTTAGTCAGTTCAACTCTGGCAGCAGGAGGCTGTGAGAGACAGTTAGTCAGTTCAACTCTGACAGCAGGAGGCTGTGAGAGACAGTTAGTCAGTTCAACTCTGACAGCAGGAGGCTGTGAGAGACAGTTAGTCAGTTCAACTCTGGCAGCAGGAGGCTGTGAGAGACAGTTAGTCAGTTCAACTCTGACAGCAGGAGGCTGTGAGAGACAGTCAGTTCAACTCTGGCAGCAGGAGGCTGTGAGAGACAGTTAGTCAGTTCAACTCTGACAGCAGGAGGCTGTGAGAGACAGTTAGTCAGTTCAACTCTGGCTGCAGGAGGCTGTGAGAGACAGTTAGTCAGTTCAACTCTGACAGCAGGAGGCTGTGAGAGACAGTCAGTTCAACTCTGGCAGCAGGAGGCTGTGAGAGTCAGATTGCACCTGCTTGTCACTCCAGAATGACCTCTGTTCTGCCAGCTCACCTCTGATAGAAAATCAATAACTAGGTAATCAATAGGCTATGAATACATCAATAACTAGGTAATCAATACGATATGAATACATGTGATGCTGTTCTGTGTTGTTTGATGTTTAATGGTGTAAAATCATCATCAATTATATTATCATAGAGAATATTCAGGTCTGACTTTGTCTCTCCTCCAACTCCAGTGTGGACCACGGTGGAGAGAACAGGCTGACACCAGGAGTGAAGAAGTGTAAGTTTATATTCTGTTTTATTCATTCAGTCAAAGCATCAGATCCAGCTATTAGGTCATTGGTTCTCAAAGTGGGGTCTGGGGACCCTCCAGGGGTCCTTGGGGGGGTTCCAGGGGGTCCCTAGCTAAATGTGTTAATACAGCATCACAATAACTTTAACCTCTTCATCCATGGATATTTATGAACAATATGTTTTCCTCTTCTCTTCATGATGGGGGTCTGTGGCCAAATATAATATAATATATATAATATAATATAATAAAGTGTTTTCCTCTTCTCTTCATGATGGGGGTCTGTGGCCAAATATAATATAATATATATAATATAATATAATAAAGTGTTTTCCTCTTCTCTTCATGATGGGGGTCTGTGGCCAAATATAATATAATATATATAATATAATATAATAAAGTGTTTTCCTCTTCTCTTCATGATGGGGGTCTGTGGCCAAATATAATATAATATATATAATATAATATAATAAAGTGTTTTCCTCTTCTCTTCATGATGGGGGTCTGTGGCCAAATATAATATAATATATATAATATAATATAATAAAGTGTTTTCCTCTTCTCTTCATGATGGGGGTCTGTGGCCAAATATAATATAATATATATATAATATAATATAATAAAGTGTTTTCCTCTTCTCTTCATGATGGGGGTCTGTGGCCAAATATAATATAATATATATAATATAATATAATAAAGTGTTTTCCTCTTCTCTTCATGATGGGGGTCTGTGGCCAAATATAATATAAATGTGGGTCCTTTGTATGAGCTTGTAGATCTGCTATTTTTAGAAAAATCGTGAAAATGTGGTGCAAATTTGGAATATATATTCTTTCAGAGCGAATATTTTTAACTCAAATTTTTGCTTCTGGGAGGGTCCCTGGAACAACATGTTTTGAGATGGGGGTCGGAGGCCAAATTCATATAATTTTGGGGGTCCTTGACATGAAATAGTTTGAGAACCACTGACATAGAAACATAGGGTTTTTCAGAAACCTGTCATGATTTAGAAGACATTTGTAGAATCTGGTCTCGGGTCTAAATGGGTTGAGATCTCACCCAAGGCTCTCCCTAGGAGTTGCAAAAGACCCAGTGTTTTACCCATTTAGGCCTGACGTCAACATTTAAACAGCCCAGTGTTTTACCCATTTAGGCCTGACGTCAACATTTAAACAGCCCAGTGTTTTACCCATTTAGGCCTGACGTCAACATTTAAACAGCCCAGTGTTTTACCCATTTAGGCCTGAAGTCAACATTTAAACCACCCAGTGTTTTACCCATTTAGGCCTGATGTCAACATTTAAACAGCCCAGTGTTTTACCCATTTAGGCCTGACGTCAACATTTAAACCACCCAGTGTTTTACCCATTTAGGCCTGATGTCAACATTTAAACAGCCCAGTGTTTTACCCATTTAGGCCTGATGTCAACATTTAAACGACCAAGTGTTTTACCCATTTAGGCCTGATGTCAACATTTAAACAGCCCAGTGTTTTACCCATTTAGGCCGGATGTCAACATTTAAACAGCCCAGTGTTTTACCCATTTAGGCCTGACGTCAACATTTAAACAGCCCAGTGTTTTACCCATTTAGGCCTGACGTCAACATTTAAACAGCCCAGTGTTTTACCCATTTAGGCCTGATGTCAACATTTAAACGGCCCAGTGTTTTACCCATTTAGGCCTGACGTCAACATTTAAACAGCCCAGTGTTTTACCCATTTAGGCCTGACGTCAACATTTAAACAGCCCAGTGTTTTACCCATTTAGGCCTGACATCAACATTTAAACAGCCCAGTGTTTTACCCATTTAGGTCTGATGTCAACATTTAAACAGCCCAGTGTTTTACCCATTTAGGCCTGACGTCAACATTTAAACGACCCAGTGTTTTACCCATTTAGGCCTGACGTCAACATTTAAACAGCCCAGTGTTTTACCCATTTAGGCCTGACGTCAACATTTAAACGGCCCAGTGTTTTACCCATTTAGGCCTGACGTCAACATTTAAACAGCCCAGTGTTTTACCCATTTAGGCCTGACGTCAACATTTAAACAGCCCAGTGTTTTACCCATTTAGGCCTGAAGTCAACATTTAAACAGCCCAGTGTTTTACCCATTTAGGCCTGACGTCAACATTTAAACAGCCCAGTGTTTTACCCATTTAGGCCTGACGTCAACATTTAAACGGCCCAGTGTTTTACCCATTTAGGCCTGACGTCAACATTTAAACAGCCCAGTGTTTTACCCATTTAGGCCTGACGTCAACATTTAAACAGCCCAGTGTTTTACCCATTTAGGCCTGAAGTCAACATTTAAACAGCCCAGTGTTTTACCCATTTAGGCCTGACGTCAACATTTAAACGGCCCAGTGTTTTACCCATTTAGGCCTGATGTCAACATTTAAACCACCCAGTGTTTTACCCATTTAGGCCTGATGTCAACATTTAAACCACCCAGTGTTTTACCCATTTAGGCCTGATGTCAACATTTAAACAGCCCAGTGTTTTACCCATTTAGGTCTGACGTCAACATTTAAACAGCCCAGTGTTTTACCCATTTAGGTCTGATGTCAACATTTAAACAGCCCAGTGTTTTACCCATTTAGGCCTGACGTCAACATTTAAACGACCCAGTGTTTTACCCATTTAGGCCTGACGTCAACATTTAAACAGCCCAGTGTTTTACCCATTTAGGCCTGACGTCAACATTTAAACAGCCCAGTGTTTTACCCATTTAGGCCTGACGTCAACATTTAAACGGCCCAGTGTTTTACCCATTTAGGCCTGACGTCAACATTTAAACAGCCCAGTGTTTTACCCATTTAGGCCTGACGTCAACATTTAAACAGCCCAGTGTTTTACCCATTTAGGCCTGAAGTCAACATTTAAACAGCCCAGTGTTTTACCCATTTAGGCCTGACGTCAACATTTAAACGGCCCAGTGTTTTACCCATTTAGGCCTGATGTCAACATTTAAACCACCCAGTGTTTTACCCATTTAGGCCTGATGTCAACATTTAAACCACCCAGTGTTTTACCCATTTAGGCCTGATGTCAACATTTAAACAGCCCAGTGTTTTACCCATTTAGGCCTGACGTCAACATTTAAACAGCCCAGTGTTTTACCCATTTAGGCCTGCTGTCAACATTTAAACCACCCAGTGTTTTACCCATTTAGGCCTGACGTCAACATTTAAACAGCCCAGTGTTTTACCCATTTAGGCCTGATGTCAACATTTAAACGACCCAGTGTTTTACCCATTTAGGCCTGACGTCAACATTTAAACGACCCAGTGTTTTACCCATTTAGGCCTGATGTCAACATTTAAACAGCCCAGTGTTTTACCCATTTAGGCCTGACGTCAACATTTAAACAGCCCAGTGTTTTACCCATTTAGGCCTGATGTCAACATTTAAACGGCCCAGTGTTTTACCCATTTAGGCCTGACGTCAACATTTAAACGACCCAGTGTTTTACCCATTTAGGCCTGATGTCAACATTTAAACGGCCCAGTGTTTTACCCATTTAGGCCTGACGTCAACATTTAAACGACCCAGTGTTTTACCCATTTAGGCCTGACGTCAACATTTAAACAGCCCAGTGTTTTACCCATTTAGGCCTGATGTCAACATTTAAACGACCCAGTGTTTTACCCATTTAGGCCTGATGTCAACATTTAAACAGCCCAGTGTTTTACCCATTTAGGCCTGACGTCAACATTTAAACAGCCCAGTGTTTTACCCATTTAGGCCTGACGTCAACATTTAAACGACCCAGTGTTTTACCCATTTAGGCCTGATGTCAACATTTAAACAGCCCAGTGTTTTACCCATTTAGGCCTGACGTCAACATTTAAACAGCCCAGTGTTTTACCCATTTAGGCCTGACGTCAACATTTAAACGACCCAGTGTTTTACCCATTTAGGCCTGACGTCAACATTTAAACGACCCAGTGTTTTACCCATTTAGGCCTGACGTCAACATTTAAACGACCCAGTGTTTTACCCATTTAGGCCTGACGTCAACATTTAAACAGCCCAGTGTTTTACCCATTTAGGCCTGACGTCAACATTTAAACAGCCCAGTGTTTTACCCATTTAGGCCTGACGTCAACATTTAAACAGCCCAGTGTTTTACCCATTTAGGCCTGACGTCAACATTTAAACAGCCCAGTGTTTTACCCATTTAGGCCTGACGTCAACATTTAAACAGCCCAGTGTTTTACCCATTTAGGCCTGATGTCAACATTTAAACAGCCCAGTGTTTTACCCATTTAGGCCTGATGTCAACATTTAAACAGCCCAGTGTTTTACCCATTTAGGCCTGATGTCAACATTTAAACAGCCCAGTGTTTTACCCATTTAGGCCTGACGTCAACATTTAAACAGCCCAGTGTTTTACCCATTTAGGCCTGACGTCAACATTTAAACAGCCCAGTGTTTTACCCATTTAGGCCTGACGTCAACATTTAAACAGCCCAGTGTTTTACCCATTTAGGCCTGACGTCAACATTTAAACGGCCCAGTGTTTTACCCATTTAGGCCTGACGTCAACATTTAAACGGCCCAGTGTTTTACCCATTTAGGCCTGACGTCAACATTTAAACAGCCCAGTGTTTTACCCATTTAGGCCTGACGTCAACATTTAAACAGCCCAGTGTTTTACCCATTTAGGCCTGACGTCAACATTTAAACGGCCCAGTGTTTTACCCATTTAGGCCTGACGTCAACATTTAAACGGCCCAGTGTTTTACCCATTTAGGCCTGACGTCAACATTTAAACGGCCCAGTGTTTTACCCATTTAGGCCTGACGTCAACATTTAAACAGCCCAGTGTTTTACCCATTTAGGCCTGACGTCAACATTTAAACAGCCCAGTGTTTTACCCATTTAGGCCTGACGTCAACATTTAAACAGCCCAGTGTTTTACCCATTTAGGCCTGACGTCAACATTTAAACGGCCCAGTGTTTTACCCATTTAGGCCTGACGTCAACATTTAAACAGCCCAGTGTTTTACCCATTTAGGCCTGACGTCAACATTTAAACAGCCCAGTGTTTTACCCATTTAGGCCTGACGTCAACATTTAAACGGCCCAGTGTTTTACCCATTTAGGCCTGACGTCAACATTTAAACGGCCCAGTGTTTTACCCATTTAGGCCTGACGTCAACATTTAAACAGCCCATTGTTTTACCCATTTAGGCCTGACGTCAACATTTAAACAGCCCAGTGTTTTACCCATTTAGGCCTGACGTCAACATTTAAACAGCCCAGTGTTTTACCCATTTAGGCCTGACGTCAACATTTAAACAGCCCAGTGTTTTACCCATTTAGGCCTGACGTCAACATTTAAACAGCCCAGTGTTTTACCCATTTAGGCCTGATGTCAACATTTAAACAGCCCAGTGTTTTACCCATTTAGGCCTGATGTCAACATTTAAACAGCCCAGTGTTTTACCCATTTAGGTCTGATGTCAACATTTAAACAGCCCAGTGTTTTACCCATTTAGGCCTGATGTCAACATTTAAACAGCCCAGTGTTTTACCCATTTAGGCCTGATGTCAACATTTAAACAGCCCAGTGTTTTACCCATTTAGGCCTGACGTCAACATTTAAACAGCCCAGTGTTTTACCCATTTAGGCCTGACGTCAACATTTAAACAGCCCAGTGTTTTACCCATTTAGGCCTGATGTCAACATTTAAACAGCCCAGTGTTTTACCCATTTAGGCCTGATGTCAACATTTAAACAGCCCAGTGTTTTACCCATTTAGGCCTGACGTCAACATTTAAACAGCCCAGTGTTTTACCCATTTAGGCCTGACGTCAACATTTAAACGGCCCAGTGTTTTACCCATTTAGGCCTGACGTCAACATTTAAACAGCCCAGTGTTTTACCCATTTAGGCCTGACGTCAACATTTAAACAGCCCAGTGTTTTACCCATTTAGGCCTGACGTCAACATTTAAACGGCCCAGTGTTTTACCCATTTAGGCCTGACGTCAACATTTAAACGGCCCAGTGTTTTACCCATTTAGGCCTGACGTCAACATTTAAACAGCCCATTGTTTTACCCATTTAGGCCTGACGTCAACATTTAAACAGCCCAGTGTTTTACCCATTTAGGCCTGACGTCAACATTTAAACAGCCCAGTGTTTTACCCATTTAGGCCTGACGTCAACATTTAAACAGCCCAGTGTTTTACCCATTTAGGCCTGACGTCAACATTTAAACAGCCCAGTGTTTTACCCATTTAGGCCTGATGTCAACATTTAAACAGCCCAGTGTTTTACCCATTTAGGCCTGATGTCAACATTTAAACAGCCCAGTGTTTTACCCATTTAGGTCTGATGTCAACATTTAAACAGCCCAGTGTTTTACCCATTTAGGCCTGATGTCAACATTTAAACAGCCCAGTGTTTTACCCATTTAGGCCTGATGTCAACATTTAAACAGCCCAGTGTTTTACCCATTTAGGCCTGACGTCAACATTTAAACAGCCCAGTGTTTTACCCATTTAGGCCTGACGTCAACATTTAAACAGCCCAGTGTTTTACCCATTTAGGCCTGACGTCAACATTTAAACAGCCCAGTGTTTTACCCATTTAGGCCTGACGTCAACATTTAAAAAATGTCTTCTAAATCCTGACAGTTTTCTGAAATACCTATGTTTCTATATCAGTAGTGCTCAATATTTCAAAAAATTATATGTAATTGGCCGCCGACCCCCGTTTGAAAATATGTAGTTCCAGGGACCCCCCCAGAAGCAAAGATTTGAGTTAAAAATGTTCGCTCTGAAAGAATATCTATATTCAAAGATTTGCGCCCACATTTTCACGATTTTTCAAAAATAGCAGACCTACAAGGTCGTAGTGCGCCACTCAGTGGCGTGCTATGAGCTTGTAGATCTGCTATTTTTCAATAGCTAAACTATAACATAATGCTTAGTTAAAACACCAAAAGGGGTTCCCGTACTGAATGGGTAAATCTGGTCGTTTTAACGGACCCCTCACCACCCCTAATCCGGTCGTTTTAACGGACCCCTCACCAACCTTAATCCGGTGGTTTTAACAGGCCCCTCACCAACCTTAATCCGGTGGTTTTAACGGACCCCTCACCAACCTTAATCCAGTCGTTTTAACGCACCCCTCACCAACCTTAATCCGGTGGTTTTAACGGACCCCTCACCAACATTAATCCGGTCGTTTTAACGGACCCCTCACCAACCTTAATCCGGTGGTTTTAACGGACCCCTCACCAACCTTAATCCAGTCGTTTTAACGCACCCCTCACCAACCTTAATCCAGTCGTTTTAACAGACCCCTCACCAACCTTAATCCGGTCGTTTTAACGGACCCCTCACCAACCTTAATCCGGTCGTTTTAATGCACCCCTCACCAACCTTAATCCGGTCGTTTTAACGCACCCCTCACCAACCTTAATCCGGTCGCTTTAACGCACCCCTCACCAACCTTAATCAGGTCGTTTTAACGCACCCCTCACCAACCTTAATCCGGTCGTTTTATCGCACCCCTCACCAACCTTAATCCTGTCGTTTTAACGGACCCCTCACCAACCTTAATCCGGTCGTTTTAACGGACCCCTCACCAACCCATTTTGGGCGGGAACCCCTTTTGGTGTTTTAAGCATTATGTTATACTAAAGGTGGCCTTACACTAGCCGATAATCGGGAATTTTTGAAGCTCGGGGGGTGCCCGACTCAATCGCGCACCCCCCGCGCGCGATCGGGATCGGCCCGATCAACATCAAGAATGTTTGATATTTGCTCGGCCCCGCTCCGATTATCCTGTAGTGTGTGGTGCTGTCAGATTTCAAATGCCCGATTATCGGCTAGTGTAAGGCCACCTTTAAGCTATTGAAAAATAGCAGATCTACAAGCTCATAGCGCGGCACTCGGTGCCGCGCTATGAGCTTGTAGGTCTGCTATTTTTGAAAAATCGTGAAAATGCGGCACAAATCTTTGAATATATATTCTTTCAGAGCGAACGTTTTTAACTTATATCTTTGCTTCTGAGGGGTCCCTGGAACAACATATTTTCAAATGGGGGTCCGCGGCCAATTACATATAATGTTTGGGGTCCTTGACATGAAATATTGAGCACCACTGATATAGAAACTTAGGTATTTCAGAAAACTGTCAGGATTTAGAAGACATTTTTAAAACTTCGACGTTAGGCCTAAATGGGTTAATCCGGTCGTTTTAACGCATCCCTCACCAACCTTAATCCGGTCGTTTTAACGCACCCCTCACCAACCTTAACCCGGTCGTTTTAACGCACCCCTCACCAACCTTTATCCGGTCGTTTTAACGCACCCCTCACCAACCTTAATGCGGTCGTTTTAACGGACCCCTCACCAACCTAATCCGGTCGTTTTAACGCACCCCTCACCAACCTTAATCCGGTGGTTTTAACGGACCCCTCACCAACCTTAATCCGGTCGTTTTAACGCACCCCTCATCAACCTTAATCCGGTCGTTTTAACGGACCCCTCATCAACCTTAATCCGGTCGTTTAACGGACCCCTCACCAACCTAATCCGGTCGTTTTAACGCACCCCTCACCAACCTTAATCCGGTGGTTTTAACGGACCCCTCACCAACCTTAATCCGGTGGTTTTAACGGACCCCTCACCAACCTTAATCCGGTCGTTTTAACGCACCCCTCACCAACCTTAATCCGGTCTGCTATTTTTGAAAAATCGTGAAAATGCGGCACAAATCTTTGAATATATATTCTTTCAGAGCGAACGTTTTTAAGTTTTAACTCATATCTTTGCTTCTGAGGGGGCCCTGGAACAACATATTTTCAAATGCGGGTCCGCGGCCAATTACATATAATGTTTGGGGTCCTTGACATGAAATATTGAGCACCAGATATAGAAATTTAGGTATTTCAGAAAACTGTCAGGATTTAGAAGACATTTTTAAAACTTCGACGTCAGGCCTAAATGGGTTAATCCGGTGGTTTTAACTGACCCCTCACCAACCTTAATCCAGTCGTTTTAACGGACCCCTCACCAACCTTAATCCGGTCGTTTTAACGGACCCCTCACCAACCTTAATCCGGTCGTTTTAACTTACCCCTCACCAACCTCAATCCGGTCGTTTTATCGCACCCCTCACCAACCTTAATCCGGTCGTTTTAACGCACCCCTCACCAACCTTAATCCGGTCGTTTTAACGCACCCCTCACCAACCTTAATCCTGTCGTTTTAACGGACCCCTCACCGACCTTAATCCTGTCGTTTTAACGGACGCCTCACCAACCTTAATCCGGTCGTTTTAACGCACCCCTCACCAACCTTAATCCGGTCGTTTTAACGGACCCCTCACCAACCTTAATCCGGTCATTTTAACTGACCCCTCACCAACCCATTTTGGGCGGGAACCCCTTTTGGTGTTTTAAACATTATGTTATACTTTAGCTATTGAAAAATAGCAGATCTACAAGCTCATAGCGCGGCACCGAGTGCCGCGCTATGAGCTTGTAGGTCTGCTATTTTTGAAAAATCGTGAAAATGCGGCACAAATCTTTGAATGTATATTCTTTCAGAGCGAACGTTTTTAACTCATATCTTTGCTTCTGAGGGGTCCCTGGAACAACATATTTTCAAATGGTGGTCCGTGGCCAATTACATATAATGTTTGGGGTCCTTGACATGAAATATTGAGCACCACTGATATAGAAATGTAGGTATTTCAGAAAACTGTCAGGATTTAGAAGACATTTTTAAAACTTCGACGTCAGGCCTAAATGGGTTAATCCGGTCGTTTTAACGGACCCCTCACCAACCTTAATCCGGTCGTTTTAACGGACCCCTCACCAACCTTAATCCGGTCGTTTTAACGGACCCCTCACCAACCTTAATCCGGTCGTTTTAACTGACCCCTCACCAACCTTAATCCGGTCGTTTTAACGCACCCCTCACCAACCTTAATCCGGTCGTTTTAACGGACCCCTCACCAACCTTAATCCGGTCGTTTTAACGCACCCCTCACCACCCTTAATCCGGTCGTTTTAACGCACCCCTTACCAACCTTAATCTTGTCGTTTTAACGCACCCCTCACCAACCTTAATCCGGTCGATTTAACGGACCCCTCACCAACCTTAATCCGGTGGTTTTAACGCACCCCTCACCAACCTTAATCCGGTGGTCTTAACGGTCTATTGCCTAACGAGGCATGCTACCAGCTGGCTGCTGGAATGCTTCTCTAGAGTCTACTTCATTAGAACACGCCCAAGTCATGTCAAAGAAAAGGAAAAACCCCGCCCATTAGGGGAGGGGTTCCCATATGTCTGTCAGAAAGCCTTCAGGGTTGATTTCACCCAACACCTCATCAAGTCACCATATAGCTGACTGTCACGGGCATGGTGCGCCCTCTAGCGGTGACCTGTGGGCATTACAGTCCATCTGTTACCATTGAAAGCAGAGGATGGTTAGTTACAGTAATGTGGTGAAATTATTATTATTATTATTATTATTATTATTATTATGTGTGATTGTAAACTGGTGCTGTATTGCATGTTGTTCTTCTCATCAGATGTGTGTGAACTCACACTGGATCCAAACACAGCAAACAGTCACCTCTCTCTGTCTGAGAACAACAGGAAGGTGAGCTGGGTGAGAGAGGATCAGAACTATCCTCCTCATCCACACAGATTTAAGAACTACCCTCAGGTGATGTCCAGAGAGACACTGAGTGGACGCTGTTACTATGAGGTAAAGTGTAGTGAAGAGGTTTTTGTAGCAGTGGCACACGGAGAAAACCCCAGACAGGGTAATGACAGTGGGTTTGGATACAATGATCAGTGTCTGTACTGTGATGGTGTTAATAACAGGTACACTGTGTATCACAATAAGGAGCGGACTCTCCTCCCTGTCAGTCCCTCCTCCTACTCCTCCACAGTAGCAGTGTATGTAGACCATGCTGCTGGCACTGTGTCCTTCTACACACTGTCCTCTGACACACTCACACACCTGCACACCTTCCAGTCCAGGTTCACTGGACCTCTCTATGCTGGGTTCTGCTGCTGGTGGGGGGGGGGCTCAGTGTCCCTGTGAGTCAGAGGAGGAGGAGGAGCTACATGCACTGTAGCTGTGTGTGTGTGTGTGTGTGTGTGTGTGTGTGTGTGTGTGTGTGTGTGTGTGTGTGTGTGTGTGTGTGTGTGTGTGTGTGTGTGTGTGTGTGTGTGTGTGTGTGTGTGTGTGTGTGTGTGTGTGTGTGTGTGTGTGTGTGTGTGTGTGTGTGTGTCTACAAACACATGCATGCACAGTTGCACACACTAACGCACGCCTGCACACACACACACACACACACACACACACACACACACACACACACACACAGGCTCCTCAGTGTTTATTGATGTAAATGATTGATGTTATAATTATTAGAACGCCTGTAGTATTTTCTGTACATTTTGTAAATAAAGTGTAATTTAGTTTTAGGACATTTCAACTGTTTTAACTGTTTTAACTGTTTTAACTGTTTTAACTGTTTTAACTGTTTTAACTGTTTTGTAAAACTGTGGTTCTCAAACTTTATACCACATTTCAACGACCCCCCTTACGCCTTCAGACCCCCATAACCAAATGGACCCTTTTGGTTCCATTTCTACACCCTCAGAGTCACAGACCTGTAAGGGTCCATTTGGTTCCATTTCTACACCCTCAGAGTTACAGACCTGTAAGGGTCCATTTGGTTCCATGTGTACACTCTCAGTCACAGACCTGTAAGGGTCCATTTGGTTCCATGTGTTACACTCTCAGAGTTACAGACCTGTAAGGGTCCATTTGGTTCCATGTGTACACTCTCAGTCACAGACCTGTAAGGGTCCATTTGGTTCCATGTGTTACACTCTCAGAGTTACAGACCTGTAAGGGTCCATTTGGTTCCATGTGTTACACTCTCAGAGTTACAGACCTGTAAGGGTCCATTTGGTTCCATGTGTTACACTCTCAGAGTTACAGACCTGTAAGGGTCCATTTGGTTCCATGTGTACACTCTCAGTCACAGACCTGTAAGGGTCCATTTGGTTCCATGTGTTACACTCTCAGAGTTACAGACCTGTAAGGGTCCATTTGGTTCCATGTGTTACACTCTCAGAGTCACAGACCCGTAAGGGTCCATTTGGTTCCATGTGTTACACTCTCAGAGTTACAGACCCGTAAGGGTCCATTTGGTTCCATTTGTACACTCTCAGAGTTACAGACCCGTAAGGGTCCATTTGGTTCCATATGTTACACTCAGAGTTACAGCCGTAAGGGTCCATTTGGTTCCATGTGTTACACTCTCAGAGTTACAGACCTGTAAGGGTCCATTTGGTTCCATGTGTTACACTCTCAGAGTCACAGACCTGTAAGGGTCCATTTGGTTCCATATGTACACTCTCAGAGTTACAGACCTGTAAGGGTCCATTTGGTTCCATGTGTTACACTCTCAGAGTTACAGACCTGTAAGGGTCCATTTGGTTCCATGTGTTACACTCTCAGTCACAGACCTGTAAGGGTCCATTTGGTTCCATGTGTTACACTCTCAGTCACAGACATGTAAGGGTCCATTTGGTTCCATGTGTTACACTCTCAGAGTTACAGACCTGTAAGGGTCCATTTGGTTCCATGTGTTACACTCTCAGAGTTACAGACCCGTAGCATTTGGTTCCATATGTTACACTCTCAGAGTTACAGACCCGTAAGGGTCCATTTGGTTCCATATGTTACACTCAGAGTTACAGCCGTAAGGGTCCATTTGGTTCCATATGTACACTCTCAGAGTTACAGCCGTAAGGGTCCATTTGGTTCCATGTGTTACACTCTCAGAGTTACAGACCCGTAAGGGTCCATTTGGTTCCATGTGTTACACTCTCAGAGTTACAGACCTGTAAGGGTCCATTTGGTTCCATGTGTTACACTCTCAGAGTTACAGACCTGTAAGGGTCCATTTGGTTCCATGTGTTACACTCTCAGAGTTACAGACCCGTAAGGGTCCATTTGGTTCCATATGTTACACTCTCAGAGTTACAGACCCGTAAGGGTCCATTTGGTTCCATATGTTACACTCAGAGTTACAGCCGTAAGGGTCCATTTGGTTCCATATGTACACTCTCAGAGTTACAGCCGTAAGGGTCCATTTGGTTCCATGTGTTACACTCTCAGAGTTACAGACCCGTAAGGGTCCATTTGGTTCCATATGTACACTCTCAGAGTTACAGCCGTAAGGGTCCATTTGGTTCCATGTGTTACACTCTCAGAGTTACAGACCTGTAAGGGTCCATTTGGTTCCATATGTACACTCTCAGAGTTACAGACCTGTAAGGGTCCATTTGGTTCCATATGTACACTCTCAGGCCCTGTACACACATATCATCATTTATACAAAAAACGTTTTTTTGTCGGTCAAAGTAAAATTTCGACACATCATGTAAAATAAAATGTTATACAAAATGTTATACAAAGCAAAATGTTCCTAGGTCTAAAATGTAATATCATACACGTTGATGATTTGCCAATGGATAGAACCATGTGAATCATTTGGCAAATAAATTGTCTGAAGTAACTTATTCTAGTCATTGTTTTCTAAAATGGTGGCTATGGGTAAAATGAACCAATGTCCGGGGGTAAATTGAGTCAATGGTCATATTTTTGCTACTCAAATTATACTGAATGACCTTTACATGTACATACTCATTTAAGAGAAGTTTGCAATATTGTATTAACAATATTGCAAATATAAGGTTCTGAATAACAAACTTTATTTATTTGTCTTACTATTGTTTAAATAATAAATAAACAAATAAGACTATTTGCAAAAGGGAAAACTGTTATTATATTATTATCGATAAGTGAATACATTATCTGTTGAAGTTTAAACCTTTATCATGTGGTTCAACTTGCCCCTCGACTTGGATCAACTTACGCCTTACCTGGGGCAAATTGAGCCAGCAAGCAAAAAGTGGTTCATCTTACCCCGTTCTCCCCTACATCTATTGGTTCATCTTACCCCGTTCTCCCCTACATCTATTGGTTCATCTTACCCCGTTCTCCCCTACATCTATTGGTTCATCTTACCCCGTTCTCCCCTACATCTATTGGTTCATCTTACCCCGTTCTCCCCTACATCTATTGTAAAAGTGGTTCATCTTACCCCGTTCTCCCCTACATCTATTGTAAAAAGTGGTTCATCTTACCTCGTTCTCCCCTACATCTATTGTAAAAGTGGTTCATCTTACCCCGTTCTCCCCTACATCTATTGTAAAGTGGTTCATCTTACCCCGTTCTCCCCTACATCTATTGTAAAAGTGGTTCATCTTACCCCAATCTCCCCTACATCTATTGTAAAGTGGTTCATCTTACCCCGTTCTCCCCTACATCTATTGTAAAGTGGTTAATCTTACCCCGTTCTCCCCTACATCTATTGTAAAGTGGTTCATCTTACCCCGTTCTCCCCTACATCTATTGTAAAAGTGGTTCATCTTACCCCGTTCTCCCCTACATCTATTGTAAAAGTGGTTCATCTTACCCCGTTCTCCCCTACATCTATTGTAAAGTGGTTCATCTTACCCCGTTCTCCCCTACATCTATTGTAAAAGTGGTTCATCTTACCCCGTTCTCCCCTACATCTATTGTAAAAGTGGTTCATCTTACCCCGTTCTCCCCTACATCTATTGTAAAGTGGTTCATCTTACCCCGTTCTCCCCTACATCTATTGTAAAAGTGGTTCATCTTACCCCGTTCTCCCCTACATCTATTGTAAAGTGGTTCATCTTACCCCGTTCTCCCCTACATCTATTGTAAAAGTGGTTCATCTTACCCCGTTCTCCCCTACATCTATTGTAAAAGTGGTTCATCTTACCCCGTTCTCCCCTACATCTATTGTAAAAGTGGTTCATCTTACCCCGTTCTCCCCTACATCTATTGTAAAAGTGGTTCATCTTACCCCGTTCTCCCCTACATCTATTGTAAAGTGGTTCATCTTACCCCGTTCTCCCCTACATCTATTGTAAAGTGGTTCATCTTACCCCGTTCTCCCCTACATCTATTGTAAAGTGGTTCATCTTACCCCGTTCTCCCCTACATCTATTGTAAAAGTGGTTCATCTTACCCCGTTCTCCCCTACATCTATTGTAAAAGTGGTTCATCTTACCCCGTTCTCCCCTACATCTATTGTAAAGTGGTTCATCTTACCCCGTTCTCCCCTACATCTATTGTAAAGTGGTTCATCTTTCCCCGTTCTCCCCTACATCTATTGTAAAATGTTGGGTGGATGTTTGGTGCAATAAGAGGCTCCAGATGGATGGCCTGAAAGGGTTAATATGCAACCAGCTGAACATAAGTACAGTATGCTAAAGGGTTAATATGCAACCAGCTGAACATAAGTACAGTATGCTAAAGGGTTAATATGCAACCAGCTGAACATAAGTACAGTATGCTAAAGGGTTAATATGCAACCAGCTGAACATAAGTACAGTATGCTAAAGGGTTAATATGCAACCAGCTGAACATAAGTACAGTATGCTAAAGGGTTAATATGCAACCAGCTGAACATAAGTACAGTATGCTAAAGGGTTAATATGCAACCAGCTGAACATAAGTACAGTATGCTAAAGGGTTAATATGCAACCAGCTGAACATAAGTACAGTATGCTACAGTTTCACTAATACAGGGCATACATAAAGTGTAGACAAATCCAGTGGAAAAGTGAGTTTAACATTGTTTAATGTCGTTTAATGCAATTAGATATGACTTTTCTAAACAATAATTCACAAACGGAGCAACATTTTGTTCAGAATGTTGTGGTTTATTTTCATGTAGATTTCCTAACATTTGTACATTAATGTAGAATATTATTATTGCATAATCAAAGGACAGCGTGGCTGATTGCACGATGCAAAGCAGGCACATTGTTGTTTAGATTTGAATGGAAGTTTATGTCAGTTCCAAATAATGTAACCCCTTCTTTACAAAACACACAGTCTGGTTGTAGTGCAAAAACATTTGATATTTAACTAACTTCATACGACAAACGCCCTTTCAGCCCCGCCCCCTTTCAGAAGGACGAGGGCCCAGGACATTTTCCCCCATAAACGTTTCAAAAAGTATTTATTTAAAGACGTAAGAAGAAAAACAAAACAAAAAGGGTTGTAACCTGCCCTTTTGTCTCTTCTTACCAATTATGTGATCGGCCCCAAAACATCGTGTTTATTGTCATGTTTTGTCACAACAAGAGTTTGTCTTTGTCCGCGGCGTAAACGTCTTTAAATAAATACTTTTTGAAACGTCTATACGGGGAAAATTAACAGGGAATTATTTCCTGGGCCGGTGCGACGCTCGATACAAGACGACTGAGGAGAAATGTGTTCTTTGGCATTATTATCTGTACAGATTACGACATCACTCTGATCTGAAAATATCTGTCTACCTCCCTGGTAAACACACGATGTGAATACTATGTAGAATGTCTCACTCTCTTTCATAGAAAACACACACATGGTAAACACACGATGTGAATACTGTGTAGAATGTCTCGCTCTCTTTCATAGAAAACACACACATGGTAAACACACGATGTGAATACTGTGTAGAATGTCTCGCTCTCTTTCATAGAAAACACACACATGGTAAACACACGATGTGAATACTGTGTAGAATGTCTCGCTCTCTTTCATAGAAAACACACATGGTAAACACACGATGTGAATACTGTGTAGAATGTCTCGCTCTCTTTCATAGAAAACACACACATGGTAAACACACGATGTGAATACTGTGTAGAATGTCTCGCTCTCTTTCATAGAAAACACACACATGGTAAACACACGATGTGAATACTGTGTAGAATGTCTCGCTCTCGTTCATAGAAAACACACACATGGTAAACACACGATGTGAATACTGTGTAGAATGTCTCGCTCTCTTTCATAGAAAACACACACATGTACGGCCGATCTACAAGCTCACAGCGCTTTACGACACAACGTGCTGTGAGGTTGTAGCTCGGGGCTAGCTCTGGTCCATAGCCTTCTACTGCTTCTACCATTCTGCCCTGCAGTATAAGGCTATGGGACCATTCTGCCCTGCAGTATAAGGCTATGGGACCATTCTGCCCTGCAGTATAAGGCTATGGGACCATTCTACCCTGCAGTATAAGGCTATGGGACCATTCTACCCTGCAGTATAAGGCTATGGGACCATTCTGCCCTGCAGTATAAGGCTATGGGACCATTCTGCCCTGCAGTATAAGGCTATGGGACCATTCTGCCCTGTAGTATAAGGCTATGGGACCATTCTGCCCTGCAGTATAAGGCTGTGGGACCATTCTGCCCTGCAGTATAAGGCTATGGGACCATTCTGCCCTGCAGTATAAGGCTATGGGACCATTCTGCCCTGCAGTATAAGGCTATGGGACCATTCTGCCCTGCAGTATAAGGCTATGGGACCATTCTGCCCTGCAGTATAAGGCTATGGGACCATTCTGCCCTGCAGTATAAGGCTATGGGACTTTCGGTTTTAAATCTCAAATAGAAATCAGACCAGCCTCTCCTCTTTAGCGTATTTTAAAAGAACGTTTTTGCTACCCACCAAAACAAAGGCGGGTTGTGTCATTAGAAAGCCTACTTTCCTGAGTGGACGCCAAAAACAACACTGCTATTACGTTTATGACATCATGAGGTTTTTACCCGACAGTCACAGAGACGTTTATGACATCATGAGGTTTCTACCCGACAGTCACAGAGACGTTTATGACATCATGAGGTTTCTACCCGACAGTCACAGAGACGTTTATGACATCATGAGGTTTCTACCCGACAGAGAGACAGAGACGTTTATGACATCATGAGGTTTCTACCCGACAGAGAGACAGAGACGTTTATGACATCATGAGGTTTCTACCCGACAGAGAGACGACATCCAAAATGCTTCAGAATTCTCTTGGCACTGAAATATAAAGAAAAGGCAAAATCGTAAAAACTAAGCGCTTATTTAAACCAGCAATATTTCCCTTTTAGCCAGGGATTAAAAAAAGGAACCCCTTTTTATTAAAATAAATTTAAAAATAAGAAAAAGCAGCGGGTGTGCCTGAGATTGTTGGAATTAAACACGTGACAAATAATGACCCCCCCGTGCAGCCGAGCAGAGACGGATTACACCTCACACTGTCACTACAGCAGGGCAGTGTTACAGTGAAATTGGTGACCTGCTGAAATATGTGACAATCATGGATCAATCACATTAACCCATTTTGACCTGAGATAAGTAAAATGTCTTCTACATCCTGACAGTTTTCTGAAAAAGCTATGTTTCTATGTCAGTCGTTCTTCGATTTTTCAAAAATAGCAGATCTACAAGCTCATAGCGCGCCACTCGGTGGCGCGCTATGAGCTTGTAGATCTGCTATTTTTCAATAGCTAAAGCATAACATAATTGCTAACACCAACAGGGGTTCCCGCCCAGAATGGGTTAACAAGACGGTCACTGATTTCACCAGGTCACTGGTTTCACCAGGTCACTGGTTTCACCGTAACACTGCCATGCTGGAGTGACGGAGTGGCCGAGGGTTTGGGGTGTTGGAATCTGGCCTTAGGGGCGACTCACACCTTCACATCTAGCATACAACATTGATGCATGCTAGATGTATGAAAGGGTTTGTTTACATCTTGCCCCAATGCATTTCCAATGGAAGTCACATGGTTGGACACAACATTTGTGTTGTAGGCCTACGGCTTTCGGCTGTGTTTCGACTGCCCCCCACCCCCCCATACAACAAAAATGTTGTGTCAAACCATGTGACTCCCATTGGAAATGCATTGCGAGCTTGCATCAGTAAACAAGTCTCATGCAGCATCAGCCATACATCAGTCTGTTGTAAAGGTGTGAGTCAGGCCTTAGAGTTCAGCTCTGGTCTATTAGATAGAGAGAACACTGGTTCTAAAACTTTAAACATTTCAAGACCGTAACTCTCAGAGTTACAGACCCGTAAGGGTCCAATTGGTTCAGAGTTACAGACCCCGTAAGGGTCCAATTGGTTCAGAGTTACAGACCCCGTAAGGGTCCAATTGGTTCAGAGTTACAGACCCCGTAAGGGTCCAATTCGTTCCAAATTAACGATCAATCATTCAACTATCAATAATTTTTCTCCCTCTCTACTTTGAGAGCCAGCCACCGGTTCTATAGAGGTATGTTTTGTTGTAGTACTACGGGGACCTCTACAGGTAGCTTTTGGGTACTACGGGGTCTCCGTACATGCAGTCCTCCTCCAGCGCCAGGTTGTAAGAGCTTCCACTTCCTCCTTTGTAGGAGCTGGTGACGATCCTCAGCCAGCCCTTCTCCCCCTGAGGGGGGGGGAGAGAGAGAGAGACAGACAGACAGACAGACAGACAGACAGACAGACAGACAGACAGACAGTTTTAGACACATGTTTTTCTGTAGCACTGTGAATTAGGCAAGACTTGGTTACCCTTAATTCCCACATAAATGAGTAGTTTACGCAAAAAAATACTTCTTTTCTATCAATTAAGGCCTATTAATTTCAGGTGATGAGGTGACCACCAAAAACTACAACATGACGTCACTGATCCGCGGTGGTAAGAGACTCACCGCTCACCCAAACACACCTCTCTGTTTTTACTAAAACTACAACATGACGTCACTGAGACGCGGTGGTAAGAGACTCACCGCTCACCCAAACACACCTCTCTGTTTTTACTAAAACTACAACATGACGTCACTGAGCCGCGGTGGTAAGAGACTCACCGCTCACCCAAACACATCTCTCTGTTTTTACTAAAACTACAACATGACGTCACTGAGCCGCGGTGGTAAGAGACTCACCGCTCACCCAAACACATCTCTCTGTTTTTACTAAAACTACAACATGACGTCACTGAGCCGCGGTGGTAAGAGACTCACCGCTCACCCCAAACACATCTCTCTGTTTTTACTAAAACTACAACATGACGTCACTGAGCCGCGGTGGTAAGAGACTCACCGCTCACCCAAACACATCTCTCTGTTTTTACTAAAACTACAACATGACGTCACTGAGCCGCGGTGGTAAGAGACTCACCGCTCACCCAAACACATCTCTCTGTTTTTACTAAAACTACAACATGACGTCACTGAGCTGCGGTGGTAAGAGACTCACCGCTCACCCAAACACACCTCTCTGTTTTTACTAAAACTACAACATGATGTCACTGAGCCGCGGTGGTAAGAGACTCACCGCTCACCCAAACACATCTCTCTGTTTTTACTAAAACTACAACATGACGTCACTGAGCCGCGGTGGTAAGAGACTCACCGCTCACCCAAACACACCTCTCTGTTTTTACTAAAACTACAACATGATGTCACTGAGCCGCGGTGGTAAGAGACTCACCGCTCACCCAAACACATCTCTCTGTTTTTACTAAAACTACAACATGATGTCACTGAGCCGCGGTGGTAAGAGACTCACCGCTCACCCAAACACATCTCTCTGTTTTTACTAAAACTACAACATGACGTCACTGAGGTGGTAAGGGACTCACCGCTCACCCAAACACATCTCTCTGTTTTTACTAAAACTACAACATGACGTCACTGAGCCGCGGTGGTAAGAGACTCACCGCTCACCCAAACACATCTCTGTTTTTACTAAAACTACAACATGACGTCACTGATCCGCGGTGGTAAGAGACTCACCGCTCACCCAAACACACCTCTCTGTTTTTACTAAAACTACAACATGACGTCACTGAGACGCGGTGGTAAGAGACTCACCGCTCACCCAAACACACCTCTCTGTTTTTACTAAAACTACAACATGACGTCACTGAGCCGCGGTGGTAAGAGACTCACCGCTCACCCAAACACATCTCTCTGTTTTTACTAAAACTACAACATGACGTCACTGAGCCGCGGTGGTAAGAGACTCACCGCTCACCCAAACACATCTCTCTGTTTTTACTAAAACTACAACATGACGTCACTGAGCCGCGGTGGTAAGAGACTCACCGCTCACCCCAAACACATCTCTCTGTTTTTACTAAAACTACAACATGACGTCACTGAGCCGCGGTGGTAAGAGACTCACCGCTCACCCAAACACATCTCTCTGTTTTTACTAAAACTACAACATGACGTCACTGAGCCGCGGTGGTAAGAGACTCACCGCTCACCCAAACACATCTCTCTGTTTTTACTAAAACTACAACATGACGTCACTGAGCTGCGGTGGTAAGAGACTCACCGCTCACCCAAACACACCTCTCTGTTTTTACTAAAACTACAACATGATGTCACTGAGCCGCGGTGGTAAGAGACTCACCGCTCACCCAAACACATCTCTCTGTTTTTACTAAAACTACAACATGACGTCACTGAGCCGCGGTGGTAAGAGACTCACCGCTCACCCAAACACACCTCTCTGTTTTTACTAAAACTACAACATGATGTCACTGAGCCGCGGTGGTAAGAGACTCACCGCTCACCCAAACACATCTCTCTGTTTTTACTAAAACTACAACATGATGTCACTGAGCCGCGGTGGTAAGAGACTCACCGCTCACCCAAACACATCTCTCTGTTTTTACTAAAACTACAACATGACGTCACTGAGGTGGTAAGGGACTCACCGCTCACCCAAACACATCTCTCTGTTTTTACTAAAACTACAACATGACGTCACTGAGGGGTAAGGGACTCACCGCTCACCCAAACACACCTCTCTGTTTTTACTAAAACTACAACATGACGTCACTGAGGTGGTAAGGGACTCACCGCTCACCCAAACACACCTCTCTGTTTTTACTAAAACTACAACATGACGTCACTGAGCCGCGGTGGTAAGAGACTCACCGCTCACCCAAACACATCTCTGTTTTTACTAAAACTACAACATGACGTCACTGAGCCGCGGTGGTAAGAGACTCACCGCTCACCCAAACACATCTCTCTGTTTTTACTAAAACTACAACATGACGTCACTGAGCCGCGGTGGTAAGAGACTCACCGCTCACCCAAACACATCTCTCTGTTTTTACTAAAACTACAACATGACGTCACTGAGCCGCGGTGGTAAGAGACTCACCGCTCACCCAAACACATCTCTCTGTTTTTACTAAAACTACAACATGACGTCACTGAGGTGGTAAGAGACTCACCGCTCACCCAAACACACCTCTCTGTTTTTACTAAAACTACAACATGACGTCACTGAGGTGGTAAGAGACTCACCGCTCACCCAAACACATCTCTCTGTTTTTACTAAAACTACAACATGACGTCACTGAGGGGTAAGGGACTCACCGCTCACCCAAACACACCTCTCTGTTTTTACTAAAACTACAACATGACGTCACTGAGGTGGTAAGGGACTCACCGCTCACCCAAACACACCTCTCTGTTTTTACTAAAACTACAACATGACGTCACTGAGCCGCGGTGGTAAGAGACTCACCGCTCACCCAAACACATCTCTGTTTTTACTAAAACTACAACATGACGTCACTGAGCCGCGGTGGTAAGAGACTCACCGCTCACCCAAACACATCTCTCTGTTTTTACTAAAACTACAACATGACGTCACTGAGCCGCGGTGGTAAGAGACTCACCGCTCACCCAAACACATCTCTCTGTTTTTACTAAAACTACAACATGACGTCACTGAGCCGCGGTGGTAAGAGACTCACCGCTCACCCAAACACATCTCTCTGTTTTTACTAAAACTACAACATGACGTCACTGAGGTGGTAAGAGACTCACCGCTCACCCAAACACACCTCTCTGTTTTTACTAAAACTACAACATGACGTCACTGAGGTGGTAAGAGACTCACCGCTCACCCAAACACATCTCTCTGTTTTTACTAAAACTACAACATGACGTCACTGAGCCGCGGTGGTAAGAGACTCACCGCTCACCCAAACACACCTCTCTGTTTTTACTAAAACTACAACATGACGTCACTGAGGTGGTAAGGGACTCACCGCTCACCCAAACACATCTCTCTGTTTTTACTAAAACTACAACATGACGTCACTGAGCCGCGGTGGTAAGAGACTCACCGCTCACCCAAACACACCTCTCTGTTTTTACTAAAACTACAACATGACGTCACTGAGCCGCGGTGGTAAGAGACTCACCGCTCACCCAAACACATCTCTCTGTTTTTACTAAAACTACAACATGACGTCACTGAGGTGGTAAGGGACTCACCGCTCACCCAAACACACCTCTCTGTTTTTACTAAAACTACAACATGACGTCACTGAGGTGGTAAGAGACTCACCGCTCACCCAAACACATCTCTCTGTTTTTACTAAAACTACAACATGACGTCACTGAGGTGGTAAGAGACTCACCGCTCACCCAAACACATCTCTCTGTTTTTACTAAAACTACAACATGACGTCACTGAGCCGCGGTGGTAAGAGACTCACCGCTCACCCAAACACATCTCTCTGTTTTTACTAAAACTACAACATGACGTCACTGAGGTGGTAAGAGACTCACCGCTCACCCAAACACACCTCTCTGTTTTTACTAAAACTACAACATGACGTCACTGAGCCGCGGTGGTAAGAGACTCACCGCTCACCCAAACACATCGCTCTGTTTTTACTAAAACTACAACATGACGTCACTGAGCCGCGGTGGTAAGAGACTCACCCAAACACATCTCTCTGTTTTTACTAAAACTACAACATGACGTCACTGAGCCGCGGTGGTAAGAGACTCACCCAAACACATCTCTCTGTTTTTACTAACCACAGTTCCGGTGGTCATTTGGTCAACCTGTTATCTTTAGTTACCTGAACTGAATTATTTTCTATATCAACGTTTTTGAAAAATATAGAAAATGATTTCTATGATTTCTATGATTCTATATTTTCAGGTTTTCGCGGCTAGATAAATATCAATTTGGGGCTCCTTGACTTGAGAAGGTTTAAGGTTTCATCCACTGACCTACTGTACAACGACATGCTACTCCTACTGTACAACTACTCCTACTGTACAACGACATGCTACTCCTACTGTACAACGACCTACTGTACAACGAACATGACCTGAAATAGCGACGGCTAGATCTCTATAAAGTGGTTTAACATGTTAAGAACTCACCCAAGGCTCTCCCCAGGAGTTGCGAACGACCCAGTGTTTTACCCATTTAGGTCTGACGTCGAAATTTAAAAAATGTCTTCTAAATCCTGACAGTTTTCTGAATACCCTATGTTTCTATATCAGTGGTGCTCAATATTTCATGTCAAGGACCCCCAAAAATATATGTATTTGGCCACCGACCCCCAGGGACCCCCCCAGAAGCAAAGATTTGAGTTAAAAACGCTCGCTCTGAAAGAATATATATTCAAAGATTTGCGCCCGCATTTTCACGATTTTTCAAAAATAGCAGATCTACAAGCTTGTAGTTCTGCTATTTTTCAATAGCTAAAGTATTACATAATGCTTAAAACACCAAAAGGGGTTCCCGTCTAGAATGGGTCAAGAACTCACCCAAGGCTCTCCCCAGGAGTTGCGTACGACCCAGTCAGTGTTAAGAACTTACCCAAGGCTCGCCCCAGGAGTTGCGTACGACCCAGTCAGTGTCAAGGACTCACCCAAGGCTCTCCCCAGGAGTTGCGTACGACCCAGTCAGTGTTTAAGAACGTACCCAAGGCTCTCCCCAGGAGTTGCGTACGACCCAGTCAGTGTTTAAGAACGTACCCAAGGCTCTCCCCAGGAGTTGCGTACGACCCAGTCATTGTCAAGGACTCACCCAAGGCTCTCCCCAGGAGTTGCGTACGACCCAGTCATTGTCAAGAACTCACCCAAGGCTCTCCCCAGGAGTTGCGTACGACCCAGTCAGTGTCAAGGACTCACCCAAGGCTCTCCCCAGGAGTTGCGTACGACCCAGTCAGTGTCAAGGACTCACCCAAGGCTCTCCCCAGGAGTTGCGTACGACCCAGTCAGTGTCAAGGACTCACCCAAGGCTCTCCCCAGGAGTTGCGTACGACCCAGTACTCCACTCCGTCCTCCACTCCCCAGCCGGCCACCGATACGATGTGGTTGACGTACGGACTCTCCTGGTACTCGGAGTAAACGCCTCCCGTGTACGCATCCAGCTGGTCCGTGGCCATGATCCCACAGCTGGAGAGGACATACATATAACACCAGATTAATATGATCCCACAGCTGGAGAGGACATGAATAACACCAGAATAACACGATCCCACAGCTGGAGAGGACATGAATAACACCAGATTAATATGATCCCACAGCTGGAGAGGACATGAATAACACCAGAATAAAAATGGGAACCAATGGCCCCTTTTGAAACTAAGCCCTCGTCACTCGCCCTACACACTTCCACTTGGTTTGAGCATAGATATATCAATAATAGAGACGGCACCGGGATTCCCCTCGCCTCCAGTGCCATCTCTATTATTCATATATCTATGCTCAAACCAAGTGGAAGTGTGTAGGGCGAGTGGCGAGGAGCTAGTTTCAAAAAGGGGGAATGTCTCCCTGTTTGACACTCAGCATCAAGGGTTGGATTGGGGGTAAATCCCTGCGACATACTAGTGTCATGTCCAGGGGGTGTACTTGTACATCAAGCTGCCTCACGCTACAGAAACAGGAGATAGGCTCCTGCCCTATGGGCCTCATGGCTCGGCAAGGCTACTTACTTACTTACAGCAGTATCAGATCTACAAGCTGCAGTACAGCAGTATCAGATCTACAAGCTGCAGTATCAGATCTACAAGCTGCAGTACAGCAGTATCAGATCTACAAGCTCCAGATACGCACGGCGAAGCGGCGTGTTTTTGAGCTTGTAGATCTGCTACTTTTGACGTTTTTGAATTTGAAATCCTGAGCAGTAACACTTGAGGTTTCCACCCGACAGAGACTACATTCATTGAATAACAAAATACAACCAGTTGTATATTCGTATAATATTGTAACCGTAGGTATTCTGTATTTAAGTCCGACGTCATTTTGTAGTGATACGTTACATCCTGGTCCAAGTGGCACCAGCTCCCGTCCGCATCTCATTGTAAATAGAATATCTAAACGCGTGAATCTTTTTTACAATGACATTATTTTTCAGAAAGGAAGCCATTGAGGGTTAAAATGGGTCTTAATGCTTCCAACTCGAGTAGAATTATTAATGTTTTGTACAAGTGTCCATGACAAAGAAAATATATGTTGTGGAGACAATAAAGACTATTATTATCATTATTATTGAAGGTGGTAACAGTCCATTTGCTCAGTACAATATTTCGGGGGCATATTTAGAATGTGTGCAGGGTTGAGTATGTTGAATCTAGTTTGCATTAATGAATGGCGATAGTATCCAGTGTGGGGCAGACGGCCTGTCAGCCAGATTTGGGAGAGCAGTAGCTTTGTTGTTTCGAGGAAAGGAAAGCGGTAAAATGAGACTTTCGTGCTTGTTTTCGTCTCAGATTTAGTCCGACGGAGCGTCACAGGATAACTCTATGGGGACACAAAAGCGACACAAAAGTAGGACCCGGAAGTATCTCTGGAGGGGGCGCTCACGGCACGGCTAAAATACTGAATGGAATGGACAAAATATTATGCTATTCATCTGATAAAGGTTACATAGTGTCACATGAACTGATGAAAAGGTTACATAGTGTCACATGAACTGATGAAAAGGTTACATAGTGTCACATGAACTGATGAAAAGGTTACATAGTGTCACATGAACTGATGAAAAGGTTACATAGAGTCACATGAACTGATGCAGCCTATATAAAGGTTACATTGTGTCACATGAACTGATGCAGCCTATATAAAGGTTACATAGTGTCACATGAACTGATGCAGCCTATATAAAGGTTACATAGTGTCACATGAACTGATGCAGCCTATATAAAGGTTACATATGTCACATGAACTGATGCAGCCTATATAAAGGTTACATATGTCACATGAACTGATGCAGCCTATATAAAGGTTACATAGTGTCACATGAACTGATGCAGCCTATATAAAGGTTACATATGTCACATGAACTGATGCAGCCTATATAAAGGTTACATTGTGTCACATGAACTGATGCAGCCTATATAAAGGTTACATAGTGTCACATGAACTGATGCAGCCTATATAAAGGTTACATAGTGTCACATGAACTGATGCAGCCTATATAAAGGTTACATAGTGTCACATGAACTGATGCAGCCTATATAAAGGTTACATATGTCACATGAACTGATGCAGCCTATATAAAGGTTACATATGTCACATGAACTGATGCAGCCTATATAAAGGTTACATAGTGTCACATGAACTGATGCAGCCTATATAAAGGTTACATATGTCACATGAACTGATGCAGCCTATATAAAGGTTACATATGTCACATGAACTGATGCAGCCTATAAAAAGGTTACATAGTGTCACATGAACTGATGCAGCCTATAAAAAGGTTACATAGTGTCACATGAACTGATGCAGCCTATATAAAGGTTACATTATGTCACATGAACTGATGCAGCCTATATAAAGGTTACATTGTGTCACATGAACTGATGCAGCCTATATAAAGGTTACATATGTCACATGAACTGATGCAGCCTATACATTTTATCAAGGCAAGAGGGCTGGTCCACACATGGCCATATGACATCATCAACTTGCGACGGGAGCAGTCCCTATTGAGTGAAAGATTCTCTATTTATGAAAGAAATAAAATATTGAAGGTGTTATTATTTTGTAATTTTAGTTATAGAGTGCAGGTATAATGTTTTAAGGCATATTTGTCCTATTAGCCATGGGATCCCTTTAAATCATTTTAAAATGCTGTTAGACAAAAAAGTCAAAGAATTAAAATAAGTGCAATATAGAAACAAATAAAATAATATTCCCAAAAAACAAAACAAAAACAAAAAAAACAAGCCTCACTTGTCGCAAGTATAATTATATATATATTGTTTTTTTTTTACTTTTTTACTTTTATATGTTCGGTAGGGAGTAGGAGAAGTAAACAACGTATTTAACCCTAACCCCTTTATAACTTATTTCAGCGTGTCATCGCTTGACGTCAGTACAGACATACCAACATGGTATAAACCCCCTCTTGACGTCAGTACATACATACCAACATGGTATAAACCCCCTCTTGACGTCAGTACATACATACCAACATGGTATAAACCCCCTCTTGACGTCAGTACAGACATACCAACATGGTATAAACCCCCTCTTGACGTCAGTACAGACATACCAACATGGTATAAACCCCCTCTTGACGTCAGTACAGACATACCAACATGGTATAAACCCCCTCTTGACGTCAGTACAGACATACCAACATGGTATAGACCCCCTCTTGACGTCAGTACAGACATACCAACATGGTATAGACCCCCTCTTGACGTCAGTACAGACATACCAACATGGTATAAACCCCCTCTTGACGTCAGTACAGACATACCAACATGGTATAAACCCCCTCTTGACGTCAGTACAGACATACCAACATGGTATAAACCCCCTCTTGACGTCAGTACAGACATACCAACATGGTATAAACCCCCTCTTGACGTCAGTACAGACATACCAACATGGTATAGACCCCCTCTTGACGTCAGTACAGACATACCAACATGGTATAGACCCCCTCTTGACGTCAGTACAGACATACCAACATGGTATAGACCCCCTCTTGACGTCAGTACAGACATACCAACATGGTATAGACCCCCTCTTGACGTCAGTACATACATACCAACATGGTATAGACCCCCTCTTGACGTCAGTACAGACATACCAACATGGTATAAACCCCCTCTTGACGTCAGTACAGACATACCAACATGGTATAAACCCCCTCTTGACGTCAGTACAGACATACCAACATGGTATAAACCCCCTCTTGACGTCAGTACATACATACCAACATGGTATAGACCCCCTCTTGACGTCAGTACAGACATACCAACATGGTATAGACCCCCTCTTGACGTCAGTACATACATACCAACATGGTATAGACCCCCTCTTGACGTCAGTACAGACATACCAACATGGTATAGACCCCCTCTTGACGTCAGTACATACATACCAACATGGTATAGACCCCCTCTTGACGTCAGTACAGACATACCAACATGGTATAGACCCCCTCTTGACGTCAGTACATACATACCAACATGGTATAGACCCCCTCTTGACGTCAGTACAGACATACCAACATGGTATAGACCCCCTCTTGACGTCAGTACATACATACCAACATGGTATAGACCCCCTCTTGACGTCAGTACAGACATACCAACATGGTATAGACCCCCTCTTGACGTCAGTACATACATACCAACATGGTATAGACCCCCTCTTGACGTCAGTACAGACATACCAACATGGTATAAACCCCCTCTTGACGTCAGTACAGACATACCAACATGGTATAGACCCCCTCTTGACGTCAGTACATACATACCAACATGGTATAGACCCCCTCTTGACGTCAGTACAGACATACCAACATGGTATAGACCCCCTCTTGACGTCAGTACAGACATACCAACATGGTATAGACCCCCTCTTGACGTCAGTACATACATACCAACATGGTATAGACCCTAACCCTAACCCTAACCCAGTACATACATACCAACATGGTATAAACTAAATAAAATAATTCATAACAGAGAAATTAAGTACATTAAATAATATAATAGTGTAAGTCATATATATTTATAAACATGTATATGCTCTATAATGTATTCTATTCTATATATCATATTATCAATACAAATACTTATATTTCATATAATACATACATTTGGCATATTATATATATTCCTATATAGGCTACATACAAGTACAATTATCTATGATGTGTCTGTGTCATTGTAACTCTTCCTCTCTATACCTCATAATAATGCATTCTTTATATCTTTTTTTGAACTGGTTCACACTTGAGCATTGCTTGAGTTCCACATGCATACTGTTCCATAGTTTTACTCCACATATTGAAATACAAAATTATTTTAGTGTTGTCCGAGCCACTCTGGTTTTTAGATTTAGTTCCCCCCTTAAATTATAGCCCCCCCCCCTCTCTATCAGAGAACATCACCTGAATATTTCCAGGGAGTTGATTATTCCTTGCTTTGTACATTATAAGGGCAGTTTTCATCAGAAGTACCTGATGGGACCCCCGGCGTAGACCTCAGTTACCTGATGGGACCCCCGGCGTAGATCTGTTACCTGATGGGACCCCTGGCGTAGATCAGTTACCTGATGGGACCCCCGGCGTAGATCTGTTACCTGATGGGACCCCCGGCGTAGATCTGTTACCTGATGGGACCCCCGGCGTAGATCTGTTACCTGATGGGACCCCTGGCGTAGATCAGTTACCTGATGGGACCCCCGGCGTAGATCTGTTACCTGATGGGACCCCTGGCGTAGATCAGTTACCTGATGGGACCCCCGGCGTAGATCTGTTACCTGATGGGACCCCCGGCGTAGATCTGTTACCTGATGGGACCCCCGGCGTAGATCTGTTACCTGATGGGACCCCCGGCGTAGATCTCAGCCATCATCTTCTCCCGGCCGCTGACCTCCCCGTAATCTGCAACCTTCCACAGCGTGAAGTTTTTGATGATGTTGCACTGGCCGAACGTGGTGCAGGTTCCACACTGGTTGAAGGGCTTACACTCTGTCAGGAGGAGGAGATACAACATGTTATCACCTGGTTGAAGGGCTTACACTCTGTCAGGAGGAGAGACAACATGTTATCACCTGGTTGAAGGGCTTACACTCTGTCAGGAGGAGATACAACATGTTATCATCTGGTTGAAGGGCTTACACTCTGTCAGGAGGAGAGACAACATGTTATCACCTGGTTGAAGGGCTTACACTCTGTCAGGAGGAGAGACAACATGTTATCACCTGGTTGAAGGGCTTACACTCTGTCAGGAGGAGATACAACATGTTATCACCTGGTTGAAGGGCTTACACTCTGCCAGGAGGAGAGACAACATGTTATCACCTGGTTGAAGGGCTTACACTCTGTCAGGAGGAGAGACAACATGTTATCACCTGGTTGAAGGGCTTACACTCTGTCAGGAGGAGAGACAACATGTTATCACCTGGTTGAAGGGCTTACACTCTGTCAGGAGGAGAGACAACATGTTATCACCTGGTTGAAGGGCTTACACTCTGTCAGGAGGAGAGACAACATGTTATCATCTGGTTGAAGGGCTTGCACTCTGTCAGGAGGAGGAGATACAACATGTTATCACCTGGTTGAAGGGCTTACACTCTGTCAGGAGGAGGAGATACAACATGTTATCACCTGGTTGAAGGGCTTACACTCTGTCAGGAGGAGAGACAACATGTTATCACCTGGTTGAAGGGCTTACACTCTGTCAGGAGGGGAGACAACATGTTATCACCTGGTTGAAGGGCTTACACTCTGTCAGGAGGAGATACAACATGTTATCACCTGGTTGAAGGGCTTACACTCTGTCAGGAGGAGAAACAACATGTTATCACCTGGTCTATGTAAAGGTGTGTGAATGTGTGTGAATGGGTGAATGTAATGCAGTGTCTATGTAAAGGTGTGTGAATGTGTGTGAATGGGTGAATGTAATGCAGTGTCTATGTAAAGGTGTGTGAATGTAATGCAGTGTCTATGTAAAGGTGTGTGAATGGGTGAATGTAATGCAGTGTCTATGTAAAGGTGTGTGAATGTGTGTGAATGGGTGAATGTAATGCAGTGTCTATGTAAAGGTGTGTGTGAATGGGTGAATGTAATGCAGTGTCTATGTAAAGGTGTGTGAATGTGTGTGAATGGGTGAATGTAATGCAGTGTCTATGTAAAGGTGTGTGAATGTGTGTGAATGGGTGAATGTAATGCAGTGTCTATGTAAAGGTGTGTGAGTGTGTGTGAATGGGTGAATGTAATGCAGTGTCTATGTAAAGGTGTGTGAATGTGTGTGAATGGGTGAATGTAATGCAGTGTCTATGTAAAGGTGTGTGTGAATGGGTGAATGTAATGCAGTGTCTATGTAAAGGTGTGTGAATGTGTGTGAATGGGTGAATGTAATGCAGTGTCTATGTAAAGGTGTGTGAATGTGTGTGAATGGGTGAATGTAATGCAGTGTCTATGTAAAGGTGTGTGAATGGGTGAATGTAATGCAGTGTCTATGTAAAGGTGTGTGAATGGGTGAATGTAATGCAGTGTCTATGTAAAGGTGTGTGAATGGGTGAATGTAATGCAGTGTCTATGTAAAGGTGTGTGAGTGTGTGTGAATGGGTGAATGTAATGCAGTGTCTATGTAAAGGTGTGTGAATGGGTGAATGTAATGCAGTGTCTATGTAAAGGTGTGTGAGTGTGTGTGAATGGGTGAATGTAATGCAGTGTCTATGTAAAGCGCCTTGGATTGCACGTCCTGATAATATGAATAGACTCACGCTGGTCCTTGGCCTGGTAGTTGTTGCAGGTCTCGTCGGGGATGCCGTGCGTGTTGGCGTACTCCCAGACCCCAGAATGGTCTCCCCCGTGGCAGCTGCCCGCGTCGCCACAGTCGATCACGTGCTGCACGGAGAGGTAGGAGGAGGGCCACGCCCCCTTCCGCTTGATGTTGATGCGATCTGACGACGACAATAAAACATAAAACATCAATAAAACATCAATAAAACATAAAACATCACGTAACATTTATTATTATTAGCCGTGTACTGTATAACCACACCAAAGACTCACAATACGATGGTATTGTGAGTCTAGTAGTAGAACCGCTGCTCCTTCGCCTGGAAAGGAGCCAGCTTAGGTGGTTCGGGCATCTGGTTAGGATGCCTCTCGGCGCCTCCCTAGGGAGTTCCTCGACGCACCTCCCACTGGGAGGAGACCCCGGGGCAGACCAAGGACCACTGGGAGGAGACCCCGGGGCAGACCAAGGACCACGTCCCACTGGGAGGAGACCCCGGGGCAGACCAAGGACCACGTCCCACTGGGAGGAGACCCCGGGGCAGACCAAGGACCACGTCCCACTGGGAGGAGACCCCGGGGCAGACCAAGGACCACGTCCCACTGGGAGGAGACCCCGGGGCAGACCAAGGACCACGTCCCACTGGGAGGAGACCCCGGAGCAGACCAAGGACCACGTCCCACTGGGAGGAGACCCCGGGGGGCAGACCAAGGACCACGTCCCACTGGGAGGAGACCCCGGGGCAGACCAAGGACCACGTCCCACTGGGAGGAGACCCCGGGGCAGACCAAGGATCACGTCCCACTGGGAGGAGACCCCGGGGCAGACCAAGGATCACGTCCCACTGGGAGGAGACCCCGGGGCAGACCAAGGACCACGTCCCACTGGGAGGAGACCCCGGGGCAGACCAAGGATCACGTCCCACTGGGAGGAGACCCCGGGGCAGACCAAGGACCACGTCCCACTGGGAGGAGACCCCGGGGCAGACCAAGGACCACGTCCCACTGGGAGGAGACCCCGGGGCAGACCAAGGATCACGTCCCACTGGGAGGAGACCCCGGGGCAGACCAAGGACCACGTCCCACTGGGAGGAGACCCCGGGGCAGACCAAGGACCACGTCCCACTGGGAGGAGACCCCGGGGGGCAGACCAAGGACCACGTCCCACTGGGAGGAGACCCCGGGGCAGACCAAGGATCACGTCCCACTGGGAGGAGACCCCGGGGCAGACCAAGGACCACTGGGAGGAGACCCCGGGGCAGACCAAGGATCACGTCCCACTGGGAGGAGACCCCGGGGCAGACCAAGGACCACGTCCCACTGGGAGGAGACCCCGGAGCAGACCAAGGACCACGTCCCACTGGGAGGAGACCCCGGGGCAGACCAAGGATCACGTCCTACTGGGAGGAGACCCCGGGGCAGACCATGGATCACGTCCCACTGGGAGGAGACCCCGGGGGGCAGACCAAGGACCACGTCCCACTGGGAGGAGACCCCGGGGCAGACCAAGGACCACGTCCCACTGGGAGGAGACCCCGGGGCAGACCAAGGACCACGTCCCACTGGGAGGAGACCCCGGGGCAGACCAAGGACCACTCGGAGGAGACCCCGGGGCAGACCAAGGACCACGTCCCACTGGGAGGAGACCCCGGGGCAGACCACGTCCCACTGGGAGGAGACCCCGGGGCAGACCAAGGACCACGTCCCACTGGGAGGAGACCCCGGGGCAGACCACGTCCCACTGGGAGGAGACCCCGGGGCAGACCAAGGACCACGTCCCACTGGGAGGAGACCCCGGGGCAGACCAAGGATCACGTCCCACTGGGAGGAGACCCCGGGGCAGACCAAGGACCACGTCCCACTGGGAGGAGACCCCGGGGCAGACCAAGGGTCACGTCCCACTGGGAGGAGACCCCGGGGCAGACCAAGGACCACGTCCCACTGGGAGGAGACCCCAGGGCAGACCAAGGATCATGTCCCACTGGGAGGAGACCCCGGGGCGGACCAAGGATCACGTCCCACTGGGAGGAGACCCCCGGGGCAGACCAAGGATCACATCCCACTGGGAGGAGACCCCGGGGCAGACCAAGGATCACATCCCACTGGGAGGAGACCCCGGGGCAGACCAAGGATCACATCCCACTGGGAGGAGACCCCGGGGCAGACCAAGGACCACGTCCCACTTGGAGGAGACCCCGGGGCAGACCAAGGATCACGTCCCACTGGGAGGAGACCCCGGGGCAGACCAAGGACCACGTCCCACTGGGAGGAGACCCCGGAGCAGACCAAGGACCACGTCCCACTGGGAGGAGACCCCGGGGCAGACCAAGGATCACGTCCCACTGGGAGGAGACCCCGGGGGGCAGACCAAGGACCACGTCCCACCGGGAGGAGACCCCGGGGCAGACCAAGGACCACGTCCCACTGGGAGGAGACCCCGGGGCAGACCAAGGATCACGTCCCACTGGGAGGAGACCCCGGGGCTGACCAAGGATCACGTCCCACTGGGAGGAGACCCCGGGGCAGACCAAGGACCACGTCCCACCGGGAGGAGACCCCGGGGCAGACCAAGGATCACGTCCCACCGGGAGGAGACCCCGGGGCAGACCAAGGATCACGTCCCACTGGGAGGAGACCCCGGGGCAGACCAAGGACCACGTCCCACTGGGAGGAGACCCCGGGGCAGACCAAGGACCACGTCCCACTGGGAGGAGACCCCGGGGCAGACCAAGGACCACGTCCCACTGGGAGGAGACCCCGGGGCAGACCAAGGACCACGTCCCACTGGGAGGAGACCCCGGGGCAGACCAAGGACCACGTCCCACTGGGAGGAGACCCCGGGGGGCAGACCAAGGACCACGTCCCACTGGGAGGAGACCCCGGGGCAGACCAAGGACTACGTCCCACCGGGAGGAGACCCCGGGGGGCAGACCAAGGATCACGTCCCACTGGGAGGAGACCCCGGGGCAGACCAAGGATCACGTCCCACTGGGAGGAGACCCCGGGGCAGACCAAGGATCACGTCCCACTGGGAGGAGACCCCGGGGCAGACCAAGGATCACGTCCCACTGGGAGGAGACCCCGGACCACGTGCCACCGGGAGGAGACCCCGGGGCAGACCAAGGACCACGTCCCACTGGGAGGAGACCCCGGGGCAGACCAAGGACCACGTCCCACTGGGAGGAGACCCCGGGGGGCAGACCAAGGACCACGTCCCACTGGGAGGAGACCCCGGGGCAGACCAAGGATCACGTCCCACTGGGAGGAGACCCCGGGGCAGACCAAGGACCACGTCCCACTGGGAGGAGACCCCGGGGCAGACCAAGGACCACGTCCCACTGGGAGGAGACCCCGGGGGGCAGATCAAGGACCACGTCCCACTGGGAGGAGACCCCGGGGCAGACCAAGGACCACGTCCCACTGGGAGGAGACCCCGGGGGGCAGATCAAGGACCACGTCCCACTGGGACACAGAAACATAGCTTTTTCAGAAAACTGTCAGGATGTAGAAGACATTTTTAGAATCTGATCTCAGGTCAAAATGGGTTAATAATAATAATCAAAAGGTTTAAAAAAGGACATTTGATCTGGAGACAGTACAGTATGTACAGTACATACAGTACTCTGTCGTGGTTCTAGATCTGGTCTTAGAACAGAAAGAGACACCTTTATATAGACATGATGCTTTAACCCATTCTGACCTGAGATCAGATTCTAAAAATGTCTTCTACATCCTGACAGTTTTCTGAAAAAGCTACGTTTCTGTGTCAGTCGTTCTTCGATTTTTCAAAAATAGCAGACCTACAAGCTCGTAGCGCGCCACTCGGTGGCGCGCTACGAGCTTGTAGGTCTGCTATTTTTCAATAGCTAAAGTATAACATAATGCTAACACCAAAAGGGGTTCCCGCCCAAAATGGGTTAAGAGGAAGTACATCTGCTTTCACTTCCATGTGTGCAGGTGTGTCCGGCCGAACCGTGGGAATCGAACCGACAGTCTTCCGGCAACAAGTTGCACTCCTCTAACCTTTTAGGGCCACCTTTTCGCTGCCCCCCAAATCATTGTCTGTTTGTTAGCTTTTTTTCCCCTGATAGTTTGGAACCAAATTGACCGTTATGGGTCGTACACGCTCAGAGTTAAATTAACATTGATTTTACAATATAAATTGGGGTCTCAGAGATATAAATGCCATTAAATGGGGGTCCGTAGCCTAATTCATGACAAACTGGGGGTCCTTGAAATTAAAATAGTTGAAAATCACTGCTAGAGCCGTAAAAGAAAAACCTCTCATGGGGGTCCCTGGCATATTTTCAAATGGGGGTCTGCGGGCTAATGAGTGTCAATTTGGGGGTCCTTGACATGAAAAGGTTTGGGAATCACTGGTCTACGTACCTGCCATAGCACTGGTCCACGTACCTGCCATAGCACTGGTCCACGTACCTGCCATAGCACTGGTCCACGTACCTGCCATAGCACTGGTCCACGTACCTGCCATAGCACTGGTCCACGTACCTGCCATAGCACTGGTCCACGTACCTGCCATAGCACTGGTCTACGTACCTGCCATAGCACTGGTCTACGTACCTGCCATAGCACTGGTCCACGTACCTGCCATAGCACTGGTCTACGTACCTGCCATAGCACTGGTCCACGTACCTGCCATAGCACTGGTCCACGTACCTGCCATAGCACTGGTCCACGTACCTGCCATAGCACTGGTCTACATACCTGCCATAGTACTGGTCTACGTACCTGCCATAGCACTGGTCCACGTACCTGCCATAGCACTGGTCCACGTACCTGCCATAGCACTGGTCTACATACCTGCCATAGCACTGGTCTACATACCTGCCATAGCACTGGTTACCTGCCATAGCACTGGTCCACGTACCTGCCATAGCACTGGTCCACGTACCTGCCATAGCACTGGTCTACGTACCTGCCATAGCACTGGTCCACGTACCTGCCATAGCACTGGTCTACGTACCTGCCATAGCACTGGTCTACGTACCTGCCATAGCACTGGTCCACGTACCTGCCATAGCACTGGTCTACGTACCTGCCATAGCACTGGTCCACGTACCTGCCATAGCACTGGTCTACGTACCTGCCATAGCACTGGTCCACGTACCTGCCATAGCACTGGTCTACGTACCTGCCATAGCACTGGTCCACGTACCTGCCATAGCACTGGTCTACGTACCTGCCATAGCACTGGTCCACGTACCTGCCATAGCACTGGTCTACGTACCTGCCATAGCACTGGTCCACGTACCTGCCATAGCACTGGTCTACGTACCTGCCATAGCACTGGTCCACGTACCTGCCATAGCACTGGTCTACGTACCTGCCATAGCACTGGTCCACGTACCTGCCATAGCACTGGTCCACGTACCTGCCATAGCACTGGTCCACGTACCTGCCATAGCACTGGTCCACGTACCTGCCATAGCACTGGTCTACGTACCTGCCATAGCACTGGTCTACGTACCTGCCATAGCACTGGTCCACGTACCTGCCATAGCACTGGTCCACGTACCTGCCATAGCACTGGTTACCTGCCATAGCACTGGTCCACGTACCTGCCATAGCACTGGTGCTGCCGTGGGCCCAGCAGGAGCCACAGTACTGGGGGATGTGCTGGTTCCGAGTGGTGCTCACATAGTTGGTCCCGTTGATGTTCCTCCAGTCCCACGACTTGGGAAGCTCCGACACGTTGAGGAACTCGTGAGGACGAGCTGTGGTCCTGTAAGAGAGAGAGAGAGAGAGAGACGTGATGAGAGACTATGGCCCTGTATGGAGGGAGAGAGAGAGAGACATGATGAGAGACTATGGCCCTGTATGGAGGGAGAGAGAGAGAGAGAGAGAGAGAGAGAGAGAGACATGATGAGAGACTATGGTCCTGTATGGAGAGAGAGAGAGAGAGACATGATGAGAGACTATGGTCCTGTATGGAGAGAGAGAGAGAGAGACATGATGAGAGACTATGGCCCTGTATGGAGGGAGAGAGAGAGAGAGAGAGAGAGAGAGAGAGAGAGAGAGAGAGAGAGAGAGAGAGAGAGAGAGAGAGAGAGAGACATGATGAGAGACTATGGCCCTGTATGGAGGGAGGAGAGAGAGAGAGAGAGAGAGAGAGAGAGAGAGAGAGAGAGAGACATGATGAGAGACTATGGCCCTGTATGGAGGGAGAGAGAGAGAGAGAGAGAGAGAGAGAGAGAGAGAGAGAGACATGATGAGAGACTATGGCCCTGTATGGAGGGAGAGAGAGAGAGAGAGAGAGAGAGAGAGAGACATGATGAGAGACTATGGTCCTGTATGGAGAGAGAGAGAGAGAGAGACATGATGAGAGACTATGGTCCTGTATGGAGAGAGAGAGAGAGAGAGACATGATGAGAGACTATGGCCCTGTATGGAGAGAGAGAGAGAGAGAGAGAGAGAGAGAGACGTGATGAGAGACTATGGCCCTGTATAGAGAGAGAGAGAGAGAGACGTGATGAGAGACTATGGCCCTGTATGGAGAGAGAGGGTCATGATGAGAGGCATACATTAGTCCCACACTCGCCACCGGTTCAAATCCTGCAACCTCGGAACGGTCACCAGTGCACCAATTATTCCTAACCTTAACCTCAGTACAACTATGTCTAAATCTAACCTTAACCTCAGTAAAACTATGTCTAAACCTAACCTTAACCTCAGTAAAACTATGTCTAAACCTAACCTTATTCCTAACCTTAACCTCAGTACAACTATGTCTAAATCTAACCTTAACCTCAGTAAAACTATGTCTAAACCTAACCTTAACCTCAGTAAAACTATGTCTAAACCTAACCTTATTCCTAACCTTAACCTCAGTAAAACTATGTCTAAACCTAACCTTATTCCTAACCTGAACCTCAGTAAAACTATGTCTAAACCTAACCTTATTCCTAACCTTAACCTCAGTAAAACTATGTCTAAACCTAACCTTATTCCTAACCTTAACCTCAGTAAAACTATGTCTAAACCTAACCTTATTCCTAACCTTAACCTCAGTAAAACTATGTCTAAACCTAACCTTATTCCTAACCTTAACCTCAGTAAAACTATGTCTAAACCTAACCTTATTCCTAACCTTAACCTCAGTAAAACTATGTCTAAACCTAACCTTATTCCTAACCTTAACCTCAGTAAAACTATGTCTAAACCTAACCTTATTCCTAACCTTAACCTCAGTAAAACTATGTCTAAACCTAACCTTATTCCTAACCTGAACCTCAGTAAAACTATGTCTAAACCTAACCTTATTCCTAACCTTAACCTCAGTAAAACTATGTCTAAACCTAACCTTATTCCTAACCTTAACCTCAGTAAAACTATGTCTAAACCTAACCTTATTCCTAACCTTAACCTCAGTAAAACTATGTCTAAACCTAACCTTATTCCTAACCTTAACCTCAGTAAAACTATGTCTAAACCTAACCTTATTCCTAACCTTAACCTCAGTAAAACTATGTCTAAACCTAACCTTATTCCTAACCTTAACCTCAGTAAAACTATGTCTAAACCTAACCTTATTCCTAACCTTAACCTCAGTAAAACTATGTCTAAACCTAACCTTATTCCTAACCTTAACCTCAGTAAAACTATGTCTAAACCTAACCTTATTCCTAACCTTAACCTCAGTAAAACTATGTCTAAACCTAACCTTATTCCTAACCTGAACCTCAGTAAAACTATGTCTAAACCTAACCTTATTCCTAACCTGAACCTCAGTAAAACTATGTCTAAACCTAACCTTATTCCTAACCTTAACCTCAGTAAAACTATGTCTAAACCTAACCTTATTCCTAACCTTAACCTCAGTAAAACTATGTCTAAACCTAACCTTATTCCTAACCTTAACCTCAGTAAAACTATGTCTAAACCTAACCTTATTCCTAACCTTAACCTCAGTAAAACTATGTCTAAACCTAACCTTATTCCTAACCTTAACCTCAGTAAAACTATGTCTAAACCTAACCTTATTCCTAACCTGAACCTCAGTAAAACTATGTCTAAACCTAACCTTATTCCTAACCTTAACCTCAGTAAAACTATGTCTAAACCTAACCTTATTCCTAACCTTAACCTCAGTAAAACTATGTCTAAACCTAACCTTATTCCTAACCTTAACCTCAGTAAAACTATGTCTAAACCTAACCTTATTCCTAACCTTAACCTCAGTAAAACTATGTCTAAACCTAACCTTATTCCTAACCTTAACCTCAGTAAAACTATGTCTAAACCTAACCTTATTCCTAACCTTAACCTCAGTAAAACTATGTCTAAACCTAACCTTATTCCTAACCTTAACCTCAGTAAAACTATGTCTAAACCTAACCTTATTCCTAACCTTAACCTCAGTAAAACTATGTCTAAACCTAACCTTATTCCTAACCTTAACCTCAGTAAAACTATGTCTAAACCTAACCTTATTCCTAACCTGAACCTCAGTAAAACTATGTCTAAACCTAACCTTATTCCTAACCTGAACCTCAGTAAAACTATGTCTAAACCTAACCTTATTCCTAACCTTAACCTCAGTAAAACTATGTCTAAACCTAACCTTATTCCTAACCTTAACCTCAGTAAAACTATGTCTAAACCTAACCTTATTCCTAACCTTAACCTCAGTAAAACTATGTCTAAACCTAACCTTATTCCTAACCTTAACCTCAGTAAAACTATGTCTAAACCTAACCTTATTCCTAACCTTAACCTCAGTAAAACTATGTCTAAACCTAACCTTATTCCTAACCTTAACCTCAGTAAAACTATGTCTAAACCTAACCTTATTCCTAACCTGAACCTCAGTAAAACTATGTCTAAACCTAACCTTATTCCTAACCTTAACCTCAGTAAAACTATGTCTAAACCTAACCTTATTCCTAACCTTAACCTCAGTAAAACTATGTCTAAACCTAACCTTTTTCCTAACCTTAACCTCAGTAAAACTATGTCTAAACCTAACCTTATTCCTAACCTTAACCTCAGTAAAACTATGTCTAAACCTAACCTTATTCCTAACCTTAACCTCAGTAAAACTATGTCTAAACCTAACCTTATTCCTAACCTTAACCTCAGTAAAACTATGTCTAAACCTAACCTTATTCCTAACCTTAACCTCAGTAAAACTATGTCTAAACCTAACCTTATTCCTAACCTTAACCTCAGTAAAACTATGTCTAAACCTAACCTTATTCCTAACCTTAACCTCAGTAAAACTATGTCTGAACCTAACCTTATTCCTAACCTTAACCTCAGTAAAACTATGTCTAAACCTAACCTTATTCCTAACCTTAACCTCAGTAAAACTATGTCTAAACCTAACCTTATTCCTAACCTTAACCTCAGTAAAACTATGTCTAAACCTAACCTTATTCCTAACCTGAACCTCAGTAAAACTATGTCTAAACCTAACCTTATTCCTAACCTGAACCTCAGTAAAACTATATCTAAACCTAACCTTAACCTCATGAGCCCCATTGCCCCCGCGGGCGGGGGCAGCGGCTGTCCACCTCTGAACAGCGCTCAGCGGGTCAATGGAGACCCAATCGGTCTCCGGTTCCAACTCCGATGTTGCGGATTTCCCCCCTGGACCCCCCTGGGGTTTAAACAAATACAGGAACCGCTGGGGGCGAACAGTCCTCAAATAAAATGGGGGTGAGTGTGTTTTTGGGGCGAGCGTTCCAGTGACCTCTGTGCAGCATTTACCCATTCTGGGCGGGAACCCCTTTTGGTGTTTTAACCATTATTTTTATTAAACTTTATCTATTGAAAAATAGCAGACCTACAAGCTCATAGCGCGGCACCGAGTGCCGCACTACGAGCTTGTATAGGTCTGCTATTTTTGAATAATCGTGAAAATGTGGCTTTGAATATATATTCTTTCAGAGCAAATGTTTTTAACTCAAATCTTTGCTTCAGATGGGGGTCGGCGGCCGATTACATATAATTTTGGGGTCCTTGAGTTTTTTCCAGAAAACACATCTTGATGACATCATCAAGATGTGTTTCACCATGTTATTGATTTTTTTCAGACCTCTAGTTCTAGGAAACACAGAATGGGGGGACCTTTTTATTATTTCCACACAACAGCTCTAAGGTATATTAATGACATGGTAAAATGTTGAAAATGAGTGGAATGCCCCTTTAACCCATTTTGACCTGAGATCAGATTCTAAAAATGTCTTCTACATCCTGACAGTTTCCTGAAAAAGCTATGTTTCTATGTCAGTCGTTCTTCGATTTTTCAAAAATAGCAGACCTACAAGCTCGTAGCGCGCCACCGAGTGGCGCGCTACGAGCTTGTAGATCTGCTATTTTTCAATAGCTAAAGCATAACATAATGCTAACATCAAAAGGGTTTCCCGCCCAAAATGGGTTAATGCCTACAGTACATACTTAGTTGTATGTACTGGGGTCCCACAGGGCTCTATACTGGGACTGTACAGTATTTCCCTTTACAACAAATCTCTAGAATCTCAAAACAAGTGTCACGTTGTGAGCTTGTAGATCAACTATTTTTGATGAAAGTTCGACCCAGATTAGATTCAGCAAATCAAATTAATTTCCAGTTATGGCGGGATCTTGAACTCGGGAAGATATTATGATGATTTCATCAAACAAAATCTTGTCCTGTCAGCCTTTTCATGGTGGTTGGTATTATTGCACTAGTACTGTAGCCATAAACCAAAGTCCAACACTGAGTGCATCTTGGAAGCGTCTTGTTAAGTACGCCGGGCACTTGTCTGTCCTTCCCCTACGCACCTGTCACCTGTCACCTGTCACCTGTAGGTGTAGGTGTGCAAAAGCCTTGCTTTTTGAGGGGCGCCAGCAACACACACATTAAATGTCGTTGACAACGAAGGGAAAATGTAATCGACTAAACCAATCACATACATTCAGTTGTTCATGAGATGATGTATGATGAATAATGATAAGAGCGCCCCTCACTTCACACAGGTGTGATTTGTTTTCTGTCTTTTCTGTTCTCCTCTGCACTGTAACTATCTATTACATTTTGGCTTGTTTTGTGATTGATTGATTGATTTATTAACAGTTTGCAGAATTACAGTACATTTCAAGCACAACTCAATACAAAGACTGTTAACTGTGAGTGGACGACCCAATAAAGCATTACACTTGTTTACAAGAGGGTCCACCTTGTTCAATTCATCAAAACATTTAGAGACTATAAAGTCAAAATTGGAAATCATCATAGGAGGTAAAAAGGGAAAAGAAACATATACAGTGAGGGGGAAAGGGGTGGGTGGTGGAGGGGATTCAGATTTTACGGGGGACAGTTTCGAATTGCAGCCGTCCGTATAGGTGCCTTTTGAGAGCGGTTTTGAAGGAGTCAAGGGATTTGCATGTCTTAATGACTGTTGGTAGGGCGTTCCACATTTTGGTTTCATAGGAGCGAAATGAATTTAGTCCCTTGTTTGTTATGGCTGCGTCCTAGTGTTAGGCTATCGTTGTGTTTCCTTTGCTTCATAATAATAGTTCTGTGTTATTAACACACATTTTTAATTGTTGTTGTTGAAATCTTGTGCCATTACAAATAAAATCCCATTTCCTTGACTATAGCAGAGGACTTAATCAACAAGGCCATATGGATGGAATGATGCAGGGCAGCGGTGGCCGAACGGTTTGCGGAGCGGTCTTGATACCGGAAGGTCGCCAGTTCGAATCCCCGGACCGGCACGTCAAAATTACCACCGCTGAAGTGCCCTTGAGCAAGGCATTGAACCCCAACCATGAAATGTTCTATAAGCAGGGCGTGGCTGTAAACAAGCATCTCGAGCTTAGTCCACTTACCCTGGGGTAAACCAAGAACTTTGCAATGCTTTGCTTTGCACTTTAGAGAATTTAGAAATTACTTCCTCGAAAACAAATCACATGACCGTCACCATGGTCACCATGATGATCACATGACCATGGTGATTATGGTGATCACGTGACCATGGTCACCATGGGGATTATGATGACACATCAACCCGTGATTTTACCTCTGAATGAGGAAGTGTTTAGTTTTATTATCAAACACACCTTTAATATTATTATGTTTAATCCACATCCTGTTGTTGCATTTCAGTTGGAATTATGTAGGCTATTATTATTCCTTAAATAACACTTGCATTGTGAAGTTATATAAAGCTACTTTATTAATATTTTCTGTACCAATAATCAACAATTAAAGAATCTTTCCACAACAGAGCATGCGCCTGGCTAATTATATTTAATTTCAAACAGCATTCACTATTAGCCTGTTTAAATCGTAATACTAGGCCCGATAAATGTATGTCATATATACCGGTAGCTGTTAATTTGTGTTACAGTTGATGTGCAACTTGCTTTCATTTATAACCAAGTTATAATGAAGGAAAAGTACATTATATGATCCGTATATAAATTAGTTTACGGGCAAATATAAATCTATAGGGTCGATTTCACGTCGACTCTCGAGGTATCCATGCTTATAGATTATAGCCTATTATAGATCCGAGCAGATTTGGATCAGAATAACAGATCCGATCGAGACTTATTATAAAAAAAGCATAAATAATAAACGTACTTGTTACCGTCCCATGCATGCTGTCCTCCTCAGCATGGGACGGTAACACGGCTGGCCGAGGTCGACATAAATATAATATATAATATTGTAACGTTTAGCACGCTGAGCTGGAGTCGAACCCCGATCTCCAACTCAGTAGACATTAAAGGCAAAGCAAAGCAAAGTTCTTTGTTTACCCAGGGAAGTTGACTAAGCTCGTTATTACAATACAATAAAAATAAAAGCATACATAAATAAACTTAATTAAATAAACTTACCTGACTCCCTGGCTGTGTTTCGTGGGACGGTAACACGGCTGGCCGGGAGGTCGACATAAATATAATATAATATATAATATAATAAAAGCATAAATATGAATAAACTTACTTGACTCCCTGGCGGTGTTTCGTGGGACGGTAACACGGCTGGCCGCGGTTGAAATACCGACCAGCGAACACTTCTTCAACGACACATGAAGTCAACATGATGAACAACACACACACCCTGCAGGCTCGGTGCTCCATGTTGGTGGCAGTTAGAGAAGATTATATGAACAAATAGAAACAACAGATTAAACAGAGATGGTGTGTAGTAGTAGTAGTGTAGTGATCATTCCCAGGATGCAGATCGATCTGTTGTCTTCACAGAAACATTAACAGCTCTGTCTGGTTCACGGTGTCTGTGGAGGATCACGTGAATGTGTGACGAATATTGACGGGGCTGTTTCTCTCAATGCCGAGGACCTTTGGAATGGGAGTGCGCTGTTATGGCGTTATTACGGTAGAATGGCCCGGGAGCGCGTTGTTACGGTAGAATGGGAGTGCGTTGTTATGACGTTATTACGGTAGAATGGGAGTGCGTTGTTATGACGTTATTACGGTAGCAGCCAGATAACCAGGACAAGTGGTTCCCAAAGTGGGGTCTGGGGACCCCAGGGGTCCATGAGGGAGTTCCAGGGGGTCCCCGGCTAAATTATATTTAGGACCCAAATGAAATGGACCCTTATGGGTCTGTAAACTCTGAGAGTGTACAAATGGAACCAAATGGACCCTTTGGTTCCATTTGTACACTCTCAGAGTTAAAATTAACATTGATTTTACTATCTAAATGGGGGGTCCCTTATATAGGCATATCTCTTCAAATGGGGGTCCGCGAGGCTAATAAGTGTCAATTTGGGGGTCCTTGGCATGAAAAAGTTTGGGAACCACTACAGTCTGTCTGATTGGACACTTGACTGATTGATTGATTGATTGATTTATTGATTGATTGATTGATTATGGTATTAACAGTTTGTACACAATGGGTACAGTTCAAGATTTAGTTTACATATTGTTTGGTCCTCCATTTTCAATTCATCAGAAAAAAATGGTTAGTTCCCTGACCGGGAATCGAACCCGGGCCGCGGCGGTGAGAGCGCCGAATCCTAACCACTAGACCACCAGGGAAGACTTGCAGGCTGGTTCTCTAAGTAAGGTGTGATCATACCGTTGGGGTCCCTCACATGTTTTGGGGGTCCCTCACATGTTTTGGGGGGTCCCAGATCATGATTATAGCTTCACTAGAAGTCAAACTAATTTCAAATGTATCTTGAGAGATTAAACTAAACGTAATACCTACAATTCCAAGTGATTGTCAGGGTGGGGGCCGGGCCGGGGGCCCCTGTTCAAATATTATTTAATTGTTATATCTTTAATTGTCTTTAATCAGCTTTAATTGTTATGACGAATTGAAAAATGGTGGACCCTGATGTAAACAAGTCTCAGTGCTTAACTAATCATATGTTTCGTCTACAAAGTATAGCAGTTTTTATACTGACTTGGTTTCGTTTGAAATGTAACTTCTACATGTGAAATAAAAACTGTCAATCAATCAAAACGCTAACAGACAGCTCCATTCTCTACTCCCATATGGTCTAGCGGTTAGGATTCCTGGTTTTCACCCAGGCGGCCCGGGTTCGACTCCCGGTATGGGAACACTGTTTTATACGGACTCAGATAGTTATAATATTAATAGTTACTAATGGAAGGAATGCCCTCCTACCAACACAACAGTCATTGATTCAAAACATTCCTGAATTTACCCCTACTTTCAAAACCGCCATGATATGATAAAGGAGCACATTTTAACTGTTTGTTATAACTCTTAAGCAGTTAAGCTTATTAAACACCAGAAATTAAATTACTATATCATTATTGTATGTCTTTAATTGTGTTGAATGAATTGAATACACATGACCACAATGTCCATGAAACAATTAAGTACTGCAAGGTTGTGTTATTCTTGTTGGCATCATAATAAACTATTTGCAAAACAATAATCTGTTTTAATAAAATTATCAATAAATGGTTCTCAGAGTGGGACCGTACGATTATTCTCCACCAGGGGGCGCTGCAACCGCTTCTTTGTTGTAAAGAAAATGTTGGGGGAAATGGATCACAAACTAAACTATAAAACGCTTCAAAATGTTGTACAGATAATTATTTTATAACAACAGCCGATCTAATAATATTATATTATTAATAATTATATATATGTGAATCCATCCTTTCTGTTGTGGAGATTTTTTTTAAATAACAAACAAAAAAACAGCATTTTTGATCGTCCGCTGAACTAGTAGAATTCTTATTGGTTTCTGGTGAACCACGTGACCAGGAAGTGGCTAATATGGTAGTAATTCATGCCGAAAGTAGCCGATCTACAAGCTCACAACGCGTCGCGTCGGCGACGCGTTGTGAGCTTGTAGATCGGCTATTTTCGGCGTGCCCAGCCGCCGTACGACGAAGTCCAACTCGGGGCTTAAAAAAAACCAATGATGAAATTCATGAGAAACGACATCAGGCTATTATAGTCTATAATATGTTGTTTATCGTGATTTGCATTATTTTTTTTAATCGTCGAAAAATCACATTATAGTATGAGGTTTTTCATGCATGGTGAGAGTATACCAGGGCCATGAAATTAAATATTTAAGATGATTTAAGAATTGTCTTTGTTGCCTAAAACTTTTTGCCTATATGTGACCCACCAGGTACCAAACGTGGCAACCTGCGATCACGTGATCAGTGACGATCAGCATAAAAGTGACATCGCTTCTCTGTGTTTGAGAGATAAGGCGGGCGGCGGCGTCTGTTTGGCTTTTAAAGTTGAACGATTCTCAACTTCTGCTCTTCTTTTAAATATCTTTAGTGTCCGGATCCGTCCGTCTTTTTTTCAATTGATGTCTTTAATATCCAGATTGATCTCCAGGTGCGGCTTTTTACCGTTTGTACATATTTTATTTGACCTTAAACCTCCGTTTGGAGCACCTGGTTGTTTGGAAGGAACGCCGACTCTCTAAACGCTGCAGCAGGTAATTAATTATTAACTGCTTAATTTAAACATTATTACATTTTCGGGGAACTAAAATGACTGTGCAATTATGTTTTACAACCTATAAATTATGTTTTATAATGTAGACGGTTTTCAAACTTCTACATTCCGGGGTCTCCCCTTAACTCTGAAAGTGTACAAATGGAACCAAATGGGCCCGTTTGGTTCCATTTGTTACACTCTCAGACTCGGAGCTACAAACCTGGCTGTAATGTAGCTGCAATTTGCAACTCTAGATTTTTTTTTTAAATAATGGGATGAATCTAGAGTTGCATTGGCCATATTAAGACCGCAGCCATCTTGCCACTTGCCAGCAAGGTGATACCTAGGTGATACTTCCCATAGACAGCCCATTCATCCAAACAGAAAAGTCCTCATTATATTAAATAACATGAAAATCACCAACATTGCAGCTGTAGGGAAAGCTTGAATTATCCTCTTTCAATCTGTACATTTTTTGTTTAATAAAAATCCACCGTAGACATGTTATGAGCTACTTTCTGTCAAGAAATTCCTTGCAGATGATTTGTCAGAGTTTGGAAGTGCTCGTTATCAGTAAAGCAACCTCCTGCTGCACTACGTGCATATTCAAAACGGGTGGTAGCCTACGCATGGGTTGTTGAGTGATATTCAACGAGCGCTTCCAAACTCCTACGCTTAGAAAAAATATCACTGCATGGAAAGTAGCTCCTAAGTGTTGGCGTTTGGATGCACTCGTTTTTATTAACGGGTCGTGCTGCTGCCTCCATTATGTGGAAATTCGAAACTGGTGGTACGCAGGGCCGTTCAACGACCGCTTCCAACACTTAGAAAAAGAATCGTCTGCACAGAACATGTCTACGGTGCATTTTTATGAAACTAATGCATTGCACATTGAAAGAGTATAATTAAAGGTTTCCCTACAGCTGCTGCAATGTTTAGTTTAATGTCTAATAAAAGCAGATTGGAAATGCATTTTGGATCAATGGAGGGTATTGCAACTCTAGATCCATCCCAAAAAACAAACTAGTGTTGCAAATTGCAGCTAACCTACATTTTCATTTACCACTACAGCCATATTTTGGCCATTTGAAAGTGGCTGATCTACAATGCATTGTGATGCGACGCATTGTGAGCTTGTAGATCTGCTATTTTCAATTGTTTTTAACCATTTCAAATGGGACATACTGCATACTTGGTCATGTTGATGCCAATATCTTTTTACTAAAGTTGTATAATGTAGTTTCTTTTATTTATAAAATCTGGGAAAAGAGTAATGTTGGTTTATGTGTTTTACAGATTAATGGATGGGCTCATCAGGAGATGGCTGGTATTGGTAATAGAGTGTCTACTCAGCTGAGCTGAAACCAGCTGGCCCCAGCCGGTGCCAACGAACGCTCTCCCTGAGGTGGCGTACGGTGCTCGGGACGTATGTGCCATACAACCTACGCGGCTCTATTAATACCGGCGATCTTCAACCGAGCGACGGAAGGCCCCCCACGGTACGTACCTGGATTACATGTGGCTGTAGTAGAAACTAGGGCTGTGTCACCATTATCATGTTAGTTTGACCATTCATTGTCTTGCATATGATTGCGATTAACAATTGTAATTGTGTTTGACGTTTAACACATGAATACAAAGTTTACATTTCTTTATGGCTTTTAGGCTTCATAAAAAAAAAAAAAGTTGCACGAGGCAGATATGACTAATTATATGCATTAATTACATTTATGCTTTGCCAAAAATACACTTCACCCCTTTTGCAACCAGATCTTATTTTAATTTATATGTTTGGGTTTTATGTGGGTAATATGTGTTTTTAGATATTTAAGTATTTCAAAGTGTCCATGATGTCATGGACACTTCCTTCCCAGACTACAATTCCCATAATGCTTTGGTACACTGCTCCTTGTGGATAGGGGGAGGGCTGTCTTACTGAGACATGTAGTCCAGGAAGGAAGTGAGCCCAGTGTCCATGACATCATACTAAACATCTAAAAACAGTCTGGATGGGTGGGACATTTTGGTATAGTCTTTTTTTGTATTGGCCTAAAGTATTGTCTATATACATGCATTACTGAAACCACTTGCTGACCGGCTGTCAGTATTGAGACATTTGTTTTATAAGAGTTTCTTGTGACCCTCCTCGTATAAGGCATAAATGTCAAACTTTCCTTATGCTTTAAGTAGCATACAACATGTCAGACTAGGGGGTTTTCATGATGCTGAATCCATTCCAAGCATTAGTTTTGCACAAAAAACACTCCTTGGGCTAAACGGCCATAGCTGTCATCACAAATGTGGTGAGGTCAGCACATTTTGGGCAAGTGGCTATGGCCGTTTTTAGCCCAAGGAGTGTTTTTCTTTGTCCAAAAATAATGCTTGGGATGAATTTAGAATCATGAACCCCCCCCCCCTAGTTTGACATGTTCACATGCTACTTAAAGCATAAGGAAAGTTTGACATTTTTGCCTTACACAGGATGTTAATGGGAAGGTCACAAGAAATCCCTATAATACAATTTGCTCAATACTGACAGCCGGTCAGCAAGTGGATTCATGACTGTATGTAGCCTATATAGACCTAATAGTTTAGGCCAATAAAAAAAGACTGTCGGCTGCCGGACTAATATTACCCACATAAAACCCCCAGGAAAGTGTCTTGTCTCCCAAACATTATTAAAATAAGATCTGGTTGCAAAAGGGGTGAAGTGTCCCAATTGACCTTATTCAGACTGCGGCCATCTTGCTCCCTAGGTGCAACTTCCCATTGACAGCCCATAGACGGCCCATACATCCAAACAAAAGGCCCATCTGATTGTATTAAACAACATAAAACCAACATTGCAGCTGTACGAAAAGCTTGAATTATCCTCTTTCAATCTGCAAAGTGTTTTCATAAAAATCCACTGTAGACTTGTTATGAACACAGGTGATTGTTTTTATAAGTGTCAGCGTTTGGAAGCGCTCGTTGAATATCACTCAACGGCCCATGTGTACCACCTGTTTTGAATTTGCACATGATGCAGGCGGTTGCTTTTTCTAATAACGAGCGCTTCCAAACTCTGATACTTAAAATAATCATCTTCAATGATTGGTCGATTTGCCTGTCTACTTCCTGATTGGTTAGTCTTTTCAACCAATGACAAAGCTTCTAGGAACATCTTTGAATGCAGATTGTGGCCCCTAGATGTGTCACAGAGACTAAATTGTTTTTGGGAGCGTTTTACTCATCGCTGTCTGAATACAAAAGGTCATTAAAATGTTGACATTATTGCTTATAGCAGCTTTAATCACAATTTTGTGTGACAATGTTAAAGTAAAATAATGGTGACACAGCCCTGTCAGTGACTGTTATGACTTCCAAAGTGTCTTCCTGTAGGCCGACAACTAAATGTTTCCGTTTCCCCCCCCCCCCCCCCCCCCCCCCCCCCCCCTTCCCCCTGTCATTTCAGAACGTGAAGCTTACAAGGAGACGTCGTTATTGAAGGTTTCCACTGCTGGGTGCTGTTAGCAGTCAAGGTTAGTAATGAACCTTTTGATTCCTTCTGCTGCTTGTGTAAGTGGGCTACATGCTACCATACCGTAGGTTGTCATTCGCACCGTGTATCGTTTCACGTAATTTGTGTATAATGCCAGTCCACATCACATGCCACTATGTGACGTTTGTGGAGGCATGTTTAAAAACGAAAAAGATGTGCACATCCAACCCAAACTTGTGCAGATGCCGAGCGGTGAGTAGTATACACGGATAAGAAAATGAAGCTACTCACACACTGGGCTCCGATGCTAGTGAAGTGACTTTATTTACACAAAAAAAGTTGACTGACGTTTTGAGCGCAATGCTCTTCCTCAGACTAAAGAGGAACGCATCTTTATACAACCCTTCATGATTGACGAGGGTTGTATAAAGATGTGTTCCTCTTTAGTCTGAGGAAGAGCATTGCGCTCGAAACGTAAGTCAACTTTTTTTTTTTTTTGTGCAAATAAAGGCACTTCACTAGCATCTGTGCCCAGTGTGCAAGTATCTTTTATCGTTTAACAGAATTTACGGGAAAAGCTTTGTCACGTCACATCACATATGTATGTTCTGTTCTAGTGTGTCTGTACTGTTTGTTTTCTGTGTAGAGTTATTTGAGTTTCTAGTGTCTCCTTTCTCTTTGCTTTTAATAAAGTTATTTGTTTTGGTTGGCTCAGAAAAAAACACTCTTTAAAGTATTTTATTTATTTCTCCTTGCCTATCTATTGCCCTAGTTCTTCACTAGTGGACTGTGTGTACAAATGTGATGTGGCGGTATGTGACTTATGTCGGTATCATTATGGTAGCATGTAGCCCCTTAACACTGTTTACAGCCTTCTATGCTGTAAGTCTGTGCAAACTAACGGAGGAAGAAAATTATGGCAGATTTTCTTCCTTGGTTAGTGTGTTTTGTTTAGTGCCGATATTGAAGGTAAGTGGCGTAGTTTATTATCTTTGGCTGTCGGGCAGAAACCTTGTAGATCCATAGTTCAACCTTTTGTAAACCTTACTTGGTCATGCTACAGTGTCACACACTAAAGTAGCAAATGGCTGATCTAAAAGCTCATGATGCAAAGATCATCCATTATTGAATATTTTGTTTATTAACAGTTTTTTAATATCGAACCAGTGAAGTATAAACAAGAGCTTGTGACTAAATAATATTGGAACACAGATTATTATAATAAAAAATATCGGATCACAGGTTCTTTTGTCCAGAAAAGTAACTTTTGGACGTGCATGGTTTCTACCCGACCTTTCATCTTCTCTTCTATTCTTTGCTTTAATAAAGTTATTTGTTTTTTTGGTCTCAGAGTTTTTAATCGCATTTTGCTTTATTTTTCTCTCCTATCTATCACTAGTTCTTCACTAGTGTATGTGGTGCGTGATTCCGGGCGTGTCTCGCATACAGTTTCTCATTTGATTGGAGCTGTATCGTTTCACGTTATTTGCATTGCGTCATTTGCCGGTAAAGCGCCATCACGTCAGTTCACATCAGATATGAACACAGGCCCGGTATGTGATGTGCATTTATGTGATTTAAAAAAAAAATGTGATTATTTCACAGCACTTGCAGATAGCTCGTCACACGCCATACGGATTTTGCTTATTTCTGTTGTGTTCTAATGTCATAGTGTTGTATGTTGTGTACTCATGTTCATAGTTTTGCTGTATTGCTGACAAATACTGGGGTGCAAAGAATGCTGCTGCCATTGCATAATTTTCACCTCGTATAGTTTGTCAATCGTCCACAAATGACATACATTGTAATTGTTTTAATGTATGCAATTCTTTTGAAAACACTTTTTACATAATGCCAATTTTAAAATAATGTAGGAAACATGGGACAACTGGCTGGAAAGATACTCACGCCACGAAAACCTAAGGCCAACTACTTTGGCGGAGACCAAGAAAATCTATATTGTTCATGTTCATAAAGTGCAACAGCAAAACCTCTAGGTCATAAGACTATTGTTGGTGCTATATTATCAGATCTAATTTGTGAGTAAAGCTTCATTATGTAAGCCCACATCACATATGAACACAGGCCCAGTATGTGATGTGTGTTTATGTCTCGTATCATTTCACATTTGTGAGTAAGGCTTCATCATGTCATCCCCACATCACATAATGAGGTTAGGGTTAGGTTAGGGTAGGTATGGGATGTGGATTGATGTGATGTATGTCTTTTATAATGTGCGAGTGAAGCTTCATTGCATCAGTTCACATCACATTATGTGGTGTGTATTGATGTGATTGATTTATGCTGCCATTTGCAGCTAAAACTTCATCATTCATGCCTGTCAGTAGGCGAGGCATTGACGATGGGCCGATGACCCAAACGTTTTCAGCTGCACTTTTCACTTTTTGCACTTTGCAGCACTTTATGAGCATGACAAAATATACTTTCTTAGTTTATGTCTGAGGAGTTTTCCTTAAGGTCTTCCGGTTTCAATTATATAAAGACATAATCATGGCTATCATTTATAGTCTTTTGGACCTGTAAATTACAAAACAAAAACTAAGGCACTGGTTGTGGGACTACTGGTTTACCAGAATGGGGTTCAACTCCCTGCGGTGCCCTCAATTTGTTGTATTTACAGGGTTCATTTTCTGCTCATTGTGTTGCCTTTTCATAGATGACAACCCCCAGGTTATTTACTGTGTTCTCCCTACAGTTAGGATGATAACCCCCAGGTTCTTTACTGTGGTTGTACTCCCTACAGTTAGGATGATAACCCCCAGGTTCTTTACTGTGTTTGGACTCCCTACAGTTAGGATGATAACCCCCAGGTTCTTTACTGTGTTTGGACTCCCTACAGTTAGGATGATAACCCCCAGGTTCTTTACTGTGTTTGGACTCCCTACAGTTAGGATGATAACCCCCAGGTTCTTTACTGTGTTTGGACTCCCTACAGTTAGGATGATAACCCCCAGGTTCTTTACTGTGTTTGTACTCCCTACAGTTAGGATGATAACCCCCAGGTTCTTTACTGTGTTTGTACTCCCTACAGTTAGGATGATAACCCCCAGGTTCTTTACTGTGTTTGTACTCCCTACAGTTAGGATGATAACCCCCAGGTTCTTTACTGTGTTTGGACTTCCTACAGTTAGGATGATAACCCCCAGGTTCTTTACTGTGTTTGGACTCCCTACAGTTAGGTTTAGGATGATAACCCCCAGGTTCTGTACTGTGTTCTCCCTACAGTTAGGATGATAACCGCCAGGTTCTTTACTGTGTTTGTACTCCCTACAGTTAGGATGATAACCCCCAGGTTCTTTACTGTGTTTGGACTCCCTACAGTTAGGATGATAACCCCCAGGTTCTTTACTGTGTTTGGACTCCCTACAGTTAGGTTTAGGATGATAACCCCCAGGTTCTGTACTGTGTGTTCTCCCTACAGTTAGGATGATAACCCTCAGGTTCTCTGTGTGTACTCCCTACAGTTAGGATGATAACCCCCAGGTTCTGTACTGTGTACTCCCTACAGTTAGGTTGATAACCCCCAGGTTCTGTACTGTGTGTTCTCCCTACAGTTAGGCTGATAACCCCCAGGTTCTGTACTGTGTGTGTGTTCTCCCTACAGTTGGGTTACAAGTCTATTTAGGGACCAAGCCCGAAGGGACTTGGTCCCTTATTTTTCTCCTTCCACCAAAAATGGCAGATCTGGTTGAACTGTGCTGTCGGCTTTTTGCGAAACTTGTCAATATGGTAGCTTTTTTTTTTTTTTTGGCTCCCGATCCGATTCCAATCATTTGACTATGACTATTGGCCCTGATTTCCAATCACCGCATCTGTTCGGGACAACCTGAGGCAATGTCAAACGGTGAGGACCCGAAGCCCAAAACCATTGGCCAATGGGTGGCGCTATAGCACTCAACTGAAAATGCAAACTTTAAACGTGCATAGCTCATGAACCGTTTGACCGTGAGCAATACAACTTTGATACCCATGTGTCTCCTCTTGCCTCACTTTCGTGTTCTGACGTTTGACCTCTGACCTCTAGTTCACCTGCCATTTTGAATTTTATCTCTCTCCTCCCGGGATCTTTGATTAAAATGCCAGTACATTCAAGTCTAAAACTAAATTGCATACTGTAATTGTGGGTTTACTACAAACTGTAGTTATGTCAGAACCTGGAAGGACCACAGACAAGGGTTTTAAATATATAACGGCAATCTTTATTTATTAAAGTAACTCCCTCGGTGGGTTATAGAATGAGGCAAAATGGCGGTAAACTACAAGACATTTCATATGTGCAAAGCACTTAAACACAATTAAACTCCCTTCACAGTAAAACCTTTCTCTATAAAATACATGCCTATATTACGTGTACACATACCATCTTTATTTACAGGTCCATCCCATGTTTAGAATATTTTGTAAAGTTCATTTTCTTCCGTAATATAATTCAAAAATACACTTTCATATATTCTCAATTCATTTTCATTGTGCATAAAGTATTTAAAACCTTCTGTTAATCTTTGATTATGGCGTACAGATCATGAAAATCAAATCTAAAAAAATGATTTTTAAACTAAGTGTCGACCATCTGAAAAGTATATTCATTTATGCAGTTAATACTTGGTCTGGGCTACTTTTGAACAAATCATTTCATCAATGGGGCGTGGCATGGAGGTGATCAGCCAGTGGCACTGTTGAGGTGTTATGGAAGCTCAGGTTTGCTTTGATAACAGCCGTAAATCATTTTTTATTCAGTCTTATGTCTGACCAGCCAACTGACTTGAACCCCACACAGAAACTAGGTTGTGTTGTCAAGAGGAAGGTGTGAGACATAAGACTGAACAATACAAAATAATTTACGGCTGTTATCAAAGCAAACCTGGGCTTCCATAACACCAACAGTGCCACTGGCTGATCACCTCCATGCCACGCCCCATTGATGATATAATTTGTTCAAAAGCATTGACTGCATACATTCGACATTTCTCATGTTTATTTGTAGTGGTATTGTAAAATATTCTAATTCATTGGGATAGGATTTTTGAGCTGTATTTTCATGAGCTGTATGCCATAATCGAGATTAAAACAGGGTTTAAATACTTCACTTTATGCACAATGAATTGAATATATGAAAGTTTCACTTTCTGAATTATATTACGGAAGAAAATGAACTTACAAAATATTCTAATTACATGGGGTGTGTGTGTGTGTGTGTGTGTGTGTGTGTGTGTGTGTGTGTGTGTGTGTGTGTGTGTGTGTGTGTGTGTGTGTGTGTGTGTGTGTGTGTGTGTGTGTGTGTGTGTGTGTGTGTGTGTGTGTGTGTGTGTGTGTGTGTGTGTGTGTGTGTGTGTGTGTGTGTGTGTGTGTGTGTGTGTGTGTGTGTGTGTGTGTGTGTGTGTGTGTGTGTGTGTGTGTGTGTGTGTGTGTGTGTGTGTGTGTGTGTGTGTGTGTGTGTGTGTGTGTGTGTGTGTGTGTGTGTGTGTGTGTGTGTGTGTGTGTGTGTGTGTGTGTGTGCGCGCTCTGGTTTTTATATCTTTGTGGGGACACAAATCTGTTTACACAGTCACGTCATGGGGACCAGTTACGGTATGGGGACAAAAAACCTAGTCCCCATGAGGGAAACCGTTAAAAAACCAACCCAGGAGATGCTTTATATGTGCCTGTGAGGTTTTTAGCCTTGGCCCATAAGGGACGTTTTTTGATCATTGTGTGTGTGTAAGTGGTGCTCAGTATCTCCCCCTAAGGGTTTTAGCTGCTATTGCACTCATTACATTCTCACACACACTTTTGTGGCCGCACCCACATCATTATGTGGCCCCACCCACCCTGTTCCCCACAAGGAGGGATTATACCATCAAATTGAGTGTTAACAGAACAGGAGATTCCAGAACAAGGCAGTGAAGATGGAAGCAAAAGCAAAACACAAGGTAAGCTATTTTTTTCTGAATGAACAATTAATAAAAACAGTGCTCAACCACAGATATTTGAAAGATCACTATAACCAGTATTTGACCATAACATTTTGTGAATTAGCTCTGATTATTAAGATAGCTCAGTTAGCTAAGTTAGCTCATAACATTTTGTGAATTAGCTCTGATTATTAAGCTAGCTCAGTTAGCTAAGTTAGCTCAAATGGCTCACATGGGCTGAAGACAGTTTAGATCAGTTAGAGGGATTGCTTTTCCTGTACTTTCAGGTTAGTAATGAGCTTAAAACTACTGTTTTGTAACACAAATAATTTTGTGATGAAGTTAAGATACTTAGCTTCAGTTTAGCTTCAGATATAAGGATGATGTTGTTTGGTGGTAATTTCATGTAATGTAATCCAATGTGGGCTCCTGAAACGTTTTTTTTGCTATTATTTTCTGTGAAAATAGTCAGAATGGGTATACAATTTCGTTTTTGTGTTAGGACTTTCTACTGTATAAAGTATAGATGTTGAGTTTGGTCCAGTTTGTAGTGTTGTAGCATTAGCTTCCTTTAGCTGCTGTCTTTCTGTGTAGCACTGTAGCAGTGCAGCCAGTGACTCTGCAATGATGTGATATTAAAGAAAATGGTAATAGGCAGAATAATTGAAACATTAGAAGACGTCCCCATGATGCACATTAGCACGGGGTCCCCAATATGCATGTTTTAAGATGTGTGTGTGTGTGTGTATTTATGCAAGCTTGAAGGCAAAATAATTGAAACTTCAGAAGACGTCCCCGTGATGCACATTTAGCACAGAGTCCCCAAGATGCATGTTTTAAGATGTGTGTGTTTGTTTGTGTGTGTATTTATATGTCCCCGTGATGCACATTAGCTTAAAGTGTGTTAAATGTCCCCATATATCACAAAACTGAAAGTGTGTTCTAAATACCTACTATCTATCTACTATTTAGTATGACTGTCCGTTCTCTCACACACTCACTCTGTATAATTATGTCAATTTAACAACATAGCCGCAGCCAACTGGTGGTGTTTTTTCCTTTACTGGGGCTTATCAGACTTAACATTATGGTAATGTTTCGGGCCGGGCTAAGCCTTGGGTTTGACCAGTTCGGGTCCAGGCTTTAATTGTCAGGACCGTTGAGAACTCGAACAGCATGTATGTCCCCGTGACGCACATTAGCCTAAAGTAAAGGGCATTAAAAGTCTAAATATTGTAGATCACATAATAGGCAGAATAATTTAAACATCAGAAGACGACCCCATGATGCACGTTAGCACGGGGTCCCCAATATGCATGTTTTAAGATGTGTGTGTGTGTGTATTTATGCAAGCTTGAAGGCAAAATATTGAAACTTCAGAAGATGTCCCCATGATACACATTTAGCACGGAGTCCCCAAGATGCATGTTTTAAGATGTGTGTGTGTGTTTGTTTGTGTGTATGTATTTATATGTCCCCGTGATGCACATTAGCTTAAAGTGTGTTAAAGGTCCCCATATATCACAGAACTGAAAGTGTGTTCTAAATACCTACTATGTAACAAAATGGTATATTGGACTACATCAGGATGTTGTAATATTAGTAACATTATCTTACATGAGTTATTTCGAACTCGCTTTTATCCAAAGCAACTTCCAATAAGTGCATTCAACATTGATAGTCAAGTGCACTACTTTCACATGCCTAACTCTTTTAAATATTCAATGAATCTTATTCTAAACAGATGTTGAATGACATGCCTGCAACAGGGGGTGGAGACTCCCCCACAGACACACATGGCTCCAGCAGTTGCCAAGACATCCACTTCCATTGAAAAGGTAAATGGGGAGAGCACACCTTACAAGGATGTTGTGTAATGTCCTAATGTCTAGTATGACTGTCCGTTCTCTCACACACTCACTCGGTATAATGATGTAAATTTAACAACATAGCCGCAGCCAACTGGTGGTGTTTTTTCCTTTACTGGGGCTTATCAGACTTAACATTATGGTAATGTTTCGGGCCGGGCCAAGTCTTGGGTTGGACCAGTTCGGGTCCAGGCTTTATTGTCAGGCCCGTTGAGAACTCTAACAGCATGTATGTCCCCGTGACGCACATTAGCCTAAAGTAAAGGGCATTTAAAGTCTAAATATTGTAGATCACATAATAGGCAGAATAATTGAAACATCAGAAGACGACCCCATGATGCACATTAGCACGGGGTCCCCAATATGCATGTTTTAAGATGTGTGTGTGTGTGTGTATTTATGCAAGCTTGAAGGCAAAATAATTGAAACTTCAGAAGACGTCCCCGTGATGCACATTTAGCACGGAGTCCCCAAGATGCATGTTTTAAGATGTGTGTGTGTGTGTTGGTTTGTGTGTGTATTTATATGTCCCTGTGATGCACATTAGCTTAAAGTGTGTTAAATGTCCCCATATATCACAAAACTGAAAGTGTGTTCTAAATACCTACAATCTATCTACTATTTAGTATGACTGTCCGTTCTCTCACACACTCACTCGGTATAATTATTTCAATTTAACAACATAGCTGCAGCCAACTGGTGGTGTTTTTTCCTTTACTGGGGCTTATCAGACTTAACATTATAGTAATGTTTCGGGCCGGGCTAAGCCTTGGGTTTGACCAGTTCGGGTCCAGGCTTTAATTGTCAGGCCCGTTGAGAACTCTAACAGCATGTATGTCCCCGTGACACACATTAGCCTAAAGTAAAGGGCATTAAAAGTCTAAATATTGTAGATCACATAATAGGCAGAATAATTGAAACATCAGAAGACGACCCCATGATGCACATTAGCACGGGGTCCCCAATATGCATGTTTTAAGATGTGTGTGTGTGTGTGTATTTATGCAAGCTTGAAGGCAAAATATTGAAACTTCAGAAGACGTCCCCATGATGCACATTTAGCACGGAGTCCCCAAGATGCATGTTTTAAGATGTGTGTGTGTTTGTTTGTGTGTGTGTATTTATATGTCCCCGTGATGCACATTAGCTTAAAGTGTGTTAAATGTCCCCATATATCACAGAACTGAAAGTGTGTTCTAAATACCTACTATGTAACAAAATGGTATATTGGACTACATCAGGATGTTGTAATACTACTAACATTATCTTACATGAGTTATTTCGAACTCGCTTTTATCCAAAGCAACTTCCAATAAGTGCATTCAACATTGATAGTCAAGTGCACTACTTTCACATGCCTAACTCTTTTAAATATTCAATGAATCTTATTCTAAACAGATGTTGAATGGCATGCCTGCAACAGGGGTTGGAGACTCCCCCACAGACACACATGGCTCCAGCAGTTGCCAAGACATCCACTTCCATTGAAAAGGTAAATGGGGAGAGCACACCTTACAATGATGTTGTGTAATGTCCTAATGTCTAGTATGACTGTCCGTTCTCTCACACACTCACTCGGTATAATGATGTAAATTTAACAACATAGCCGCAGCCAACTGGTGGTGTTTTTTCCTTTACTGGGGCTTATCAGACTTAACATTATGGTAATGTTTCGGGCCGGGCCAAGCCTTGGGTTGGACCAGTTCGGGTCCAGGCTTTATTGTCAGGCCCGTTGAGAACTCTAACAGTATGTATGTCCCCGTGACGCACATTAGCCTAATGTAAAGGGCATTAAAAGTCTAAATATTGTAGATCACATAATAGGCAGAATAATTGAAACATCAGAAGACGACCCCATGATGCACATTAGCACGGGGTACCCAATATGCATGTTTTAAGATGTGTGTGTGTATTTATGCAAGCTTGAAGGCAAAATAATTGAAACTTCAGAAGACGTCCCCATGATGCACATTTAGCACGGAGTCCCCAAGATGCATGTTTTAAGATATGTGTCTGTTTGTTTGTGTGTGTGTATTTATATGTCCCCGTGATGCACATTAGCTTAAAGTGTGTTAAATGTCCCCATATATCACAGAACTGAAAGTGTGTTCTAAATACCTACTATGTAACAAAATGGTATATTGGACTACATCAGGATGTTGTAATACTAGTAACATTATCTTACATGAGTTATTTCGAACTCGCTTTTATCCAAAGCAACTTCCAATAAGTGCATTCAACATTGATAGTCAAGTGCACTACTTTCACATGCCTAACTCTTTTAAATATTCAATGAATCTTATTCTAAACAGATGTTGAATGGCATGCCTGCAACAGGGCGTGGAGACTCCCCCACAGACACACATGGCTCCAGCAGTTGCCAAGACATCCACTTCCATTGAAAAGGTAAATGGGGAGAGCACACCTTACAATGATGTTGTGTAATGTCCTAATGTCTAGTATGACTGTCCGTTCTCTCACACACTCACTCGGTATAATGATGTAAATTTAACAACATAGCCGCAGCCAACTGGTGGTGTTTTTTCCTTTACTGGGGCTTATCAGACTTAACATTATGGTAATGTTTCGGGCCGGGCCAAGCCTTGGGTTGGACCAGTTCGGGTCCAGGCTTTATTGTCAGGCCCGTTGAGAACTCTAACAGCATGTATGTCCCCGTGACGCACATTAGCCTAATGTAAAGGGCATTAAAAGTCTAAATATTGTAGATCACATAATAGGCAGAATAATTGAAACATCAGAAGACGACCCCATGATGCACATTAGCACGGGGTACCCAATATGCATGTTTTAAGATGTGTGTGTGTATTTATGCAAGCTTGAAGGCAAAATAATTGAAACTTCAGAAGACGTCCCCATGATGCACATTTAGCACGGAGTCCCCAAGATGCATGTTTTAAGATATGTGTGTGTTTGTTTGTGTGTGTGTATTTATATGTCCCCGTGATGCACATTAGCTTAAAGTGTGTTAAATGTCCCCATATATCACAGAACTGAAAGTGTGTTCTAAATACCTACTATGTAACAATATGGTATATTGGACTACATCAGGATGTTGTAATACTAGTAACATTATCTTACATGAGTTATTTCGAACTCACTTTTATCCAAAGCAACTTCCAATAAGTGCATTCAACATTGATAGTCAAGTGCACTACTTTCACATGCCTAACTCTTTTAAATATTCAATGAATCTTATTCTAAACAGATGTTGAATGGCATGCCTGCAACAGGGGGTGGAGACTCCCCCACAGACACACATGGCTCCAGCAGTTGCCAAGACATCCACTTCCATTGAAAAGGTAAATGGGGAGAGCACACCTTACAAGGATGTTGTGTAATGTCCTAATGTCTAGTATGACTGTCCGTTCTCTCACACACTCACTCGGTATAATGATGTAAATTTAACAACATAGCCGCAGCCAACTGGTGGTGTTTTTTCCTTTACTGGGGCTTATCAGACTTAACATTATGGTAATGTTTCGGGCCGGGCCAAGCCTTGGTTTGGACCAGTTCGGGTCCAGGCTTTATTATCAGGCCCGTTGAGAACTCTAACAGCATGTATGTCCCCGTGACGCACATTAGCCTAATGTAAAGGGCATTAAAAGTCTAAATATTGTAGATCACATAATAGGCAGAATAATTGAAACATCAGAAGACGACCCCATGATGCACATTAGCACGGGGTACCCAATATGCATGTTTTAAGATGTGTGTGTGTATTTATGCAAGCTTGAAGGCAAAATAATTGAAACTTCAGAAGACGTCCCCATGATGCACATTTAGCACGGAGTCCCCAAGATGCATGTTTTAAGATATGTGTGTGTTTGTTTGTGTGTGTGTATTTATATGTCCCCGTGATGCACATTAGCTTAAAGTGTGTTAAATGTCCCCATATATCACAGAACTGAAAGTGTGTTCTAAATACCTACTATGTAACAAAATGGTATATTGGACTACATCAGGATGTTGTAATACTAGTAACATTATCTTACATGAGTTATTTCGAACTCGCTTTTATCCAAAGCAACTTCCAATAAGTGCATTCAACATTGATAGTCAAGTGCACTACTTTCACATGCCTAACTCTTTTAAATATTCAATTAATCTTATTCTAAACAGATGTTGAATGGCATGCCTGCAACAGGGCGTGGAGACTCCCCCACAGACACACATGGCTCCAGCAGTTGCCAAGACATCCACTTCCATTGAAAAGGTAAATGGGGAGAGCACACCTTACAATGATGTTGTGTAATGTCCTAATGTCTAGTATGACTGTCCGTTCTCTCACACACTCACTCGGTATAATGATGTAAATTTAACAACATAGCCGCAGCCAACTGGTGGTGTTTTTTCCTTTACTGGGGCTTATCAGACTTAACATTATGGTAATGTTTCGGGCCGGGCCAAGCCTTGGGTTGGACCAGTTCGGGTCCAGGCTTTATTGTCAGGCCCGTTGAGAACTCTAACAGCATGTATGTCCCCGTGACGCACATTAGCCTAATGTAAAGGGCATTAAAAGTCTAAATATTGTAGATCACATAATAGGCAGAATAATTGAAACATCAGAAGACGACCCCATGATGCACATTAGCACGGGCTACCCAATATGCATGTTTTAAGATGTGTGTGTGTATTTATGCAAGCTTGAAGGCAAAATAATTGAAACGTCAGAAGACGTCCCCATGATGCACATTTAGCACGGAGTCCCCAAGATGCATGTTTTAAGATATGTGTGTGTTTGTTTGTGTGTGTGTATTTATATGTCCCCGTGATGCACATTAGCTTAAAGTGTGTTAAATGTCCCCATATATCACAGAACTGAAAGTGTGTTCTAAATACCTACTATGTAACAAAATGGTATATTGGACTACATCAGGATGTTGTAATACTAGTAACATTATCTTACATGAGTTATTTCGAACTCGCTTTTATCCAAAGCAACTTCCAATAAGTGCATTCAACATTGATAGTCAAGTGCACTACTTTCACATGCCTAACTCTTTTAAATATTCAATGAATCTTATTCTAAACAGATGTTGAATGGCATGCCTGCAACAGGGGGTGGAGACTCCCCCACAGACACACATGGCTCCAGCAGTTGCCAAGACATCCACTTCCATTGAAAAGGTAAATGGGGAGAGCACACCTTACAAGGATGTTGTGTAATGTCCTAATGTCTAGTATGACTGTCCGTTCTCTCACACACTCACTCGGTATAATGATGTAAATTTAACAACATAGCCGCAGCCAACTGGTGGTGTTTTTTCCTTTACTGGGGCTTATCAGACTTAACATTATGGTAATGTTTCGGGCCGGGCCAAGCCTTGGGTTGGACCAGTTCGGGTCCAGGCTTTATTGTCAGGCCCGTTGAGAACTCTAACAGCATGTATGTCCCCGTGACGCACATTAGCCTAATGTAAAGGGCATTAAAAGTCTAAATATTGTAGATCACATAATAGGCAGAATAATTGAAACATCAGAAGACGACCCCATGATGCACATTAGCACGGGGTACCCAATATGCATGTTTTAAGATGTGTGTGTGTATTTATGCAAGCTTGAAGGCAAAATAATTGAAACTTCAGAAGACGTCCCCATGATGCACATTTAGCACGGAGTCCCCAAGATGCATGTTTTAAGATATGTGTGTGTTTGTTTGTGTGTGTGTATTTATATGTCCCCGTGATGCACATTAGCTTAAAGTGTGTTAAATGTCCCCATATATCACAGAACTGAAAGTGTGTTCTAAATACCTACTATGTAACAAAATGGTATATTGGACTACATCAGGATGTTGTAATACTAGTAACATTATCTTACATGAGTTATTTCGAACTCGCTTTTATCCAAAGCAACTTCCAATAAGTGCATTCAACATTGATAGTCAAGTGCACTACTTTCACATGCCTAACTCTTTTAAATATTCAATGAATCTTATTCTAAACAGATGTTGAATGGCATGCCTGCAACAGGGGGTGGAGACTCCCCCACAGACACACATGGCTCCAGCAGTTGCCAAGACATCCACTTCCATTGAAAAGGTAAATGGGGAGAGCACACCTTACAAGGATGTTGTGTAATGTCCTAATGTCTAGTATGACTGTCCGTTCTCTCACACACTCACTCGGTATAATGATGTAAATTTAACAACATAGCCGCAGCCAACTGGTGGTGTTTTTTCCTTTACTGGGGCTTATCAGACTTAACATTATGGTAATGTTTCGGGCCGGGCCAAGCCTTGGGTTGGACCAGTTCGGGTCCAGGCTTTATTGTCAGGCCCGTTGAGAACTCTAACAGCATGTATGTCCCCGTGACGCACATTAGCCTAATGTAAAGGGCATTAAAAGTCTAAATATTGTAGATCACATAATAGGCAGAATAATTGAAACATCAGAAGACGTCCCCATGATGCACATTAGCACGGGGTACCCAATATGCATGTTTTAAGATGTGTGTGTGTATTTATGCAAGCTTGAAGGCAAAATAATTGAAACTTCAGAAGACGTCCCCATGATGCACATTTAGCACGGAGTCCCCAAGATGCATGTTTTAAGATATGTGTGTGTTTGTTTGTGTGTATTTATATGTCCCCGTGATGCACATTAGCTTAAAGTGTGTTAAATGTCCCCATATATCACAGAACTGAAAGTGTGTTCTAAATACCTACTATCTATCTACTATTTAGTATGACTGTCTTTTATTGGTTTGGGTTTTATTGGTGTGTATTTGTTAACCCCCTGCACTGCATGTTTTGTATTGATTTTATTGTTGTATTGCACAAGTTGTTTTTCGTGCTAGGCCTGTCCCCTTTCTTTCCCCAAATGTATTTGAGCTAATTATATACTTTTCACTTTATTATCTTATCTGCCTCACTGATGTATTGCCCTAACCTTTTAATATATACTGTGTAGTTATATATAAATAAAGTTGTTACATTTTCCACAAATGCCTCTCGTACATTGTTCCTGTTAAAGGGGAAGTTGGTCAAAGTTTACACTCTAGGGGTTCCTCCTGCCCCCTCAACAAGCGGGAGGTGGCGTAGTCAGGATATTAGTACCAATTTGTTCGCTTGTACAATTAAAATTGTTGTTCTACAATTTGTGTCATTTATTTATGTCAACATTGTGCATTATCTATGTCAGGGTTGGGCAACTTTGATGATGGAGAGGGCCACTATACTTTCAGTCACTCCAGGGGGTCACAATGCATATACTGTCAAAAATAGCAAAAATAGCAGTCTACAAGCTCAAAATGTGTTGTGCTTTGATGCGTTTTGAGCTTGTAGATTGGCTATTTTTGTTATTGGAAAACTGAATTATGTTTTAGCTATTTTTGAATTGGTTATGGTTTTGAATTATTATTATTATTATTATTATTATTATTTTCCCAAATGGATTCATATGGTATGTTACCTTAATTACAAATTCATTGGACATGAAAGAAGGCAATAACATTACTAGTATTAAGTCATTAAGGGCGTTTTACTATAGCTAGTAATTACACTTGTTGCAAGGTCCCCATTAATCACATTAGAGCGGACCTTGTGTGAATTATTTAAATGATATTCAAATGAGGTCCCCATCAACCATGTTAACCAGATTTTTCACAAGTCCCCATATGGCATGGTCCAGCAATTACTTCATCAATTCTGATATTTAAAGTCGTGTATAAGCTTACAAAGCCATAGTTGTTATACCTGATTTTTCTCATAGCTGTATAACCTTTAGAAAGGGTGGTCCCCACGAGGGATGAAAAAAATGTTGGTCCCCACAAACCACAAAAACCAGTATGTGTGTGTGTGTGTGTGTGTGTGTGTGTGTGTGTGTGTGTGTGTCACATTTTAAATAAGGTTGTACAAAGTGCTTTACAATAAAATATTAAAAACCACAATTTAATTTAAAAACAAACAGTGTCACTTTCAACATACATGCTATGCTTGGAAATGCCAAGTCTTGAGGCGTTAAGACCTGAAGGGTGGGGGCTTGTCTTATGTGCCTGGTCCACGGTCACACCGACACACTCTGCAGTCAGTTGGGGGTCCATATTAGAGGTCCACGGAACTGCAGAGTGGAAGACCATGGTCTTGGACGGAATACTATAGCGCAACATTTTTGAGGATTTAAAAAAAATACGAAAATCACTCAAACCATCGACTATAGCCAATGGAGTGATTTTCGTCTATTTTCAAATCCTCTTTTTTCATTTATAGCCCATTGTCTCGGATGGCCTACTATAGCATGCCGTTTTTGACGATTTCAAAAAAGACATAACTCGGAGACCATGGGCTATAGTCCATGGTTTCGGAGTGCCCCCCCGTCCCAGTTTCACTCCGACCATGGACTATAGCCCATGGTCTCGGAGTGATTTTCGTCTCGTGATTTTCGTGTTTCCCAAGTGTCCCCCCCCCCCCCCCCAGTGCAAGTGTCCCTCCCCCAGTGCCTGCCCAGTGCCAGTGTCCCTCCCCCAGTGCCTCCCCAGTGCCAGTGTCCCTCCCCAGTGCCTCCCCAGTGTCCCAAATAATTTGAAAATGTTAACGTGCTTTATTCTTTTATATACCGTTATTATTGCCTACAATGTAAATTGTGAAATTACTTTACTGTTGAAAGAAATGTAAATTAATGTGATGCTGTTGGACCTGTAAATTACAACAAAACAAACTAAGGCACTGGTTGTGGTACTTCCTGGTTTACCAGAACGGGGTTCAACTCCCTGTGGTGCCCTGCTCAATGTGTTGTATTTACATGGTTTATTCTCTGCTCAATGTGTTGTATTTACATGGTTTATTCTCTGCTCAATGTGTTGTATTTACATGGTTTATTCTCTGCTCAATGTGTTGTATTTACATGGTTTATGTTCTGCTCAATGTGTTGTATTTACATGGTTTATGTTCTGCTCATTCTGTTGTCTTTTCATAGATGATAACCCCCAGGTTCTTTTCTTTACTGTTTGTAGTCCCTACAGTTAGTTTCCTCCGAAATCGTGAAACTACATACTATAGTATGCCCTCCGACACCATGGACTATAGCCTATCTCTTTTGCGTGATTTTCACCTTTTTTTTTTTAAATCCTCCGAAATCGTGAAAAACAACATACTATAGTATGCCCTCCGACACCATGGACTATAGCCTTAGGCTTTTGCGTGATTTTCACCTTTTAATCAAATCCTCCGAAATCGTGAAAAACTACATACTATAGCATGCCCTCCGACACCATGGACTATAGCCTTTCGCTTTTGCGTGATTTTCACCTTTTTTTTTAAATCCTCCGAAATCATGAAAAACGACATACTATAGTATGCCCTCCGACACCATGGACTATAGCCTATCGCTTTTGCGTGATTTTCGCCTTTTTTTTTAATCCTCCGAAATCGTGAAAAACGACATACTATAGTATGCCCTCCGACACCATGGACTATAGCCTATCGCTTTTGCGTGATTTTCGCCTTTTTTTTTAATCCTCCGAAATCGTGAAAAACGACATACTATATGTAGCCATGCTGCAGTCAATACATGGTTGCCCAAAATTGTATCTTGTATCATTTTTAAATATCAATGGATATTGGTCATAATTAGCTAACCAGACCTCCTCCCTAAACCCACACTTCAGCAAACCTCCTTCCTGCCTTCTAGCTGACTTTACAATGACCCTCCTTGCCCAAGCAAGACCCCTATCAATCAGCGTAAAAGAGACAGATGTCTAGATAAGACACCTCACTGGAACCCTGGACATTTCATTTCCCCTCTGTGGAATGTGCATCGCGTCACAGTATTGGCTCTGACCAAGCACAATGGAAGAACAAAGACTGTGATTAAAACTGCATATGCTATAATATTCTGTGATCTGAGAATATTCCATTGTCATGGTGTTCACTGTACTGCAACAATATCTTAACTGTGACAGTTTAAATGCGATTTTTCTCCTGTTAATTACATTGCTTCCTTACTGACTTTCTAGTTGACATCAACCTGTCATGTTTGGTAGCACACTAAAACCAAGTGTATGCAGAGTCTGGATCCATGGTCAGATGTATTCATTTTCTGCATGATAGTTTAATTAATAAAGAGGTTAAATTGATCAGGTCCATGAGACAGCAGTTCAAAGTGGGTGTAACATTATGACTGGAAAAGACAGCCCTTTTCCTAAGGAGGGGGGTCTGCTGTGAGCCCCCAAAGCAGGGCAAAGGCTGGGGCATTCCTTCTCCTCTCTCTCTTGTCCTGGTGAACGTTTGTCTGAACACTACGTGCCTATAGGGGAAGCCCCACTAGGCCCTGCCTGGGTTTCAATCCTGCCCCATGAGGTCAGCGTGCAGCCGAGTCAGGCCTGCCGATGCTCTGACCCGCTCCGGCTGTCACCCTCTTTCTACTGCAATCACCACGCAACCTTCTACAACCCTGCGAGATGCCACTCACAGGAGACGGCGGACTGACCGGAAAAGCCATGCTCCAGACTGACAACGCCCTGCTCTACTCTCTCTGCGGCCATGTCACCAACCTGCCAACGACCTACGACGGCTCTCCTGCCGTCTCTCCTGTGCACGCTCTCGGCACGCCCCGGTCCACAGTGGCAAAATGGCTGTGGAAGAAGATGGACGGTTCTCCCCTCCGGCTACAACAGGCCACTGCCTTCAAAACACTGGTTACCCCTGGGGGTACATGCACTACAGTTTAGAGTCAGGGGACACTGCTCAACCCATGAGCAAAACCGACGCCACATGCCGACAGCCTCTGATACCCGGCGAAAAGGTTGTATGAAACTGAACATGAAGTTATGGCACACAACGAATGGGAATATGAATGTGTTGGTTCGCGCCTCTGGGCGGACATTCTGTCTCTCCTCAGTTCACCACTACAGTTTATCCATAAGCAACTGTTAGCCTACCCGGCCAAGATCTGTTTATTCTCTTTCTCCACACGATATCCTAAACTAAAGTTTACCTTATTTTACTAACACTTTAGCCTACTTCCGGTGGGCGTACTAAATTTGTTTTATTTTATTTTTATTTCAAAACTGATGTTTCTCACTTAACTCAAAAGAGGATTTTGATGAGAGCATCAGAGATGTGATCATGCCTTTGGTGACAGGCCTTGCCTGTCCATAAACGCATTAATTGACACTTACTATGACCAAAAGTACCACTTAAACCTGATTCTTTCTACCCATGTTTTACATTTGTTTATTTTTAATAAATTGATTATTTGAATTAAGAAGTGGTTGTGTCCTATGTATCATATGTTTATGGTCAATACAGTATTGGAATATTTAATGCAAGTCTGTCCAAGAATTCATGTTACATTACAGTGACGTGAGCAATATAATTATTATATTGTAATATTTTAATAATTCATATTCATAAATTATGAATATTGATATTTGAAATATTACGTCCTGACAGCTGTTACCCAGCTATATTACATATAGTATGCCCTCCGACACCATGGACTATAGCCTTTCGCTTTTGCGTGATTTTCACCTTTTTTCAAAATCGTGAAAAACGACATACTATAGCATGCCCTCCGACACCATGGACTATAGCCTTTCGCTTTTGCGTGATTTTCACCTAAAATCCTCCGAAATCGTGAAAAACTACATACTATAGTATGCCCTCCGACACCATGGACTATAGCCTTTCGCTTTTGCGTGATTTTCGCCTTTTTTTTTAATCCTCCGAAATCGTGAAAAACGACATACTATAGTATGCCCTCTGACACCATGGACACCATGGACTATAGCCTTTTGCTTTTGCGTGATTTTCACCTTTGTTTTTAAATCCTCCGAAATCGTGAAAAACGACATACTATAGTATGCCCTCCGACACCATGGACTATAGCCTTTCACTTTTGCGTGATTTTCAACTTTTTTCAAATCCTCCGAAATCGTGAAAAACGACATACTATAGCATGCCCTCCGACACCATGGACTATAGCCTTAGGCTTTTGCGTGATTTTCACCTTTTTTTTAAATCCTCCGAAATCGTGAAAAACAACATACTATAGTATGCCCTCCGACACCATGGACTATAGCCTTTCGCTTTTGCGTGATTTTCACCTTTTAATCAAATACTCCGCAATCGTGAAAAACGACATACTATAGCATGCCCTCCGACACCATGGACTATAGCCTTAGGCTTTTGTGTGATTTTCACCTTTTTTTTAAATCCTCCGAAATCGTGAAAAACGACATACTATAGTATGCCCTCCGACACCATGGACTATAGCCTTTCGCTTTTGCGTGATTTTCACCTTTTTTTTTAAATCCTCCGAAATCGTGAAAAACGACATACTATAGTATGCCCTCCGACACCATGGACTATAGCCTTTTGCTTTTGCGTGATTTTCACCTTTTTTTTAAATCCTCCGAAATCGTGAAAAACAACATACTATAGTATGCCCTCCGACACCATGGACTATAGCCTTTCGCTTTTGCGTGATTTTCACCTTTTAATCAAATACTCCGCAATCGTGAAAAACGACATACTATAGCATGCCCTCCGACACCATGGACTATAGCCTTAGGCTTTTGTGTGATTTTCACCTTTTTTTTAAATCCTCCGAAATCGTGAAAAACGACATACTATAGTATGCCCTCCGACACCATGGACTATAGCCTTTCGCTTTTGCGTGATTTTCACCTTTTTTTTAAATCCTCCGAAATCGTGAAAAACGACATACTATAGTATGCCCTCCGACACCATGGACTATAGCCTTTTGCTTTTGCGTGATTTTCACCTTTTTTTTAAATCCTCCGAAATCGTGAAAAACGACATACTATAGTATGCCCTCCGACACCATGGACTATAGCCTATCGCTTTTGCGTGATTTTCGCCTTTTTTTTAAATCCTCCGAAATCGTGAAAAACGACATACTATACTATGCCCTCCGACACCATGGACTATAGCCTATCGCTTTTGCGTGATTTTCGCCTTTTTTTTTAATCCTCCGAAATCGTGAAAAACGACATACTATAGTATGCCCTCCGACACCATGGACTATAGCCTTTCGCTTTTGCGTGATTTTCACCTTTTTTCAAAATCGTGAAAAACGACATACTATAGCATGCCCTCCGACACCATGGACTATAGCCTTTCGCTTTTGCGTGATTTTCACCTAAAATCCTCCGAAATCGTGAAAAACGACATACTATAGTATGCCCTCCGACACCATGGACTATAGCCTTTCGCTTTTGCGTGATTTTCGCCTTTTTTTTTAATCCTCCGAAATCGTGAAAAACGACATACTATAGTATGCCCTCTGACACCATGGACACCATGGACTATAGCCTTTTGCTTTTGCGTGATTTTCACCTTTGTTTTTAAATCCTCCGAAATCGTGAAAAACGACATACTATAGTATGCCCTCCGACACCATGGACTATAGCCTTTCACTTTTGCGTGATTTTCAACTTTTTTCAAATCCTCCGAAATCGTGAAAAACGACATACTATAGCATGCCCTCCGACACCATGGACTATAGCCTTAGGCTTTTGCGTGATTTTCACCTTTTTTTTAAATCCTCCGAAATCGTGAAAAACAACATACTATAGTATGCCCTCCGACACCATGGACTATAGCCTTTCGCTTTTGCGTGATTTTCACCTTTTAATCAAATACTCCGCAATCGTGAAAAACGACATACTATAGCATGCCCTCCGACACCATGGACTATAGCCTTAGGCTTTTGTGTGATTTTCACTTTTTTTTAAATCCTCCGAAATCGTGAAAAACGACATACTATAGTATGCCCTCCGACACCATGGACTATAGCCTTTCGCTTTTGCGTGATTTTCACCTTTTTTTTTAAATCCTCCGAAATCGTGAAAAACGACATACTATAGTATGCCCTCCGACACCATGGACTATAGCCTTTTGCTTTTGCATGATTTTCACCTTTTTTTTAAATCCTCCGAAATCGTGAAAAACAACATACTATAGTATGCCCTCCGACACCATGGACTATAGCCTTTCGCTTTTGCGTGATTTTCACCTTTTAATCAAATACTCCGCAATCGTGAAAAACGACATACTATAGCATGCCCTCCGACACCATGGACTATAGCCTTAGGCTTTTGTGTGATTTTCACCTTTTTTTTAAATCCTCCGAAATCGTGAAAAACGACATACTATAGTATGCCCTCCGACACCATGGACTATAGCCTTTCGCTTTTGCGTGATTTTCACCTTTTTTTTTAAATCCTCCGAAATCGTGAAAAACGACATACTATAGTATGCCCTCCGACACCATGGACTATAGCCTTTTGCTTTTGCGTGATTTTCACCTTTTTTTTTAATCCTCCGAAATCGTGAAAAACGACATACTATAGCATGCCCTCCGACACCATGGACTATAGCCTATCGCTTTTGCGTGATTTTCGCCTTTTTTTTTAAATCCTCCGAAATCGTGAAAAACGACATACTATAGTATGCCCTCCGACACCATGGACTATAGCCTATCGCTTTTGCGTGATTTTCGCCTTTTTTTTTAATCCTCCGAAATCGTGAAAAACGACATACTATAGTATGCCCTCCGACACCATGGACTATAGCCTTTCGCTTTTGCGTGATTTTCACCTTTTTTCAAAATCGTGAAAAACGACATACTATAGCATGCCCTCCGACACCATGGACTATAGCCTTTCGCTTTTGCGTGATTTTCACCTAAAATCCTCCGAAATCGTGAAAAACGACATACTATAGTATGCCCTCCGACACCATGGACTATAGCCTTTCGCTTTTGCGTGATTTTCGCCTTTTTTTTTAATCCTCCGAAATCGTGAAAAACGACATACTATAGTATGCCCTCTGACACCATGGACACCATGGACTATAGCCTTTTGCTTTTGCGTGATTTTCACCTTTGTTTTTAAATCCTCCGAAATCGTGAAAAACGACATACTATAGTATGCCCTCCGACACCATGGACTATAGCCTTTCACTTTTGCGTGATTTTCAACTTTTTTCAAATCCTCCGAAATCGTGAAAAACGACATACTATAGCATGCCCTCCGACACCATGGACTATAGCCTTAGGCTTTTGCGTGATTTTCACCTTTTTTTTTAAATCCTCCGAAATCGTGAAAAACAACATACTATAGTATGCCCTCCGACACCATGGACTATAGCCTTTTGCTTTTGCGTGATTTTCACCTTTTTTTTAAATCCTCCGAAATCGTGAAAAACAACATACTATAGTATGCCCTCCGACACCATGGACTATAGCCTTTCGCTTTTGCGTGATTTTCACCTTTTAATCAAATACTCCGCAATCGTGAAAAACGACATACTATAGCATGCCCTCCGACACCATGGACTATAGCCTTAGGCTTTTGTGTGATTTTCACCTTTTTTTTAAATCCTCCGAAATCGTGAAAAACGACATACTATAGTATGCCCTCCGACACCATGGACTATAGCCTTTCGCTTTTGCGTGATTTTCACCTTTTTTTTTAAATCCTCCGAAATCGTGAAAAACGACATACTATAGTATGCCCTCCGACACCATAGACTATAGCCTATCGCTTTTGCGTGATTTTCGCCTTTTTTTTTAATCCTCCGAAATCGTGAAAAACGACATACTATAGTATGCCCTCCGACACCATGGACTATAGCCTATCGCTTTTGCGTGATTTTCGCCTTCTTTTTTAATCCTCCGAAATCGTGAAAAACGACATACTATAGTATGCCCTCCGACACCATGGACTATAGCCTTTCGCTTTTGCGTGATTTTCACCTTTTTTCAAAATCGTGAAAAACGACATACTATAGCATGCCCTCCGACACCATGGACTATAGCCTTTCGCTTTTGCGTGATTTTCACCTAAAATCCTCCGAAATCGTGAAAAACGACATACTATAGTATGCCCTCCGACACCATGGACTATAGCCTTTCGCTTTTGCGTGATTTTCGCCTTTTTTTTTAATCCTCTGAAATCGTGAAAAACGACATACTATAGTATGCCCTCTGACACCATGGACACCATGGACTATAGCCTTTTGCTTTTGCGTGATTTTCACCTTTGTTTTTAAATCCTCCGAAATCGTGAAAAACAACATACTATAGTATGCCCTCCGACACCATGGACTATAGCCTTTCACTTTTGCGTGATTTTCAACTTTTTTCAAATCCTCCGAAATCGTGAAAAACGACATACTATAGCATGCCCTCCGACACCATGGACTATAGCCTTAGGCTTTTGTGTGATTTTCACCTTTTTTTTAAATCCTCCGAAATCGTGAAAAACGACATACTATAGTATGCCCTCCGACACCATGGACTATAGCCTTTCGCTTTTGCGTGATTTTCACCTTTTTTGTTTAAATCCTCCGAAATCGTGAAAAACGACATACTATAGTATGCCCTCCGACACCATGGACTATAGCCTTTTGCTTTTGCGTGATTTTCACCTTTTTTTTAAATCCTCCGAAATCGTGAAAAACGACATACTATAGTATGCCCTCCGACACCATGGACTATAGCCTTTCGCTTTTGCGTGATTTTCACCTTTTTTTTTAAATCCTCCGAAATCGTGAAAAACGACATACTATAGTATGCCCTCCGACACCATGGACTATAGCCTTTCGCTTTTGCGTGATTTTCAACTTTTTTCAAATCCTCCGAAATCGTGAAAAACGATATACTATAGCATGCCCTCCGACACCATGGACTATAGCCTTTCGCTTTTGCGGGATTTTCAACTTTTTTCAAATCCTCTGAAATCGTGAAAAACGACATACTATAGCATGCCCTCCGACACCATGGACTATAGCCTTTCGCTTTTGCGTGATTTTCACCTTTTTTTTTAAATCCTCCGAAATCGTGAAAAACGACATACTATAGTATGCCCTCCGACACCATGGACTATAGCCTTTTGCTTTTGCGTGATTTTCACCTTTTTTTAAAATCCTCCGAAATCGTGAAAAACGACATACTATAGTATGCCCTCCGACACCATGGACTATAGCCTTTCGCTTTTGCGTGATTTTCACCTTTTTTTTTAAATCCTCCGAAATCGTGAAAAACGACATACTATAGTATGCCCTCCGACACCATGGACTATAGCCTTTCGCTTTTGCGTGATTTTCAACTTTTTTCAAATCCTCCGAAATCGTGAAAAACGATATACTATAGCATGCCCTCCGACACCATGGACTATAGCCTTTCGCTTTTGCGGGATTTTCAACTTTTTTCAAATCCTCTGAAATCGTGAAAAACGACATACTATAGCATGCCCTCCGACACCATGGACTATAGCCTTTCGCTTTTGCGGGATTTTCAACTTTTTTCAAATCCTCTGAAATCGTGAAAAACGACATACTATAGCATGCCCTCCGACACCATGGACTATAGCCTTTCGCTTTTGCGTGATTTTCACCTTTTTTCAAATCCTCCGAAATCGTGAAAAACGACATACTATAGCATGCCCTCCGACACCATGGACTATAGCCTATCGCTTTTGCGTGATTTTCACCTTTTTTTTAAATCCTCAAATCGTGAAAAACGACATACTATAGCATGCCCTCCGACACCATGGACTATAGCCTTAGGCTTTTGCGTGATTTTCACCTTTTTTTTAAATCCTCCGAAATCGTGAAAAACAACATACTATAGTATGCCCTCCGACACCATGGACTATAGCCCTTCGCTTTTGCGTGATTTTCACCTTTTAATCAAATACTCCGCAATCGTGAAAAACGACATACTATAGTATGCCCTCCGACACCATGGACTATAGCCTTTCGCTTTTGCGTGATTTTCGCCTTTTTTTTCAATCCTCCGAAATCGTGAAAAACTACATACTATAGTATGCCCTCCGACACCATGGACTATAGCCTTTCGCTTTTGCGTGATTTTCGCCTTTTTTTTTAATCCTCCAAAATCGTGAAAAACGACATACTATAGTATGCCCTCTGACACCATGGACACCATGGACTATAGCCTTTTGCTTTTGCGTGATTTTCACCTTTGTTTTTAAATCCTCCGAAATCGTGAAAAACGACATACTATAGTATGCCCTCCGACACCATGGACTATAGCCTTTCACTTTTGCGTGATTTTCAACTTTTTTCAAATCCTCCGAAATCGTGAAAAACGACATACTATAGCATGCCCTCCGACACCATGGACTATAGCCTTAGGCTTTTGCGTGATTTTCACCTTTTTTTTAAATCCTCCGAAATCGTGAAAAACAACATACTATAGTATGCCCTCCGACACCATGGACTATAGCCTTTCGCTTTTGCGTGATTTTCACCTTTTTTTTAAATCCTCCGAAATCGTGAAAAACGACATACTATATTATGCCCTCCGACACCATGGACTATAGCCTTTCGCTTTTGCGTGATTTTCGCTTTTTTTTAAATCCTCCGAAATCGTGAAAAACGACATACTATAGTATGCCCTCTGACACCATGGACACCATGGACTATAGCCTTTTGCTTTTGCGTGATTTTCACCTTTGTTTTTAAATCCTCCGAAATCGTGAAAAACGACATACTATAGTATGCCCTCCGACACCATGGACTATAGCTTTTCACTTTTGCGTGATTTTCAACTTTTTTCAAATCCTCCGAAATCGTGAAAAACGACATACTATAGCATGCCCTCCGACACCATGGACTATAGCCTTAGGCTTTTGTGTGATTTTCACCTTTTTTTTAAATCCTCCGAAATCGTGAAAAACGACATACTATAGTATGCCCTCCGACACCATGGACTATAGCCTTTCGCTTTTGCGTGATTTTCACCTTTTTTTTTAAATCCTCCGAAATCGTGAAAAACGACATACTATAGTATGCCCTCCGACACCATGGACTATAGCCTTTTGCTTTTGCGTGATTTTCACCTTTTTTTTAAATCCTCCGAAATCGTGAAAAACGACATACTATAGTATGCCCTCCGACACCATGGACTATAGCCTTTCGCTTTTGCGTGATTTTCACCTTTTTTTTTAAATCCTCCGAAATCGTGAAAAACGACATACTATAGTATGCCCTCCGACACCATGGACTATAGCCTTTCGCTTTTGCGTGATTTTCAACTTTTTTCAAATCCTCCGAAATCGTGAAAAACGATATACTATAGCATGCCCTCCGACACCATGGACTATAGCCTTTCGCTTTTGCGGGATTTTCAACTTTTTTCAAATCCTCTGAAATCGTGAAAAACGACATACTATAGCATGCCCTCGGACACCATGGACTATAGCCTTTCGCTTTTGCGGGATTTTCAACTTTTTTCAAATCCTCTGAAATCGTGAAAAACGACATACTATAGCATGCCCTCCGACACCATGGACTATAGCCTTTCGCTTTTGCGTGATTTTCACCTTTTTTTTTAAATCCTCCGAAATCGTGAAAAACGACATACTATAGTATGCCCTCCGACACCATGGACTATAGCCTTTTGCTTTTGCGTGATTTTCACCTTTTTTTTAAATCCTCCGAAATCGTGAAAAACGACATACTATAGTATGCCCTCCGACACCATGGACTATAGCCTTTCGCTTTTGCGTGATTTTCACCTTTTTTTTTAAATCCTCCGAAATCGTGAAAAACGACATACTATAGTATGCCCTCCGACACCATGGACTATAGCCTTTCGCTTTTGCGTGATTTTCAACTTTTTTCAAATCCTCCGAAATCGTGAAAAACGATATACTATAGCATGCCCTCCGACACCATGGACTATAGCCTTTCGCTTTTGCGGGATTTTCAACTTTTTTCAAATCCTCTGAAATCGTGAAAAACGACATACTATAGCATGCCCTCCGACACCATGGACTATAGCCTTTCGCTTTTGCGGGATTTTCAACTTTTTTCAAATCCTCTGAAATCGTGAAAAACGACATACTATAGCATGCCCTCCGACACCATGGACTATAGCCTTTCGCTTTTGCGTGATTTTCACCTTTTTTCAAATCCTCCGAAATCGTGAAAAACGACATACTATAGCATGCCCTCCGACACCATGGACTATAGCCTATCGCTTTTGCGTGATTTTCACCTTTTTTTTAAATCCTCAAATCGTAAAAAACGACATACTATAGCATGCCCTCCGACACCATGGACTATAGCCTTAGGCTTTTGCGTGATTTTCACCTTTTTTTTAAATCCTCCGAAATCGTGAAAAACAACATACTATAGTATGCCCTCCGACACCATGGACTATAGCCCTTCGCTTTTGCGTGATTTTCACCTTTTAATCAAATACTCCGCAATCGTGAAAAACGACATACTATAGTATGCCCTCCGACACCATGGACTATAGCCTTTCGCTTTTGCGTGATTTTCGCCTTTTTTTTCAATCCTCCGAAATCGTGAAAAACTACATACTATAGTATGCCCTCCGACACCATGGACTATAGCCTTTCGCTTTTGCGTGATTTTCGCCTTTTTTTTTAATCCTCCAAAATCGTGAAAAACGACATACTATAGTATGCCCTCTGACACCATGGACACCATGGACTATAGCCTTTTGCTTTTGCGTGATTTTCACCTTTGTTTTTAAATCCTCCGAAATCGTGAAAAACGACATACTATAGTATGCCCTCCGACACCATGGACTATAGCCTTTCACTTTTGCGTGATTTTCAACTTTTTTCAAATCCTCCGAAATCGTGAAAAACGACATACTATAGCATGCCCTCCGACACCATGGACTATAGCCTATCGCTTTTGCGTGATTTTCACCTTTTTTTTAAATCCTCAAATCGTGAAAAACGACATACTATAGCATGCCCTCCGACACCATGGACTATAGCCTTAGGCTTTTGCGTGATTTTCACCTTTTTTTTAAATCCTCCGAAATCGTGAAAAACAACATACTATAGTATGCCCTCCGACACCATGGACTATAGCCCTTCGCTTTTGCGTGATTTTCACCTTTTAATCAAATACTCCGCAATCGTGAAAAACGACATACTATAGTATGCCCTCCGACACCATGGACTATAGCCTTTCGCTTTTGCGTGATTTTCGCCTTTTTTTTCAATCCTCCGAAATCGTGAAAAACTACATACTATAGTATGCCCTCCGACACCATGGACTATAGCCTTTCGCTTTTGCGTGATTTTCGCCTTTTTTTTTAATCCTCCAAAATCGTGAAAAACGACATACTATAGTATGCCCTCTGACACCATGGACACCATGGACTATAGCCTTTTGCTTTTGCGTGATTTTCACCTTTGTTTTTAAATCCTCCGAAATCGTGAAAAACGACATACTATAGTATGCCCTCCGACACCATGGACTATAGCCTTTCACTTTTGCGTGATTTTCAACTTTTTTCAAATCCTCCGAAATCGTGAAAAACGACATACTATAGCATGCCCTCCGACACCATGGACTATAGCCTTAGGCTTTTGCGTGATTTTCACCTTTTTTTTAAATCCTCCGAAATCGTGAAAAACAACATACTATAGTATGCCCTCCGACACCATGGACTATAGCCTTTCGCTTTTGCGTGATTTTCACCTTTTTTTTAAATCCTCCGAAATCGTGAAAAACGACATACTATATTATGCCCTCCGACACCATGGACTATAGCCTTTCGCTTTTGCGTGATTTTCGCCTTTTTTTAAATCCTCCGAAATCGTGAAAAACGACATACTATAGTATGCCCTCTGACACCATGGACACCATGGACTATAGCCTTTTGCTTTTGCGTGATTTTCACCTTTGTTTTTAAATCCTCCGAAATCGTGAAAAACGACATACTATAGTATGCCCTCCGACACCATGGACTATAGCTTTTCACTTTTGCGTGATTTTCAACTTTTTTCAAATCCTCCGAAATCGTGAAAAACGACATACTATAGCATGCCCTCCGACACCATGGACTATAGCCTTAGGCTTTTGTGTGATTTTCACCTTTTTTTTAAATCCTCCGAAATCGTGAAAAACGACATACTATAGTATGCCCTCCGACACCATGGACTATAGCCTTTCGCTTTTGCGTGATTTTCACCTTTTTTTTTAAATCCTCCGAAATCGTGAAAAACGACATACTATAGTATGCCCTCCGACACCATGGACTATAGCCTTTTGCTTTTGCGTGATTTTCACCTTTTTTTTAAATCCTCCGAAATCGTGAAAAACGACATACTATAGTATGCCCTCCGACACCATGGACTATAGCCTTTCGCTTTTGCGTGATTTTCACCTTTTTTTTTAAATCCTCCGAAATCGTGAAAAACGACATACTATAGTATGCCCTCCGACACCATGGACTATAGCCTTTCGCTTTTGCGTGATTTTCAACTTTTTTCAAATCCTCCGAAATCGTGAAAAACGATATACTATAGCATGCCCTCCGACACCATGGACTATAGCCTTTCGCTTTTGCGGGATTTTCAACTTTTTTCAAATCCTCTGAAATCGTGAAAAACGACATACTATAGCATGCCCTCGGACACCATGGACTATAGCCTTTCGCTTTTGCGGGATTTTCAACTTTTTTCAAATCCTCTGAAATCGTGAAAAACGACATACTATAGCATGCCCTCCGACACCATGGACTATAGCCTTTCGCTTTTGCGTGATTTTCACCTTTTTTTTTAAATCCTCCGAAATCGTGAAAAACGACATACTATAGTATGCCCTCCGACACCATGGACTATAGCCTTTTGCTTTTGCGTGATTTTCACCTTTTTTTTAAATCCTCCGAAATCGTGAAAAACGACATACTATAGTATGCCCTCCGACACCATGGACTATAGCCTTTCGCTTTTGCGTGATTTTCACCTTTTTTTTTAAATCCTCCGAAATCGTGAAAAACGACATACTATAGTATGCCCTCCGACACCATGGACTATAGCCTTTCGCTTTTGCGTGATTTTCAACTTTTTTCAAATCCTCCGAAATCGTGAAAAACGATATACTATAGCATGCCCTCCGACACCATGGACTATAGCCTTTCGCTTTTGCGGGATTTTCAACTTTTTTCAAATCCTCTGAAATCGTGAAAAACGACATACTATAGCATGCCCTCCGACACCATGGACTATAGCCTTTCGCTTTTGCGGGATTTTCAACTTTTTTCAAATCCTCTGAAATCGTGAAAAACGACATACTATAGCATGCCCTCCGACACCATGGACTATAGCCTTTCGCTTTTGCGTGATTTTCACCTTTTTTCAAATCCTCCGAAATCGTGAAAAACGACATACTATAGCATGCCCTCCGACACCATGGACTATAGCCTATCGCTTTTGCGTGATTTTCACCTTTTTTTTAAATCCTCAAATCGTAAAAAACGACATACTATAGCATGCCCTCCGACACCATGGACTATAGCCTTAGGCTTTTGCGTGATTTTCACCTTTTTTTTAAATCCTCCGAAATCGTGAAAAACAACATACTATAGTATGCCCTCCGACACCATGGACTATAGCCCTTCGCTTTTGCGTGATTTTCACCTTTTAATCAAATACTCCGCAATCGTGAAAAACGACATACTATAGTATGCCCTCCGACACCATGGACTATAGCCTTTCGCTTTTGCGTGATTTTCGCCTTTTTTTTCAATCCTCCGAAATCGTGAAAAACTACATACTATAGTATGCCCTCCGACACCATGGACTATAGCCTTTCGCTTTTGCGTGATTTTCGCCTTTTTTTTTAATCCTCCAAAATCGTGAAAAACGACATACTATAGTATGCCCTCTGACACCATGGACACCATGGACTATAGCCTTTTGCTTTTGCGTGATTTTCACCTTTGTTTTTAAATCCTCCGAAATCGTGAAAAACGACATACTATAGTATGCCCTCCGACACCATGGACTATAGCCTTTCACTTTTGCGTGATTTTCAACTTTTTTCAAATCCTCCGAAATCGTGAAAAACGACATACTATAGCATGCCCTCCGACACCATGGACTATAGCCTTAGGCTTTTGCGTGATTTTCACCTTTTTTTTAAATCCTCCGAAATCGTGAAAAACAACATACTATAGTATGCCCTCCGACACCATGGACTATAGCCTTTCGCTTTTGCGTGATTTTCACCTTTTTTTTAAATCCTCCGAAATCGTGAAAAACGACATACTATATTATGCCCTCCGACACCATGGACTATAGCCTTTCGCTTTTGCGTGATTTTCGCCTTTTTTTAAATCCTCCGAAATCGTGAAAAACGACATACTATAGTATGCCCTCTGACACCATGGACACCATGGACTATAGCCTTTTGCTTTTGCGTGATTTTCACCTTTTTTTTAAATCCTCCGAAATCGTGAAAAACGACATACTATAGTATGCCCTCCGACACCATGGACTATAGCCTTTCGCTTTTGCGTGATTTTCACCTTTTTTTTAAATCCTCCGAAATCGTGAAAAACAACATACTATAGTATGCCCTCCGACACCATGGACTATAGCCTTTCGCTTTTGCGTGATTTTCACCTTTTAATCAAATACTCCGCAATCGTGAAAAACGACATACTATAGCATGCCCTCCGACACCATGGACTATAGCCTTAGGCTTTTGTGTGATTTTCACCTTTTTTTTAAATCCTCCGAAATCGTGAAAAACGACATACTATAGTATGCCCTCCGACACCATGGACTATAGCCTTTCGCTTTTGCGTGATTTTCACCTTTTTTTTAAAATCCTCCGAAATCGTGAAAAACGACATACTATAGTATGCCCTCCGACACCATGGACTATAGCCTTTTGCTTTTGCGTGATTTTCACCTTTTTTTTAAATCCTCCGAAATCGTGAAAAACGACATACTATAGTATGCCCTCCGACACCATGGACTATAGCCTATCGCTTTTGCGTGATTTTCGCCTTTTTTTTAAATCCTCCGAAATCGTGAAAAACGACATACTATAGTATGCCCTCCGACACCATGGACTATAGCCTATCGCTTTTGCGTGATTTTCGCCTTTTTTTTTAATCCTCCGAAATCGTGAAAAACGACATACTATAGTATGCCCTCCGACACCATGGACTATAGCCTTTCGCTTTTGCGTGATTTTCACCTTAAATCCTCCGAAATCGTGAAAAACGACATACTATAGTATGCCCTCCGACACCATGGACTATAGCCTTTCGCTTTTGCGTGATTTTCGCCTTTTTTTTTAATCCTCCGAAATCGTGAAAAACGACATACTATAGTATGCCCTCTGACACCATGGACACCATGGACTATAGCCTTTTGCTTTTGCGTGATTTTCACCTTTGTTTTTAAATCCTCCGAAATCGTGAAAAACGACATACTATAGTATGCCCTCCGACACCATGGACTATAGCCTTTCACTTTTGCGTGATTTTCAACTTTTTTCAAATCCTCCGAAATCGTGAAAAACGACATACTATAGCATGCCCTCCGACACCATGGACTATAGCCTTAGGCTTTTGCGTGATTTTCACCTTTTTTTTAAATCCTCCGAAATCGTGAAAAACAACATACTATAGTATGCCCTCCGACACCATGGACTATAGCCTTTCGCTTTTGCGTGATTTTCACCTTTTAATCAAATACTCCGCAATCGTGAAAAACGACATACTATAGCATGCCCTCCGACACCATGGACTATAGCCTTAGGCTTTTGTGTGATTTTCAACTTTTTTCAAATCCTCCGAAATCGTGAAAAACGACATACTATAGTATGCCCTCCGACACCATGGACTATAGCCTTTCGCTTTTGCGTGATTTTCACCTTTTTTTTAAAATCCTCCGAAATCGTGAAAAACGACATACTATAGTATGCCCTCCGACACCATGGACTATAGCCTTTTGCTTTTGCGTGATTTTCACCTTTTTTTTAAATCCTCCGAAATCGTGAAAAACGACATACTATAGTATGCCCTCCGACACCATGGACTATAGCCTTTCGCTTTTGCGTGATTTTCACCTTTTTTTTTAAATCCTCCGAAATCGTGAAAAACGACATACTATAGTATGCCCTCCGACACCATGGACTATAGCCTTTCGCTTTTGCGTGATTTTCAACTTTTTTCAAATCCTCCGAAATCGTGAAAAACGATATACTATAGCATGCCCTCCGACACCATGGACTATAGCCTTTCGCTTTTGCGGGATTTTCAACTTTTTTCAAATCCTCTGAAATCGTGAAAAACGACATACTATAGCATGCCCTCCGACACCATGGACTATAGCCTTTCGCTTTTGCGGGATTTTCAACTTTTTTCAAATCTTCTGAAATCGTGAAAAACGACATACTATAGCATGCCCTCCGACACCATGGACTATAGCCTTTCGCTTTTGCGTGATTTTCACCTTTTTTCAAATCCTCCGAAATCGTGAAAAACGACATACTATAGCATGCCCTCCGACACCATGGACTATAGCCTATCGCTTTTGCGTGATTTTCACCTTTTTTTTAAATCCTCAAATCGTGAAAAACGACATACTATAGCATGCCCTCCGACACCATGGACTATAGCCTTAGGCTTTTGCGTGATTTTCACCTTTTTTTTAAATCCTCCGAAATCGTGAAAAACAACATACTATAGTATGCCCTCCGACACCATGGACTATAGCCCTTCGCTTTTGCGTGATTTTCACCTTTTAATCAAATACTCCGCAATCGTGAAAAACGACATACTATAGTATGCCCTCCGACACCATGGACTATAGCCTTTCGCTTTTGCGTGATTTTCGCCTTTTTTTTCAATCCTCCGAAATCGTGAAAAACGACATACTATAGTATGCCCTCCGACACCATGGACTATAGCCTTTCGCTTTTGCGTGATTTTCGCCTTTTTTTTTAATCCTCCGAAATCGTGAAAAACGACATACTATAGTATGCCCTCTGACACCATGGACACCATGGACTATAGCCTTTTGCTTTTGCGTGATTTTCACCTTTGTTTTTAAATCCTCCGAAATCGTGAAAAACGACATACTATAGTATGCCCTCCGACACCATGGACTATAGCCTTTCACTTTTGCGTGATTTTCAACTTTTTTCAAATCCTCCGAAATCGTGAAAAACGACATACTATAGCATGCCCTCCGACACCATGGACTATAGCCTTAGGCTTTTGCGTGATTTTCACCTTTTTTTTAAATCCTCCGAAATCGTGAAAAACAACATACTATAGTATGCCCTCCGACACCATGGACTATAGCCTTTCGCTTTTGCGTGATTTTCACCTTTTTTTTAAATCCTCCGAAATCGTGAAAAACGACATACTATATTATGCCCTCCGACACCATGGACTATAGCCTTTCGCTTTTGCGTGATTTTCGCCTTTTTTTTAATCCTCCGAAATCGTGAAAAACGACATACTATAGTATGCCCTCTGACACCATGGACACCATGGACTATAGCCTTTTGCTTTTGCGTGATTTTCACCTTTTTTTTAAATCCTCCGAAATCGTGAAAAACGACATACTATAGTATGCCCTCCGACACCATGGACTATAGCCTTTTGCTTTTGCGTGATTTTCACCTTTTTTTTAAATCCTCCGAAATCGTGAAAAACGACATACTATAGTATGCCCTCCGACACCATGGACTATAGCCTTTCGCTTTTGCGTGATTTTCACCTTTTAATCAAATACTCCGCAATCGTGAAAAACGACATACTATAGCATGCCCTCCGACACCATGGACTATAGCCTTAGGCTTTTGTGTGATTTTCACCTTTTTTTTAAATCCTCCGAAATCGTGAAAAACGACATACTATAGTATGCCCTCCGACACCATGGACTATAGCCTTTCGCTTTTGCGTGATTTTCACCTTTTTTTTAAATCCTCCGAAATCGTGAAAAACGACATACTATAGTATGCCCTCCGACACCATGGACTATAGCCTTTTGCTTTTGCGTGATTTTCACCTTTTTTTTAAATCCTCCGAAATCGTGAAAAACGACATACTATAGTATGCCCTCCGACACCATGGACTATAGCCTATCGCTTTTGCGTGATTTTCGCCTTTTTTTTAAATCCTCCGAAATCGTGAAAAACGACATACTATAGTATGCCCTCCGACACCATGGACTATAGCCTATCGCTTTTGCGTGATTTTCGCCTTTTTTTTTAAATCCTCCGAAATCGTGAAAAACGACATACTATAGTATGCCCTCCGACACCATGGACTATAGCCTTTTGCTTTTGCGTGATTTTCACCTTTTTTCAAATCCTCCGAAATCGTGAAAAACAACATACTATAGTATGCCCTCCGACACCATGGACTATAGCCCTTCGCTTTTGCGTGATTTTCACCTTTTAATCAAATACTCCGCAATCGTGAAAAACGACATACTATAGTATGCCCTCCGACACCATGGACTATAGCCTTTCGCTTTTGCGTGATTTTCGCCTTTTTTTTCAATCCTCCGAAATCGTGAAAAACGACATACTATAGTATGCCCTCCGACACCATGGACTATAGCCTTTCGCTTTTGCGTGATTTTCGCCTTTTTTTTTAATCCTCCGAAATCGTGAAAAACGACATACTATAGTATGCCCTCTGACACCATGGACACCATGGACTATAGCCTTTTGCTTTTGCGTGATTTTCACCTTTGTTTTTAAATCCTCCGAAATCGTGAAAAACGACATACTATAGTATGCCCTCCGACACCATGGACTATAGCCTTTCACTTTTGCGTGATTTTCAACTTTTTTCAAATCCTCCGAAATCGTGAAAAACGACATACTATAGCATGCCCTCCGACACCATGGACTATAGCCTTAGGCTTTTGCGTGATTTTCACCTTTTTTTTAAATCCTCCGAAATCGTGAAAAACAACATACTATAGTATGCCCTCCGACACCATGGACTATAGCCTTTCGCTTTTGCGTGATTTTCACCTTTTTTTTAAATCCTCCGAAATCGTGAAAAACGACATACTATATTATGCCCTCCGACACCATGGACTATAGCCTTTCGCTTTTGCGTGATTTTCGCCTTTTTTTTAATCCTCCGAAATCGTGAAAAACGACATACTATAGTATGCCCTCTGACACCATGGACACCATGGACTATAGCCTTTTGCTTTTGCGTGATTTTCACCTTTTTTTTAAATCCTCCGAAATCGTGAAAAACGACATACTATAGTATGCCCTCCGACACCATGGACTATAGCCTTTCGCTTTTGCGTGATTTTCACCTTTTTTTTAAATCCTCCGAAATCGTGAAAAACAACATACTATAGTATGCCCTCCGACACCATGGACTATAGCCTTTCGCTTTTGCGTGATTTTCACCTTTTAATCAAATACTCCGCAATCGTGAAAAACGACATACTATAGCATGCCCTCCGACACCATGGACTATAGCCTTAGGCTTTTGTGTGATTTTCACCTTTTTTTTAAATCCTCCGAAATCGTGAAAAACGACATACTATAGTATGCCCTCCGACACCATGGACTATAGCCTTTCGCTTTTGCGTGATTTTCACCTTTTTTTTAAATCCTCCGAAATCGTGAAAAACGACATACTATAGTATGCCCTCCGACACCATGGACTATAGCCTTTTGCTTTTGCGTGATTTTCACCTTTTTTTTAAATCCTCCGAAATCGTGAAAAACGACATACTATAGTATGCCCTCCGACACCATGGACTATAGCCTATCGCTTTTGCGTGATTTTCGCCTTTTTTTTAAATCCTCCGAAATCGTGAAAAACGACATACTATAGTATGCCCTCCGACACCATGGACTATAGCCTATCGCTTTTGCGTGATTTTCGCCTTTTTTTTTAATCCTCCGAAATCGTGAAAAACGACATACTATAGTATGCCCTCCGACACCATGGACTATAGCCTTTCGCTTTTGCGTGATTTTCACCTTTTTTCAAAATCGTGAAAAACGACATACTATAGCATGCCCTCCGACACCATGGACTATAGCCTTTCGCTTTTGCGTGATTTTCACCTAAAATCCTCCGAAATCGTGAAAAACGACATACTATAGTATGCCCTCCGACACCATGGACTATAGCCTTTCGCTTTTGCGTGATTTTCGCCTTTTTTTTAATCCTCCGAAATCGTGAAAAACGACATACTATAGTATGCCCTCTGACACCATGGACACCATGGACTATAGCCTTTTGCTTTTGCGTGATTTTCACCTTTTTTTTAAATCCTCCGAAATCGTGAAAAACGACATACTATAGTATGCCCTCCGACACCATGGACTATAGCCTTTCGCTTTTGCGTGATTTTCACCTTTTTTTTTAAATCCTCCGAAATCGTGAAAAACAACATACTATAGTATGCCCTCCGACACCATGGACTATAGCCTTTCGCTTTTGCGTGATTTTCACCTTTTAATCAAATACTCCGCAATCGTGAAAAACGACATACTATAGCATGCCCTCCGACACCATGGACTATAGCCTTAGGCTTTTGTGTGATTTTCACCTTTTTTTTAAATCCTCCGAAATCGTGAAAAACGACATACTATAGTATGCCCTCCGACACCATGGACTATAGCCTTTCGCTTTTGCGTGATTTTCACCTTTTTTTTAAATCCTCCGAAATCGTGAAAAACGACATACTATAGTATGCCCTCCGACACCATGGACTATAGCCTTTTGCTTTTGCGTGATTTTCACCTTTTTTTTAAATCCTCCGAAATCGTGAAAAACGACATACTATAGTATGCCCTCCGACACCATGGACTATAGCCTATCGCTTTTGCGTGATTTTCGCCTTTTTTTTAAATCCTCCGAAATCGTGAAAAACGACATACTATAGTATGCCCTCCGACACCATGGACTATAGCCTATCGCTTTTGCGTGATTTTCGCCTTTTTTTTTAATCCTCCGAAATCGTGAAAAACGACATACTATAGTATGCCCTCCGACACCATGGACTATAGCCTTTCGCTTTTGCGTGATTTTCACCTTTTTTCAAAATCGTGAAAAACGACATACTATAGCATGCCCTCCGACACCATGGACTATAGCCTTTCGCTTTTGCGTGATTTTCACCTAAAATCCTCCGAAATCGTGAAAAACGACATACTATAGTATGCCCTCCGACACCATGGACTATAGCCTTTCGCTTTTGCGTGATTTTCGCCTTTTTTTTTAATCCTCCGAAATCGTGAAAAACGACATACTATAGTATGCCCTCTGACACCATGGACACCATGGACTATAGCCTTTTGCTTTTGCGTGATTTTCACCTTTGTTTTTAAATCCTCCGAAATCGTGAAAAACGACATACTATAGTATGCCCTCCGACACCATGGACTATAGCCTTTCACTTTTGCGTGATTTTCAACTTTTTTCAAATCCTCCGAAATCGTGAAAAACAACATACTATAGTATGCCCTCCGACACCATGGACTATAGCCTTTCGCTTTTGCGTGATTTTCACCTTTTAATCAAATACTCCGCAATCGTGAAAAACGACATACTATAGCATGCCCTCCGACACCATGGACTATAGCCTTAGGCTTTTGTGTGATTTTCACCTTTTTTTTAAATCCTCCGAAATCGTGAAAAACGACATACTATAGTATGCCCTCCGACACCATGGACTATAGCCTTTTGCTTTTGCGTGATTTTCACCTTTTTTTTAAATCCTCCGAAATCGTGAAAAACAACATACTATAGTATGCCCTCCGACACCATGGACTATAGCCTTTCGCTTTTGCGTGATTTTCACCTTTTAATCAAATACTCCGCAATCGTGAAAAACGACATACTATAGCATGCCCTCCGACACCATGGACTATAGCCTTAGGCTTTTGTGTGATTTTCACCTTTTTTTTAAATCCTCCGAAATCGTGAAAAACGACATACTATAGTATGCCCTCCGACACCATGGACTATAGCCTTTCGCTTTTGCGTGATTTTCACCTTTTTTTTTAAATCCTCCGAAATCGTGAAAAACGACATACTATAGTATGCCCTCCGACACCATGGACTATAGCCTTTTGCTTTTGCGTGATTTTCACCTTTTTTTTAAATCCTCCGAAATCGTGAAAAACGACATACTATAGTATGCCCTCCGACACCATGGACTATAGCCTATCGCTTTTGCGTGATTTTCGCCTTTTTTTTAAATCCTCCGAAATCGTGAAAAACGACATACTATAGTATGCCCTCCGACACCATGGACTATAGCCTATCGCTTTTGCGTGATTTTCGCCTTTTTTTTTAATCCTCCGAAATCGTGAAAAACGACATACTATAGTATGCCCTCCGACACCATGGACTATAGCCTTTCGCTTTTGCGTGATTTTCACCTTTTTTCAAAATCGTGAAAAACGACATACTATAGCATGCCCTCCGACACCATGGACTATAGCCTTAGGCTTTTGCGTGATTTTCACCTTTTTTTTAAATCCTCCAAAATCGTGAAAAACAACATACTATAGTATGCCCTCCGACACCATGGACTATAGCCTTTCGCTTTTGCGTGATTTTCACCTTTTAATCAAATACTCCGCAATCGTGAAAAACGACATACTATAGCATGCCCTCCGACACCATGGACTATAGCCTTAGGCTTTTGTGTGATTTTCACCTTTTTTTTAAATCCTCCGAAATCGTGAAAAACGACATACTATAGTATGCCCTCCGACACCATGGACTATAGCCTTTCGCTTTTGCGTGATTTTCACCTTTTTTTTTAAATCCTCCGAAATCGTGAAAAACGACATACTATAGTATGCCCTCCGACACCATGGACTATGGCCTTTTGCTTTTGCGTGATTTTCACCTTTTTTTTAAATCCTCCGAAATCGTGAAAAACAACATACTATAGTATGCCCTCCGACACCATGGACTATAGCCTTTCGCTTTTGCGTGATTTTCACCTTTTAATCAAATACTCCGCAATCGTGAAAAACGACATACTATAGCATGCCCTCCGACACCATGGACTATAGCCTTAGGCTTTTGTGTGATTTTCACCTTTTTTTTGAATCCTCCGAAATCGTGAAAAACGACATACTATAGTATGCCCTCTGACACCATGGACACCATGGACTATAGCCTTTTGCTTTTGCGTGATTTTCACCTTTGTTTTTAAATCCTCCGAAATCGTGAAAAACGACATACTATAGTATGCCCTCCGACACCATGGACTATAGCCTTTCACTTTTGCGTGATTTTCAACTTTTTTCAAATCCTCCGAAATCGTGAAAAACGACATACTATAGCATGCCCTCCGACACCATGGACTATAGCCTTAGGCTTTTGCGTGATTTTCACCTTTTTTTTAAATCCTCCGAAATCGTGAAAAACAACATACTATAGTATGCCCTCCGACACCATGGACTATAGCCTTTCGCTTTTGCGTGATTTTCACCTTTTAATCAAATACTCCGCAATCGTGAAAAACGACATACTATAGCATGCCCTCCGACACCATGGACTATAGCCTTAGGCTTTTGTGTGATTTTCACCTTTTTTTTAAATCCTCCGAAATCGTGAAAAACGACATACTATAGTATGCCCTCCGACACCATGGACTATAGCCTTTTGCTTTTGCGTGATTTTCACCTTTTTTTTAAATCCTCCGAAATCGTGAAAAACAACATACTATAGTATGCCCTCCGACACCATGGACTATAGCCTTTCGCTTTTGCGTGATTTTCACCTTTTAATCAAATACTCCGCAATCGTGAAAAACGACATACTATAGCATGCCCTCCGACACCATGGACTATAGCCTTAGGCTTTTGTGTGATTTTCACCTTTTTTTTAAATCCTCCGAAATCGTGAAAAACGACATACTATAGTATGCCCTCCGACACCATGGACTATAGCCTTTCGCTTTTGCGTGATTTTCACCTTTTTTTTTAAATCCTCCGAAATCGTGAAAAACGACATACTATAGTATGCCCTCCGACACCATGGACTATAGCCTTTTGCTTTTGCGTGATTTTCACCTTTTTTTTAAATCCTCCGAAATCGTGAAAAACGACATACTATAGTATGCCCTCCGACACCATGGACTATAGCCTATCGCTTTTGCCTGATTTTCGCCTTTTTTTTAAATCCTCCGAAATCGTGAAAAACGACATACTATAGTATGCCCTCCGACACCATGGACTATAGCCTATCGCTTTTGCGTGATTTTCGCCTTTTTTTTTAATCCTCCGAAATCGTGAAAAACGACATACTATAGTATGCCCTCCGACACCATGGACTATAGCCTTTCGCTTTTGCGTGATTTTCACCTTTTTTCAAAATCGTGAAAAACGACATACTATAGCATGCCCTCCGACACCATGGACTATAGCCTTAGGCTTTTGCGTGATTTTCACCTTTTTTTTAAATCCTCCGAAATCGTGAAAAACAACATACTATAGTATGCCCTCCGACACCATGGACTATAGCCTTTCGCTTTTGCGTGATTTTCACCTTTTAATCAAATACTCCGCAATCGTGAAAAACGACATACTATAGCATGCCCTCCGACACCATGGACTATAGCCATAGGCTTTTGTGTGATTTTCACCTTTTTTTTAAATCCTCCGAAATCGTGAAAAACGACATACTATAGTATGCCCTCCGACACCATGGACTATAGCCTTTCGCTTTTGCGTGATTTTCACCTTTTTTTTTAAATCCTCCGAAATCGTGAAAAACGACATACTATAGTATGCCCTCCGACACCATGGACTATGGCCTTTTGCTTTTGCGTGATTTTCACCTTTTTTTTAAATCCTCCGAAATCGTGAAAAACAACATACTATAGTATGCCCTCCGACACCATGGACTATAGCCTTTCGCTTTTGCGTGATTTTCACCTTTTAATCAAATACTCCGCAATCGTGAAAAACGACATACTATAGCATGCCCTCCGACACCATGGACTATAGCCTTAGGCTTTTGTGTGATTTTCACCTTTTTTTTAAATCCTCCGAAATCGTGAAAAACGACATACTATAGTATGCCCTCCGACACCATGGACTATAGCCTTTCGCTTTTGCGTGATTTTCACCTTTTTTTTTAAATCCTCCGAAATCGTGAAAAACGACATACTATAGTATGCCCTCCGACACCATGGACTATAGCCTTTTGCTTTTGCGTGATTTTCACCTTTTTTTTAAATCCTCCGAAATCGTGAAAAACGACATACTATAGTATGCCCTCCGACACCATGGACTATAGCCTATCGCTTTTGCGTGATTTTCGCCTTTTTTTTTAATCCTCCGAAATCGTGAAAAACGACATACTATAGTATGCCCTCCGACACCATGGACTATAGCCTATCGCTTTTGCGTGATTTTCGCCTTTTTTTTTAATCCTCCGAAATCGTGAAAAACGACATACTATAGTATGCCCTCCGACACCATGGACTATAGCCTTTCGCTTTTGCGTGATTTTCACCTTTTTTCAAAATCGTGAAAAACGACATACTATAGCATGCCCTCCGACACCATGGACTATAGCCTTTCGCTTTTGCGTGATTTTCACCTAAAATCCTCCGAAATCGTGAAAAACGACATACTATAGTATGCCCTCCGACACCATGGACTATAGCCTTTCGCTTTTGCGTGATTTTCGCCTTTTTTTTTAATCCTCCGAAATCGTGAAAAACGACATACTATAGTATGCCCTCTGACACCATGGACACCATGGACTATAGCCTTTTGCTTTTGCGTGATTTTCACCTTTGTTTTTAAATCCTCCGAAATCGTGAAAAACGACATACTATAGTATGCCCTCCGACACCATGGACTATAGCCTTTCACTTTTGCGTGATTTTCAACTTTTTTCAAATCCTCCGAAATCGTGAAAAACGACATACTATAGCATGCCCTCCGACACCATGGACTATAGCCTTAGGCTTTTGCGTGATTTTCACCTTTTTTTTAAATCCTCCGAAATCGTGAAAAACAACATACTATAGTATGCCCTCCGACACCATGGACTATAGCCTTTCGCTTTTGCGTGATTTTCACCTTTTAATCAAATACTCCGCAATCGTGAAAAACGACATACTATAGCATGCCCTCCGACACCATGGACTATAGCCTTAGGCTTTTGTGTGATTTTCACCTTTTTTTTAAATCCTCCGAAATCGTGAAAAACGACATACTATAGTATGCCCTCCGACACCATGGACTATAGCCTTTCGCTTTTGCGTGATTTTCACCTTTTTTTTTAAATCCTCCGAAATCGTGAAAAACGACATACTATAGTATGCCCTCCGACACCATGGACTATAGCCTTTCGCTTTTGCGTGATTTTCAACTTTTTTCAAATCCTCCGAAATCGTGAAAAACGATATACTATAGCATGCCCTCCGACACCATGGACTATAGCCTTTCGCTTTTGCGGGATTTTCAACTTTTTTCAAATCCTCTGAAATCGTGAAAAACGACATACTATAGCATGCCCTCCGACACCATGGACTATAGCCTTTCGCTTTTGCGGGATTTTCAACTTTTTTCAAATCCTCTGAAATCGTGAAAAACGACATACTATAGCATGCCCTCCGACACCATGGACTATAGCCTTTCGCTTTTGCGTGATTTTCACCTTTTTTCAAATCCTCCGAAATCGTGAAAAACGACATACTATAGCATGCCCTCCGACACCATGGACTATAGCCTATCGCTTTTGCGTGATTTTCACCTTTTTTTTAAATCCTCAAATCGTGAAAAACGACATACTATAGCATGCCCTCCGACACCATGGACTATAGCCTTAGGCTTTTGCGTGATTTTCACCTTTTTTTTAAATCCTCCGAAATCGTGAAAAACAACATACTATAGTATGCCCTCCGACACCATGGACTATAGCCCTTCGCTTTTGCGTGATTTTCACCTTTTAATCAAATACTCTGCAATCGTGAAAAACGACATACTATAGTATGCCCTCCGACACCATGGACTATAGCCTTTCGCTTTTGCGTGATTTTCGCCTTTTTTTTCAATCCTCCGAAATCGTGAAAAACGACATACTATAGTATGCCCTCCGACACCATGGACTATAGCCTTTCGCTTTTGCGTGATTTTCGCCTTTTTTTTTAATCCTCCGAAATCGTGAAAAACGACATACTATAGTATGCCCTCTGACACCATGGACACCATGGACTATAGCCTTTTGCTTTTGCGTGATTTTCACCTTTGTTTTTAAATCCTCCGAAATCGTGAAAAACGACATACTATAGTATGCCCTCCGACACCATGGACTATAGCCTTTCACTTTTGCGTGATTTTCAACTTTTTTCAAATCCTCCGAAATCGTGAAAAACGACATACTATAGCATGCCCTCCGACACCATGGACTATAGCCTTAGGCTTTTGCGTGATTTTCACCTTTTTTTTAAATCCTCCGAAATCGTGAAAAACAACATACTATAGTATGCCCTCCGACACCATGGACTATAGCCTTTCGCTTTTGCGTGATTTTCACCTTTTTTTTAAATCCTCCGAAATCGTGAAAAACGACATACTATATTATGCCCTCCGACACCATGGACTATAGCCTTTCGCTTTTGCGTGATTTTCGCCTTTTTTTAAATCCTCCGAAATCGTGAAAAACGACATACTATAGTATGCCCTCTGACACCATGGACACCATGGACTATAGCCTTTTGCTTTTGCGTGATTTTCACCTTTTTTTCAAATCCTCCGAAATCGTGAAAAACGACATACTATAGTATGCCCTCCGACACCATGGACTATAGCCTTTCGCTTTTGCGTGATTTTCACCTTTTTTTTAAATCCTCCGAAATCGTGAAAAACAACATACTATAGTATGCCCTCCGACACCATGGACTATAGCCTTTCGCTTTTGCGTGATTTTCACCTTTTAATCAAATACTCCGCAATCGTGAAAAACAACATACTATAGCATGCCCTCCGACACCATGGACTATAGCCTTAGGCTTTTGTGTGATTTTCACCTTTTTTTTAAATCCTCCGAAATCGTGAAAAACGACATACTATATTATGCCCTCCGACACCATGGACTATAGCCTATCGCTTTTGCGTGATTTTCGCCTTTTTTTAAATCCTCCGAAATCGTGAAAAACGACATACTATAGTATGCCCTCTGACACCATGGACACCATGGACTATAGCCTTTTGCTTTTGCGTGATTTTCACCTTTTTTTTAAATCCTCCGAAATCGTGAAAAACGACATACTATAGTATGCCCTCCGACACCATGGACTATAGCCTTTCGCTTTTGCGTGATTTTCACCTTTTTTTTAAATCCTCCGAAATCGTGAAAAACAACATACTATAGTATGCCCTCCGACACCATGGACTATAGCCTTTCGCTTTTGCGTGATTTTCACCTTTTAATCAAATACTCCGCAATCGTGAAAAACAACATACTATAGCATGCCCTCCGACACCATGGACTATAGCCTTAGGCTTTTGTGTGATTTTCACCTTTTTTTTAAATCCTCCGAAATCGTGAAAAACGACATACTATATTATGCCCTCCGACACCATGGACTATAGCCTTTCGCTTTTGCGTGATTTTCACCTTTTTTTTAAATCCTCCGAAATCGTGAAAAACGACATACTATAGTATGCCCTCCGACACCATGGACTATAGCCTTTTGCTTTTGCGTGATTTTCACCTTTTTTTTAAATCCTCCGAAATCGTGAAAAACGACATACTATAGTATGCCCTCCGACACCATGGACTATAGCCTATCGCTTTTGCGTGATCTTCGCCTTTTTTTTAAATCCTCCGAAATCGTGAAAAACGACATACTATAGTATGCCCTCCGACACCATGGACTATAGCCTATCGCTTTTGCGTGATTTTCGCCTTTTTTTTTAATCCTCCGAAATCGTGAAAAACGACATACTATAGTATGCCCTCCGACACCATGGACTATAGCCTTTCGCTTTTGCGTGATTTTCACCTTTTTTCAAAATCGTGAAAAACGACATACTATAGCATGCCCTCCGACACCATGGACTATAGCCTTTCGCTTTTGCGTGATTTTCACCTAAAATCCTCCGAAATCGTGAAAAACGACATACTATAGTATGCCCTCCGACACCATGGACTATAGCCTTTCGCTTTTGCGTGATTTTCGCCTTTTTTTTTAATCCTCCGAAATCGTGAAAAACGACATACTATAGTATGCCCTCTGACACCATGGACACCATGGACTATAGCCTTTTGCTTTTGCGTGATTTTCACCTTTGTTTTTAAATCCTCCGAAATCGTGAAAAACGACATACTATAGTATGCCCTCCGACACCATGGACTATAGCCTTTCACTTTTGCGTGATTTTCAACTTTTTTCAAATCCTCCGAAATCGTGAAAAACGACATACTATAGCATGCCCTCCGACACCATGGACTATAGCCTTAGGCTTTTGCGTGATTTTCACCTTTTTTTTAAATCCTCCGAAATCGTGAAAAACAACATACTATAGTATGCCCTCCGACACCATGGACTATAGCCTTTCGCTTTTGCGTGATTTTCACCTTTTAATCAAATACTCCGCAATCGTGAAAAACGACATACTATAGCATGCCCTCCGACACCATGGACTATAGCCTTAGGCTTTTGTGTGATTTTCACCTTTTTTTTAAATCCTCCGAAATCGTGAAAAACGACATACTATAGTATGCCCTCCGACACCATGGACTATAGCCTTTCGCTTTTGCGTGATTTTCACCTTTTTTTTTAAATCCTCCGAAATCGTGAAAAACGACATACTATAGCATGCCCTCCGACACCATGGACTATAGCCTTAGGCTTTTGTGTGATTTTCACCTTTTTTTTAAATCCTCCGAAATCGTGAAAAACGACATACTATAGTATGCCCTCCGACACCATGGACTATAGCCTTTCGCTTTTGCGTGATTTTCACCTTTTTTTTTAAATCCTCCGAAATCGTGAAAAACGACATACTATAGTATGCCCTCCGACACCATGGACTATAGCCTTTTGCTTTTGCGTGATTTTCACCTTTTTTTTAAATCCTCCGAAATCGTGAAAAACGACATACTATAGTATGCCCTCCGACACCATGGACTATAGCCTTTCGCTTTTGCGTGATTTTCACCTTTTTTTTTAAATCCTCCGAAATCGTGAAAAACGACATACTATAGTATGCCCTCCGACACCATGGACTATAGCCTTTCGCTTTTGCGTGATTTTCAACTTTTTTCAAATCCTCCGAAATCGTGAAAAACGATATACTATAGCATGCCCTCCGACACCATGGACTATAGCCTTTCGCTTTTGCGGGATTTTCAACTTTTTTCAAATCCTCTGAAATCGTGAAAAACGACATACTATAGCATGCCCTCCGACACCATGGACTATAGCCTTTCGCTTTTGCGTGATTTTCACCTTTTTTCAAATCCTCCGAAATCGTGAAAAACGACATACTATAGCATGCCCTCCGACACCATGGACTATAGCCTATCGCTTTTGCGTGATTTTCACCTTTTTTTTAAATCCTCAAATCGTGAAAAACGACATACTATAGCATGCCCTCCGACACCATGGACTATAGCCTTAGGCTTTTGCGTGATTTTCACTTTTTTTTAAATCCTCCGAAATCGTGAAAAACAACATACTATAGTATGCCCTCCGACACCATGGACTATAGCCCTTCGCTTTTGCGTGATTTTCACCTTTTAATCAAATACTCTGCAATCGTGAAAAACGACATACAATAGTATGCCCTCCGACACCATGGACTATAGCCTTTCGCTTTTGCGTGATTTTCGCCTTTTTTTTCAATCCTCCGAAATCGTGAAAAACGACATACTATAGTATGCCCTCCGACACCATGGACTATAGCCTTTCGCTTTTGCGTGATTTTCGCCTTTTTTTTTAATCCTCCGAAATCGTGAAAAACGACATACTATAGTATGCCCTCTGACACCATGGACACCATGGACTATAGCCTTTTGCTTTTGCGTGATTTTCACCTTTGTTTTTAAATCCTCCGAAATCGTGAAAAACGACATACTATAGTATGCCCTCCGACACCATGGACTATAGCCTTTCACTTTTGCGTGATTTTCAACTTTTTTCAAATCCTCCGAAATCGTGAAAAACGACATACTATAGCATGCCCTCCGACACCATGGACTATAGCCTTAGGCTTTTGCGTGATTTTCACCTTTTTTTTAAATCCTCCGAAATCGTGAAAAACAACATACTATAGTATGCCCTCCGACACCATGGACTATAGCCTTTCGCTTTTGCGTGATTTTCACCTTTTTTTTAAATCCTCCGAAATCGTGAAAAACGACATACTATATTATGCCCTCCGACACCATGGACTATAGCCTTTCGCTTTTGCGTGATTTTCGCCTTTTTTTAAATCCTCCGAAATCGTGAAAAACGACATACTATAGTATGCCCTCTGACACCATGGACACCATGGACTATAGCCTTTTGCTTTTGCGTGATTTTCACCTTTTTTTTAAATCCTCCGAAATCGTGAAAAACGACATACTATAGTATGCCCTCCGACACCATGGACTATAGCCTATCGCTTTTGCGTGATTTTCACCTTTTTTTTAAATCCTCCGAAATCGTGAAAAACAACATACTATAGTATGCCCTCCGACACCATGGACTATAGCCTTTCGCTTTTGCGTGATTTTCACCTTTTTTCAAAATCGTGAAAAACGACATACTATAGCATGCCCTCCGACACCATGGACTATAGCCTTTCGCTTTTGCGTGATTTTCACCTAAAATCCTCCGAAATCGTGAAAAACGACATACTATAGTATGCCCTCCGACACCATGGACTATAGCCTTTCGCTTTTGCGTGATTTTCGCCTTTTTTTTTAATCCTCCGAAATCGTGAAAAACGACATACTATAGTATGCCCTCTGACACCATGGACACCATGGACTATAGCCTTTTGCTTTTGCGTGATTTTCACCTTTGTTTTTAAATCCTCCGAAATCGTGAAAAACGACATACTATAGTATGCCCTCCGACACCATGGACTATAGCCTTTCACTTTTGCGTGATTTTCAACTTTTTTCAAATCCTCCGAAATCGTGAAAAACGACATACTATAGCATGCCCTCCGACACCATGGACTATAGCCTTAGGCTTTTGCGTGATTTTCACCTTTTTTTTAAATCCTCCGAAATCGTGAAAAACAACATACTATAGTATGCCCTCCGACACCATGGACTATAGCCTTTCGCTTTTGCGTGATTTTCACCTTTTAATCAAATACTCCGCAATCGTGAAAAACGACATACTATAGCATGCCCTCCGACACCATGGACTATAGCCTTAGGCTTTTGTGTGATTTTCACCTTTTTTTTAAATCCTCCGAAATCGTGAAAAACGACATACTATAGTATGCCCTCCGACACCATGGACTATAGCCTTTCGCTTTTGCGTGATTTTCACCTTTTTTTTTAAATCCTCCGAAATCGTGAAAAACGACATACTATAGTATGCCCTCCGACACCATGGACTATAGCCTTTTGCTTTTGCGTGATTTTCACCTTTTTTTTAAATCCTCCGAAATCGTGAAAAACAACATACTATAGTATGCCCTCCGACACCATGGACTATAGCCTTTCGCTTTTGCGTGATTTTCACCTTTTAATCAAATACTCCGCAATCGTGAAAAACGACATACTATAGCATGCCCTCCGACACCATGGACTATAGCCTTAGGCTTTTGTGTGATTTTCACCTTTTTTTTAAATCCTCCGAAATCGTGAAAAACGACATACTATAGTATGCCCTCCGACACCATGGACTATAGCCTTTCGCTTTTGCGTGATTTTCACCTTTTTTTTAAATCCTCCGAAATCGTGAAAAACGACATACTATAGTATGCCCTCCGACACCATGGACTATAGCCTATCGCTTTTGCGTGATTTTCGCCTTTTTTTTTAATCCTCCGAAATCGTGAAAAACGACATACTATAGTATGCCCTCCGACACCATGGACTATAGCCTATCGCTTTTGCGTGATTTTCGCCTTTTTTTTTAATCCTCCGAAATCGTGAAAAACGACATACTATAGTATGCCCTCCGACACCATGGACTATAGCCTTTCGCTTTTGCGTGATTTTCACCTTTTTTCAAAATCGTGAAAAACGACATACTATAGCATGCCCTCCGACACCATGGACTATAGCCTTTCGCTTTTGCGTGATTTTCACCTAAAATCCTCCGAAATCGTGAAAAACGACATACTATAGTATGCCCTCCGACACCATGGACTATAGCCTTTCGCTTTTGCGTGATTTTCGCCTTTTTTTTTAATCCTCCGAAATCGTGAAAAACGACATACTATAGTATGCCCTCTGACACCATGGACACCATGGACTATAGCCTTTTGCTTTTGCGTGATTTTCACCTTTGTTTTTAAATCCTCCGAAATCGTGAAAAACGACATACTATAGTATGCCCTCCGACACCATGGACTATAGCCTTTCACTTTTGCGTGATTTTCAACTTTTTTCAAATCCTCCGAAATCGTGAAAAACGACATACTATAGCATGCCCTCCGACACCATGGACTATAGCCTTAGGCTTTTGCGTGATTTTCACCTTTTTTTTAAATCCTCCGAAATCGTGAAAAACAACATACTATAGTATGCCCTCCGACACCATGGACTATAGCCTTTCGCTTTTGCGTGATTTTCACCTTTTAATCAAATACTCCGCAATCGTGAAAAACGACATACTATAGCATGCCCTCCGACACCATGGACTATAGCCTTAGGCTTTTGTGTGATTTTCACCTTTTTTTTAAATCCTCCGAAATCGTGAAAAACGACATACTATAGTATGCCCTCCGACACCATGGACTATAGCCTTTCGCTTTTGCGTGATTTTCACCTTTTTTTTTAAATCCTCCGAAATCGTGAAAAACGACATACTATAGTATGCCCTCCGACACCATGGACTATAGCCTTTTGCTTTTGCGTGATTTTCACCTTTTTTTTAAATCCTCCGAAATCGTGAAAAACGACATACTATAGTATGCCCTCCGACACCATGGACTATAGCCTTTCGCTTTTGCGTGATTTTCACCTTTTTTTTTAAATCCTCCGAAATCGTGAAAAACGACATACTATAGTATGCCCATGACACCATGGACTATAGCCTTTCGCTTTTGCGTGATTTTCAACTTTTTTCAAATCCTCCGAAATCGTGAAAAACGATATACTATAGCATGCCCTCCGACACCATGGACTATAGCCTTTCGCTTTTGCGTGATTTTCACCTTTTAATCAAATACTCCGCAATCGTGAAAAACGACATACTATAGCATGCCCTCCGACACCATGGACTATAGCCTTAGGCTTTTGTGTGATTTTCACCTTTTTTTTAAATCCTCCGAAATCGTGAAAAACGACATACTATAGTATGCCCTCCGACACCATGGACTATAGCCTTTCGCTTTTGCGTGATTTTCACCTTTTTTTTAAATCCTCCGAAATCGTGAAAAACGACATACTATAGTATGCCCTCCGACACCATGGACTATAGCCTATCGCTTTTGCGTGATTTTCGCCTTTTTTTTTAATCCTCCGAAATCGTGAAAAACGACATACTATAGTATGCCCTCCGACACCATGGACTATAGCCTATCGCTTTTGCGTGATTTTCGCCTTTTTTTTTAATCCTCCGAAATCGTGAAAAACGACATACTATAGTATGCCCTCCGACACCATGGACTATAGCCTTTCGCTTTTGCGTGATTTTCACCTTTTTTCAAAATCGTGAAAAACGACATACTATAGCATGCCCTCCGACACCATGGACTATAGCCTTTCGCTTTTGCGTGATTTTCACCTAAAATCCTCCGAAATCGTGAAAAACGACATACTATAGTATGCCCTCCGACACCATGGACTATAGCCTTTCGCTTTTGCGTGATTTTCGCCTTTTTTTTTAATCCTCCGAAATCGTGAAAAACGACATACTATAGTATGCCCTCTGACACCATGGACACCATGGACTATAGCCTTTTGCTTTTGCGTGATTTTCACCTTTGTTTTTAAATCCTCCGAAATCGTGAAAAACGACATACTATAGTATGCCCTCCGACACCATGGACTATAGCCTTTCACTTTTGCGTGATTTTCAACTTTTTTCAAATCCTCCGAAATCGTGAAAAACGACATACTATAGCATGCCCTCCGACACCATGGACTATAGCCTTAGGCTTTTGCGTGATTTTCACCTTTTTTTTAAATCCTCCGAAATCGTGAAAAACAACATACTATAGTATGCCCTCCGACACCATGGACTATAGCCTTTCGCTTTTGCGTGATTTTCACCTTTTAATCAAATACTCCGCAATCGTGAAAAACGACATACTATAGCATGCCCTCCGACACCATGGACTATAGCCTTAGGCTTTTGTGTGATTTTCACCTTTTTTTTAAATCCTCCGAAATCGTGAAAAACGACATACTATAGTATGCCCTCCGACACCATGGACTATAGCCTTTCGCTTTTGCGTGATTTTCACCTTTTTTTTTAAATCCTCCGAAATCGTGAAAAACGACATACTATAGTATGCCCTCCGACACCATGGACTATAGCCTTTTGCTTTTGCGTGATTTTCACCTTTTTTTTAAATCCTCCGAAATCGTGAAAAACGACATACTATAGTATGCCCTCCGACACCATGGACTATAGCCTTTCGCTTTTGCGTGATTTTCACCTTTTTTTTTAAATCCTCCGAAATCGTGAAAAACGACATACTATAGTATGCCCATGACACCATGGACTATAGCCTTTCGCTTTTGCGTGATTTTCAACTTTTTTCAAATCCTCCGAAATCGTGAAAAACGATATACTATAGCATGCCCTCCGACACCATGGACTATAGCCTTTCGCTTTTGCGGGATTTTCAACTTTTTTCAAATCCTCTGAAATCGTGAAAAACGACATACTATAGCATGCCCTCCGACACCATGGACTATAGCCTTTCGCTTTTGCGGGATTTTCAACTTTTTTCAAATCCTCTGAAATCGTGAAAAACGACATACTATAGCATGCCCTCCGACACCATGGACTATAGCCTTTCGCTTTTGCGTGATTTTCACCTTTTTTCAAATCCTCCGAAATCGTGAAAAACGACATACTATAGCATGCCCTCCGACACCATGGACTATAGCCTATCGCTTTTGCGTGATTTTCACCTTTTTTTTAAATCCTCAAATCGTGAAAAACGACATACTATAGCATGCCCTCCGACACCATGGACTATAGCCTTAGGCTTTTGCGTGATTTTCACCTTTTTTTTAAATTCTCCGAAATCGTGAAAAACAACATACTATAGTATGCCCTCCGACACCATGGACTATAGCCCTTCGCTTTTGCGTGATTTTCACCTTTTAATCAAATACTCCGCAATCGTGAAAAACGACATACTATAGTATGCCCTCCGACACCAGGGACTATAGCCTTTCGCTTTTGCGTGATTTTCGCCTTTTTTTTCAATCCTCCGAAATCGTGAAAAACGACATACTATAGTATGCCCTCCGACACCATGGACTATAGCCTTTCGCTTTTGCGTGATTTTCGCCTTTTTTTTTAATCCTCCGAAATCGTGAAAAACGACATACTATAGTATGCCCTCTGACACCATGGACACCATGGACTATAGCCTTTTGCTTTTGCGTGATTTTCACCTTTGTTTTTAAATCCTCCGAAATCGTGAAAAACGACATACTATAGTATGCCCTCCGACACCATGGACTATAGCCTTTCACTTTTGCGTGATTTTCAACTTTTTTCAAATCCTCCGAAATCGTGAAAAACGACATACTATAGCATGCCCTCCGACACCATGGACTATAGCCTTAGGCTTTTGCGTGATTTTCACCTTTTTTTTAAATCCTCCGAAATCGTGAAAAACAACATACTATAGTATGCCCTCCGACACCATGGACTATAGCCTTTCGCTTTTGCGTGATTTTCACCTTTTAATCAAATACTCCGCAATCGTGAAAAACGACATACTATAGCATGCCCTCCGACACCATGGACTATAGCCTTAGGCTTTTGTGTGATTTTCACCTTTTTTTTAAATCCTCCGAAATCGTGAAAAACGACATACTATAGTATGCCCTCCGACACCATGGACTATAGCCTTTCGCTTTTGCGTGATTTTCACCTTTTTTTTTAAATCCTCCGAAATCGTGAAAAACGACATACTATAGTATGCCCTCCGACACCATGGACTATAGCCTTTTGCTTTTGCGTGATTTTCACCTTTTTTTGAAATCCTCCGAAATCGTGAAAAACGACATACTATAGTATGCCCTCCGACACCATGGACTATAGCCTTTCGCTTTTGCGTGATTTTCACCTTTTTTTTTAAATCCTCCGAAATCGTGAAAAACGACATACTATAGTATGCCCTCCGACACCATGGACTATAGCCTTTCGCTTTTGCGTGATTTTCAACTTTTTTCAAATCCTCCGAAATCGTGAAAAACGATATACTATAGCATGCCCTCCGACACCATGGACTATAGCCTTTCGCTTTTGCGGGATTTTCAACTTTTTTCAAATCCTCTGAAATCGTGAAAAACGACATACTATAGCATGCCCTCCGACACCATGGACTATAGCCTTTCGCTTTTGCGGGATTTTCAACTTTTTTCAAATCCTCTGAAATCGTGAAAAACGACATACTATAGCATGCCCTCCGACACCATGGACTATAGCCTTTCGCTTTTGCGTGATTTTCACCTTTTTTCAAATCCTCCGAAATCGTGAAAAACGACATACTATAGCATGCCCTCCGACACCATGGACTATAGCCTATCGCTTTTGCGTGATTTTCACCTTTTTTTTAAATCCTCAAATCGTGAAAAACGACATACTATAGCATGCCCTCCGACACCATGGACTATAGCCTTAGGCTTTTGCGTGATTTTCACCTTTTTTTTTAAATCCTCCGAAATCGTGAAAAAAAACATACTATAGTATGCCCTCCGACACCATGGACTATAGCCCTTCGCTTTTGCGTGATTTTCACCTTTTAATCAAATACTCTGCAATCGTGAAAAACGACATACTATAGTATGCCCTCCGACACCATGGACTATAGCCTTTCGCTTTTGCGTGATTTTCGCCTTTTTTTTCAATCCTCCGAAATCGTGAAAAACGACATACTATAGTATGCCCTCCGACACCATGGACTATAGCCTTTCGCTTTTGCGTGATTTTCGCCTTTTTTTTTAATCCTCCGAAATCGTGAAAAACGACATACTATAGTATGCCCTCTGACACCATGGACACCATGGACTATAGCCTTTTGCTTTTGCGTGATTTTCACCTTTGTTTTTAAATCCTCCGAAATCGTGAAAAACGACATACTATAGTATGCCCTCCGACACCATGGACTATAGCCTTTCACTTTTGCGTGATTTTCAACTTTTTTCAAATCCTCCGAAATCGTGAAAAACGACATACTATAGCATGCCCTCCGACACCATGGACTATAGCCTTAGGCTTTTGCGTGATTTTCACCTTTTTTTTAAATCCTCCGAAATCGTGAAAAACAACATACTATAGTATGCCCTCCGACACCATGGACTATAGCCTTTCGCTTTTGCGTGATTTTCACCTTTTTTTTAAATCCTCCGAAATCGTGAAAAACGACATACTATATTATGCCCTCCGACACCATGGACTATAGCCTTTCGCTTTTGCGTGATTTTCGCCTTTTTTTAAATCCTCCGAAATCGTGAAAAACGACATACTATAGTATGCCCTCTGACACCATGGACACCATGGACTATAGCCTTTTGCTTTTGCGTGATTTTCACCTTTTAATCAAATACTCCGCAATCGTGAAAAACGACATACTATAGCATGCCCTCCGACACCATGGACTATAGCCTTAGGCTTTTGTGTGATTTTCACCTTTTTTTTTAAATCCTCCGAAATCGTGAAAAACGACATACTATAGTATGCCCTCCGACACCATGGACTATAGCCTTTCGCTTTTGCGTGATTTTCACCTTTTTTTTTAAATCCTCCGAAATCGTGAAAAACGACATACTATAGTATGCCCTCCGACACCATGGACTATAGCCTTTTGCTTTTGCGTGATTTTCACCTTTTTTTTAAATCCTCCGAAATCGTGAAAAACGACATACTATAGTATGCCCTCCGACACCATGGACTATAGCCTATTGCTTTTGCGTGATTTTCGCCTTTTTTTTAAATCCTCCGAAATCGTGAAAAACGACATACTATAGTATGCCCTCCGACACCATGGACTATAGCCTATCGCTTTTGCGTGATTTTCGCCTTTTTTTTTAATCCTCCGAAATCGTGAAAAACGACATACTATAGTATGCCCTCCGACACCATGGACTATAGCCTTTCGCTTTTGCGTGATTTTCACCTTTTTTCAAAATCGTGAAAAACGACATACTATAGCATGCCCTCCGACACCATGGACTATAGCCTTTCGCTTTTGCGTGATTTTCACCTAAAATCCTCCGAAATCGTGAAAAACGACATACTATAGTATGCCCTCCGACACCATGGACTATAGCCTTTCGCTTTTGCGTGATTTTCGCCTTTTTTTTTAATCCTCCGAAATCGTGAAAAACGACATACTATAGTATGCCCTCTGACACCATGGACACCATGGACTATAGCCTTTTGCTTTTGCGTGATTTTCACCTTTGTTTTTAAATCCTCCGAAATCGTGAAAAACGACATACTATAGTATGCCCTCCGACACCATGGACTATAGCCTTTCACTTTTGCGTGATTTTCAACTTTTTTCAAATCCTCCGAAATCGTGAAAAACGACATACTATAGCATGCCCTCCGACACCATGGACTATAGCCTTAGGCTTTTGCGTGATTTTCACCTTTTTTTTAAATCCTCCGAAATCGTGAAAAACAACATACTATAGTATGCCCTCCGACACCATGGACTATAGCCTTTCGCTTTTGCGTGATTTTCACCTTTTAATCAAATACTCCGCAATCGTGAAAAACGACATACTATAGCATGCCCTCCGACACCATGGACTATAGCCTTAGGCTTTTGTGTGATTTTCACCTTTTTTTTAAATCCTCCGAAATCGTGAAAAACGACATACTATAGTATGCCCTCCGACACCATGGACTATAGCCTTTCGCTTTTGCGTGATTTTCACCTTTTTTTTTAAATCCTCCGAAATCGTGAAAAACGACATACTATAGTATGCCCTCCGACACCATGGACTATAGCCTTTTGCTTTTGCGTGATTTTCACCTTTTTTTTAAATCCTCCGAAATCGTGAAAAACAACATACTATAGTATGCCCTCCGACACCATGGACTATAGCCTTTCGCTTTTGCGTGATTTTCACCTTTTAATCAAATACTCCGCAATCGTGAAAAACGACATACTATAGCATGCCCTCCGACACCATGGACTATAGCCTTAGGCTTTTGTGTGATTTTCACCTTTTTTTTAAATCCTCCGAAATCGTGAAAAACGACATACTATAGTATGCCCTCCGACACCATGGACTATAGCCTTTCGCTTTTGCGTGATTTTCACCTTTTTTTTTAAATCCTCCGAAATCGTGAAAAACGACATACTATAGTATGCCCTCCGACACCATGGACTATAGCCTTTTGCTTTTGCGTGATTTTCACCTTTTTTTTAAATCCTCCGAAATCGTGAAAAACGACATACTATAGTATGCCCTCCGACACCATGGACTATAGCCTATCGCTTTTGCGTGATTTTCGCCTTTTTTTTTAATCCTCCGAAATCGTGAAAAACGACATACTATAGTATGCCCTCCGACACCATGGACTATAGCCTATCGCTTTTGCGTGATTTTCGCCTTTTTTTTTAATCCTCCGAAATCGTGAAAAACGACATACTATAGTATGCCCTCCGACACCATGGACTATAGCCTTTCGCTTTTGCGTGATTTTCACCTTTTTTCAAAATCGTGAAAAACGACATACTATAGCATGCCCTCCGACACCATGGACTATAGCCTTTCGCTTTTGCGTGATTTTCACCTAAAATCCTCCGAAATCGTGAAAAACGACATACTATAGTATGCCCTCCGACACCATGGACTATAGCCTTTCGCTTTTGCGTGATTTTCGCCTTTTTTTTTAATCCTCCGAAATCGTGAAAAACGACATACTATAGTATGCCCTCTGACACCATGGACACCATGGACTATAGCCTTTTGCTTTTGCGTGATTTTCACCTTTGTTTTTAAATCCTCCGAAATCGTGAAAAACGACATACTATAGTATGCCCTCCGACACCATGGACTATAGCCTTTCACTTTTGCGTGATTTTCAACTTTTTTCAAATCCTCCGAAATCGTGAAAAACGACATACTATAGCATGCCCTCCGACACCATGGACTATAGCCTTAGGCTTTTGCGTGATTTTCACCTTTTTTTTAAATCCTCCGAAATCGTGAAAAACAACATACTATAGTATGCCCTCCGACACCATGGACTATAGCCTTTCGCTTTTGCGTGATTTTCACCTTTTAATCAAATACTCCGCAATCGTGAAAAACGACATACTATAGCATGCCCTCCGACACCATGGACTATAGCCTTTCGCTTTTGCGTGATTTTCACCTAAAATCCTCCGAAATCGTGAAAAACGACATACTATAGTATGCCCTCCGACACCATGGACTATAGCCTTTCGCTTTTGCGTGATTTTCGCCTTTTTTTTTAATCCTCCGAAATCGTGAAAAACGACATACTATAGTATGCCCTCTGACACCATGGACACCATGGACTATAGCCTTTTGCTTTTGCGTGATTTTCACCTTTGTTTTTAAATCCTCCGAAATCGTGAAAAACGACATACTATAGTATGCCCTCCGACACCATGGACTATAGCCTTTCACTTTTGCGTGATTTTCAACTTTTTTCAAATCCTCCGAAATCGTGAAAAACGACATACTATAGCATGCCCTCCGACACCATGGACTATAGCCTTAGGCTTTTGCGTGATTTTCACCTTTTTTTTAAATCCTCCGAAATCGTGAAAAACAACATACTATAGTATGCCCTCCGACACCATGGACTATAGCCTTTCGCTTTTGCGTGATTTTCACCTTTTAATCAAATACTCCGCAATCGTGAAAAACGACATACTATAGTATGCCCTCCGACACCATGGACTATAGCCTTTTGCTTTTGCGTGATTTTCACCTTTTTTTAAAATCCTCCGAAATCGTGAAAAACGACATACTATAGTATGCCCTCCGACACCATGGACTATAGCCTTTCGCTTTTGCGTGATTTTCACCTTTTTTTTAAAATCCTCCGAAATCGTGAAAAACGACATACTATAGTATGCCCATGACACCATGGACTATAGCCTTTCGCTTTTGCGTGATTTTCAACTTTTTTCAAATCCTCCGAAATCGTGAAAAACGATATACTATAGCATGCCCTCCGACACCATGGACTATAGCCTTTCGCTTTTGCGGGATTTTCAACTTTTTTCAAATCCTCTGAAATCGTGAAAAACGACATACTATAGCATGCCCTCCGACACCATGGACTATAGCCTTTCGCTTTTGCGGGATTTTCAACTTTTTTCAAATCCTCTGAAATCGTGAAAAACGACATACTATAGCATGCCCTCCGACACCATGGACTATAGCCTTTCGCTTTTGCGTGATTTTCACCTTTTTTCAAATCCTCCGAAATCGTGAAAAACGACATACTATAGCATGCCCTCCGACACCATGGACTATAGCCTATCGCTTTTGCGTGATTTTCACCTTTTTTTTAAATCCTCAAATCGTGAAAAACGACATACTATAGCATGCCCTCCGACACCATGGACTATAGCCTTAGGCTTTTGCGTGATTTTCACCTTTTTTTTAAATTCTCCGAAATCGTGAAAAACAACATACTATAGTATGCCCTCCGACACCATGGACTATAGCCCTTCGCTTTTGCGTGATTTTCACCTTTTAATCAAATACTCCGCAATCGTGAAAAACGACATACTATAGTATGCCCTCCGAAACCATGGACTATAGCCTTTCGCTTTTGCGTGATTTTCGCCTTTTTTTTCAATCCTCCGAAATCGTGAAAAACGACATACTATAGTATGCCCTCCGACACCATGGACTATAGCCTTTCGCTTTTGCGTGATTTTCGCCTTTTTTTTTAATCCTCCGAAATCGTGAAAAACGACATACTATAGTATGCCCTCTGACACCATGGACACCATGGACTATAGCCTTTTGCTTTTGCGTGATTTTCACCTTTGTTTTTAAATCCTCCGAAATCGTGAAAAACGACATACTATAGTATGCCCTCCGACACCATGGACTATAGCCTTTCACTTTTGCGTGATTTTCAACTTTTTTCAAATCCTCCGAAATCGTGAAAAACGACATACTATAGCATGCCCTCCGACACCATGGACTATAGCCTTAGGCTTTTGCGTGATTTTCACCTTTTTTTTAAATCCTCCGAAATCGTGAAAAACAACATACTATAGTATGCCCTCCGACACCATGGACTATAGCCTTTCACTTTTGCGTGATTTTCACCTTTTAATCAAATACTCCGCAATCGTGAAAAACGACATACTATAGCATGCCCTCCGACACCATGGACTATAGCCTTTCGCTTTTGCGTGATTTTCACCTTTTTTCAAATCCTCCGAAATCGTGAAAAACGACATACTATAGCATGCCCTCCGACACCATGGACTATAGCCTTTCGCTTTTGCGTGATTTTCACCTTTTTTTTTAAAATCCTCCGAAATCGTGAAAAACGACATACTATAGTATGCCCTCCGACACCATGGACTATAGCCTTTCGCTTTTGCGTGATTTTCGCCTTTTTTTTTAAATCCTCCGAAATCGTGAAAAACGACATACTATAGTATGCCCTCCGACACCATGGACTATAGCCTTTCGCTTTTGCGTGATTTTCACCTTTTAATCAAATCCTCCGAAATCGTGAAAAACGACATACTATAGCATGCCCTCCGACACCATGGACTATAGCCTATCGCTTTTGCGTGATTTTCACCTTTAGTATGCCCTCCGACACCATGGACTAAGCCTTTCGCTTTTGCGTGATTTTCACCTTTTTTTTTTAAATCCTCCGAAATCGTGAAAAACGACATACTATAGTATGCCCTCCGACACCATGGACTAAGCCTTTCGCTTTTGCGTGATTTTCACCTTTAATCAAATACTCCGCAATCGTGAAAAACGACATACTATAGCATGCCCTCCGACACCATGGACTATAGCCTTAGGCTTTTGTGTGATTTTCACCATGGTCTCGGAGTGATTTTCGTCTTTTTCTCAAACCCTCGTTTTTCATCATTTTTTCATCATCATCTCAGACGGCATACTATAGCATGCCGTTTTTCATCATTTTTGAGGATTTGAAAAAAAAGACGAAAATCACTCAAGACAATGGACTATAGCCCATGGTCTCGGAGTGATTTTCGTCTTATTTTCAAATCCTCGTTTTTCATCATTTTTGACCATGGGCTGTAGCCCATCTCAGACGGCATACTATAGCATGCCGTTTTTCATCATTTTTGAGGATTTGAAAAAAAGACGAAAATCACTCAAGACAATGGACTATAGCCCATGGTCTCGGAGTGATTTTCGTCTTTTTCTCAAACCCTCGTTTTTCATCATTTTTTACTATGGGCTGTAGCCCATCTCAGACGGCATACTATAGCATGCCGTTTTTCATCATTTTTGGGGATTTGAAAAAAAACGAAAATCACTCGAGACAATGGACTATAGCCCATGGTCTCGGAGTGATTTTCGTCTTTTTCTCAAACCCTCGTTTTTTCATCATTTTTGACCATGGGCTGTAGCCCATCTCAGACGGCATACTATAGCATGCCATTTTTCATCATTTTTGAGGATTTGAAAAAAAGACGAAAATCACTCGAGACAATGGACTATAGCCCATGGTCTCGGAGTGACTTTAGTCTTTTTTTCAAATCCTCGTTTTTCATCATTTTTGACCATGGTCTCGGACGGCATTGTGGCAGGTAGCAAGTAGATCAGTGACTTAGCACACTGGCTGCATGATCTGGAGATTGTGGGTTCAAACCCCACTCAAATCTTTACTTGCCAAAATCTGCCATTGACCCCCATTCTGAATTTCTCAAATTTAAAAGCACTATATTTCTAAAACGATTAAACATTTCAAAGATTCCTTTTCAGCAAACATGTCCACCGTAAGATGAACCTAAATAGGTTTGAATGGGGTTTCTAGGTGTAAGTATGTAGGACCACTAGCATGCCAAAGTTTGTGCTATTGCCATTGGGAATGCATTGGGCGTTTAACTTAAATAACTCAGAAACTACAAAACATTTCAAAGTAAAAGGTTCCAGCATGTGTCTCCACAGAAAGCTGAATTATAAAAAGTGTGAATGGAGTTTCTAGGTGACTGATTTTTTGACGTGCCACTATCTGCCATTATACATTTCTCAAATTGAAAGCACTATATTTCTAAAACTATGAAACATTTCAAAGATTCCTTTTCAGGCAAACATGTCCACCGTAAGATGAACCTAAATTGGTTTGAATGGGGATTCTAGGTGTAAGTATGTAGGACTAGTAGCATGCCAAAGTTATAATCTTTTTCGGACGGCATACTATAGCATGTCGTTTTTCGTGATTTTGGACTATTTGAAAAAAAGATGAAAATCATGAAAAAACAACATACTATAGTTCATGGCTTCGGACGGCATATTATAGCATGTCGTTTTTCATGATTTTGGAGGATTTGAAAAAAATATGAAAATCATGAAAAAACGACATACTATAGTCCATGGTTTGGGACGGCATAATATATTTTGTCATATTTTCATGATTTTGGGACACTATGTGAGAGCCAGGACTTGAACCTGCAGCCTCCTGATTCCCAGGCAGGCTCTGTACCCAGTGAACCACTGTGCATGATGTTCTTAAAAGGCTGAATAGATAATGACAGAAGAGCCAGAGACTTGTTTCCATTGTGGTTCATAAACATTCGAACGTCTAGAGATAAACAACAGCAAAAGAAACAATAGACAAATCTCCCGTTATTTTATTTTTGTATCAATGTTGTACTCAAAGGGAACAGCAGACTGCATTGTGGCAGGTAGCAAGTAGATCAGTGACTTAGCACACTGGCTGCATGATCTGGAGATTGTGGGTTCAAACCCCACTCAAATCTTTACTTGCCAAAATCTGCCATTGACCCCCATTCTGAATTTCCCAAATTTAAAAGCACTATATTTCTAAAACGATGAAACATTTCAAAGATTCCTTTTCAGGCAAACATGCCGTTTTTCATCATTTTTGAAAAAAAGACGAAAATCACTCAGAGAAAAAGCGTGACCTGGGGGTTATCATCTATGAAAAGGCAACACAATGAGCAGAACATTAAAATAAACCATGTAAAGACAACACATTGAGCAGAGCACTGCAGGGACTTGAACCCCGGTCTGGAAAACCAGGAGTACCACACCAGTACCTTAGTTTGTTTTGTTGTAATTTACAGGTCCATTATTTTCATCTTGTTCTCAAATCCTGCAAAATCATGAAAAACGTCATGCAGTCCAAAACCATGGACTATAGTATGCCCTTAGATAGAATACTTTATTGGCAGTTTAAGAAAAATTACAGAAAATGACATCATTTTAAAAAACGCCAAATGGATTTAGTCACAAAAAAAGCCTTCGCTTGTTTCCATTGTGGTCCACTTTGTAACATGAAACTATACACAAACATACTGTACAAACAAAACAACAACAACCATGGAACATCTTCAAATCCTCAAGAATGATGAAGAATTGCGCACTAAAGCGCGCCCCTCAATGACCTTGACCAGTAAAAATGACCTTCATAAGACTAGTAAATTACCTTCATAGCTGGGTCCCAATTCGTGGGTCCCAATTCGTTATAATCGTGCACTTCATGACAAGTTCTTCAATTTTGGCATGGTGTTAGGTGATGGTCATTATGGTATATAACCATATAACACCAGTATGAAAATCAAACACTTGTCATTAAGTGCACGATCTTGTTGCTTTTGGACGAATTGGGACCAAGCTATCACCAGTATAAATGACCTTCATAAGACTAGTAAATGACCTTGACCAGTATAAATGACCTTCATAAGACTAGTAAATGACCTTCATAGCTGGGTCCCAATTCGTGGGTCCCAATTCGTTATAATCGTGCACTTCATGACAAGTTCGTCAATTTTGGCATGGTGTTAGGTGATGGTCATTATGGTATATAACCATATAACACCAGTATGAAAATCAAACACTTGTCATTAAGTGCACGATCTTGTTGCTTTTGGACGAATTGGGACCAAGCTATCACCAGTATAAATGACCTTCATAAGACTAGTAAATGACCTTCATAGCTTGGTCCCAATTCGTCCAAAAGCAACAAGATCGTGCACTTCATGACAAGTTCTTCAATTTTGGCATGGTGTTAGGGATGGGCATAAGGTTTTGAAAACCTTATAACCATATAACACCATACGAAAAATCAAACACTTGTCACCAAGTGCACGATCTTGTTGCTTTTGGACGAATTGGGACCAAGCTATCACCAGTATAAATGACCTTGACCAGAATAGATGACCTTCGAAATGGTGAAACACGACATACTATAGTAAGCCCTCCGAGACCATGGACTACAGCCTTTCACTTTTCACCTTTTTCAAATCCTCAAAAATCATGCAAAAAGTGGCACACTATTGTATGCCCTCCGAGACCATGGACTATAGCCTTTAGATTTTTCTTTCAAATCCTCCGAAATGGTGAAAAACGACATACTATAGTATGCCCTCCGAGGCAATGGACTATATAGCCTTTAGATTTTCAGTGATTTTCACCTTTCTTTCAAATCCTCAAGAATGATGAAGAATCGCTCACTAAAGCGCACCCCTCAATGACCTTGACCAGTAAAAATGACCTTCATAAGACTAGTAAATTACGTTCACCAGTTTAAATGACCTTGACCAGTATAAATTACCTTCATAAGACTAGTAAATGACCTTCACCAGTATAAATGACCTTGCCCAGTATAGATGACCTTCCCTGGTCGACTCTCCTGCTGGTGTACTAGTAGATCTGAAACGTTGGCGGTAGGTCTCTTCGGTCACATTGTACTTGGCAAGGACAGCAGCTTTGATGTCGGAATAGAGGTGAGAACGCTGCTCGTCCATGCTGGCATAGGCCTCCAACGCTTTACCGGTGAGAAGGGTGACCACACGAGCAGCCCACTCGTCATGATTCCACCCCCATGTCCGGGCGATGCGCTCGAAGCGGATGAAGAAGCTTTCCATGTCTTCTCCTTCACTGAATTCTGGAATCCGGGCCCCGTCGTACCGGCGGATGGGCTGCTGCTCCGGTTGAGCATGTGTCGGCGTTGTCCATCGGCTGGGCTGCTGGTGTTGTTGAGCTGCAGTGGGCAGATCATAGGGACTCTGGTGACCAGCTGGGTCATCAGTCCCCCGTTCCTGTTCGGGTTTGTGATAAACAACAAATTTCAGATCTCAAGCCCATCAAACAACTTTTTCTCATTTCTTTGTTGCTTATACATGAATTCTCTCATTTCATTCATAAATTGTTGCCCAAAAGGAAGGCCATCTTGTGAAGTAGGAGTACTTAACTTAGTTGGAAGGTTTTTCTCAGGTGGCCCCTTTGGCTTTACTGAAGGACCTGGGTGTGGCACCAGCTGCTGGTCCGCCGCTAATTGGGATCCATCTGATGCCGTGGCCCCTCCCCCACTCGCCTCAACCACCAGCTCCTCCTCTAGCTCCTCCTCAGGCTCCTCAGGCTCTTCTGCCATCAGCCCTGGGTTTTTCCGGGTAGGTCTTAATTGTTTGCTACTGCGCCCTCGTCCAGCCATTTTAGGTTTTCTACTGACAATTCCTCCATTCCACCACTGCCACCAATTGTTACCAAGTGGGATCGTAGATCGGCTGTTTGTCAGTAATAAAACCATAAAAATGACATAATGGACATGAGGCAGACTTGCAGGTGAAAGATAAGTTTAATTAATTCCAGGCCTGGACAACATAAGTGAAAAAAAACCCTCAAAGAACATAACAACTTAACAGAGAGGTACTGGAGTCAACCTCTCCCCATGGCAGCCCACCCTCTACTGAGCCATTTCCCCTTTATATAGACTCCTGACTCCACCCCTGGCTAAGCAGTCAGCAAATCACAACGCATTTAGCAGCACACAAGACGCTCCCCCTAAAGCAATCAATCAGAGCTCTCTTTAGGCAATCAAGGCAGCGTCCCAATTACAGCATCTGCATAGATAAACACAAGTAGGTTAGATTCACATGTCACAGCAGAATGTGCACCTTCTGTGGGACTGAGAATCAACTTGTTACAAATACAATACAGAAACAATACAATGAATGTGTATTGTTGAACAACATTACTCTGACAGAGGCTGCTCTGTCACAGTGTAACAGTGTTAAATAGTTCTATATTGTGGCAGTAATGATTGCTATAGTGTGTGTTCAGTAAGTGTTAAATAACTATATTGTGACAGAATATTCCTGTCTCTCCAGCTCTTTAATAAAATGAAAAGGGTAGACGTTTGAAAACCAGATTGGTTTAAGACGACAGACTATGATATGAGACAGTCTGGAACAGTTTGTAGATTGAATGAAACGAGGTTCCTTCACGAGGTTATAAAACATAATTCCCAAAAATGTAATAATGTTTAAATTAAGCCGTTAATCATTAATTACCTGCTGCAGCGTGTAGAGTCGGCGTTCCTTCCTTCCAAACAACCAGGTGCTCCAAACTGAGGTTTACGGTCAAATAAAAGATGTACAAACGGTAAAAATCCACACCTGGAGATCAATCTGGATATTAAAGACATCAATTAGAAGAAGAAAAAACGGACGGATCCGGACACTAAAGATATTTAAAAGAAGAGCAGAAGTTGAGAATCTTTCAACTTTAAAAGCCAAACAGACGCCGCCGCCGCCCGCCTTATCTCTCAACACAGGAAGCGATGTCACTTTTATGCCGATCGTCACTGATCACGTGATCGCAGGTTGCCACGTTTGGTACCTGGTCGGTCACATAGGCAAAAAGTTTTAGGCAACAAAGACAATTCTTAAATAATCTTAAAGATTTAATTTCATGGCCCTGGTATACTCTCACCATGCATGAAAAACCTCATACTATAATATATATTAAAAATCACGATAAACAACATATTATAGACTATAGAAGATAATAGCCTGATGTCGTTGTTCATGATTTTCATCGTTTTTTTTAAGCCCCGAGTTGGACTTCGTCGTATGGCGGCTGGGCACGCCGAAAATAGCCAATCTACAAGCTCACAACGCGTCGCCGACGCGACGAGTTGTGAGCTTGTAGATCGGCTACTTTCGGCATGAATTACTACCATAGGAATTACTACCATATTAGCCACTTCCTGGTCACGTGGTTCACCCGAAACCAATAAGAATTCTACTAGATCAGCGGACGATCAAAAGTGCTGTTTTTTTTGTTTGTTATTTAAAACAATGTTAATTCTCCATAACAGAAAGGATGGATTCACATATATATAATTATTAATAATATAATATTATTAGATCGGCTGTTATAAAATAATGATCTGTACAACATTTTGAAGCGTTTTATAGTTTAGTTTATGATCCATTTCCCCCAACATTTTCTTTACAACAAAGAAGCGTTTGCAGCGCCCCCTGGTGGAGAATAATTTTATTAAAACAGATTATGTTTTTGCAAATAATAGTTTATTATGATGCCAACAAGAATAACACAACCTTGCAGGACTTCATTGTTTCATGGCCATTGTGGTCATGTGTATTCAATTCATTCAAGACAAAAAACATACAATAATTCTATAGTAATTTAATGTCTGGTGTTTAATAAGCTTAACTGCTTAAGTTATAACAAACAGTTAAAATGTGCTCTTTTATCATGGCGGTTTTGAAAGTAGTAAATTCAGGACTGACGTGTTTTGAATCAATGACTGTTGTGTTGGTAGGAGGGCATTCCTTCCATTAGTAACTATTAATATTATAACTATCTGAGCCCGTATAAAACAGTGTTCCCATACCGGGAGTCGAACCCGGGCCGCCTGGGTGAAAACCAGGAATCCTAACCGCTAGACCATATGGGAATAGAGAATGTAGCTGTCTGCTAGTGTTTTGATTGATTGATTGACAGTTTTTATTTCACTAGAATGGTTACATTTCAAACGAAAGTCAATATAAAAACTGTTGCTTTGTGGACGAAACCATGATTAAGCACTAAGACTTGTTTACATCAGGGTCCTCCATTCTCAATTCGTCATAACAATTAAAGATGAGTAAAGACAATTAAATACATATCAATTATATTTGAACAGCCCCCCCCCCCCAGTTGGAATTCTAGGTATTACATTTAGTTTAATCTCTCAAGATACATTTGAATTTAGTTTGTCTTACAGTAAAAGCTATATCTGGGGACCCCCTGAAATAATGTGAGGGGCCCTAATTGGATTGTCAGATCACAGAGAACCACTGCAGTCATCTTCCTTGGTGGTCTAGTGGTTAGGATTCGGCGTTCTCACCGCCGCGGCCCGGGTTCGATTCCCGGTCAGGGAACTCACCTTTTTTTCTGATGAATTGAAAACGGAGGAACAAACAATTATGTAAAAAAAATCTTGAACTGTACTTTCCTTGAACTGTACCCATTCTACAAACTGTTAATACCATAATCAATCAGTCAGACAGACTGTCTAGCCCAGTGGTTCTCAAAAGGTATTAAAGTTTAATCTGACTTGCCCAAGTCTACAGTGCTGCAGTGCAGACACCCTGTTACATGTATTTTTCAGAATGGACAAAATTATATTTTTTTAATACAGAATGAGATCATATCGATCGGTAATATCGGTTATGGGCCATAAGAGCAATTAATTATATCGGATATCGATATCAGCCAAAATGTCTCATCGGCACATCCCTATAGTCTCTCTATAGCAATGATTACTGTCACAATATAGAGCTATTTAACTGTAGCCTGGCTAATAAGCCAGACCGAACAAGCCCAGACTCAGAAAAAAACAGTTTCAGGCCAGGACAGGACAGAAAGTTTGTGGCAGACCTTGGCAAGCAGGAAGGGTCGCAGGAAAGCATTGGCAGCTGGCAGGAGGCCCGGGCAGTCAAACCCTACCCTTTGGCTTGGATGACTAATCAAGGGCACTGCACTGGGCCCGGGCAGTCAAACCCTACCATTTGGCTTGGATGACTAATCAAGGGCACTACAGGCCTGGGCAGTCAAACCCTACCCTTTGGCTTGGATGACTAATCAAGGGCACTACAGGCCTGGGCAGTCAAACCCTACCCTTTGGCTTGGATGACTAATCAAAGGCACTGCACTGTTAGGGCTGAGAGCCTGGCTTGCTGCAAATGCGGGTCTGGTCTGGCTGACTGTTGGCTGTCAGGTAGGAGACCCTGGCTGTCTGCTGGGCATCCTGAGTCTGGGCTTGTAAAGATTTTCGCTGCGCTGGCTTGCTGAGCTCGCATTCTGAGCTGTCTGGCTTTCCAGGCCGGCTGGTTCTGTTGCTGCAAGGCAGGGCAGGGCAGACCGGGCCAGGTAGACAGAGAGCCAGGCCTCGAGAGAGGCCTGGCTGAGCTGACTAACCCTAACCCTTGGCTGTAATGGCTGAAGTGCGCTGGCTTGGCAGCCTGACTTTCTACACTGGCTGAGTGGCGGGGCTGGCTGGCTGCGTTGGCTGAGCCTTCCAACGGCGTCTATACCTTGATCTCCGTCCTAAGAAAGAAAGACAGAAAAAGAAACGCACATACATTCAGAACGACTTAAACCCTCTATATTTAATAAAACAATTCTGGACAGGAATCCTGTATTGCAGGGGTGCCTAAAAGGTACATGGTGATCTACCAGTAGATCACAAAGGCTGTGCAGGTAGACCACATGGCATGCCCCTGTATATAATCTATCACTTGAATTAAGGTGACTTTATTGATTCACATAAAAAAGGCCTGTCAGCTCAAATGTTGCACACAAACATAAGTAGCATTACAAAGTTATTGTGACAGTAATCATTGCTATAGTGTGTGTTCAGTAAAAGTGTTAAATAGCTCTATATTGTGACAGTAATCATTGCTATAGAGTGTGTTCAGTAACAGTGTTAAATAGCTCTATATTGTGCAGTAATCATTGCTATAGTGTGTGTTCAGTAACAGTGTTAAATAGCTCTATATTGTGACAGTAATCATTGCTATAGAGTGTGTTCAGTAACAGTGTTAAATAGCTCTATATTGTGACAGTAATCATTGCTATAGAGTGTGTTCAGTAACAGTGTTAAATAGCTCTATATTGTGACAGTAATCATTGCTATAGAGTGTGTTCAGTAACTGTGTTAAATAGCTCTATATTGTGACAGTAATCATTGCTATAGAGTGTGTTCAAGTACAGTGTTAAATAGCTCTATATTGTGACAGTAATCATTGCTATAGAGTGTGTTCAGTAACTGTGTTAAATAGCTCTATATTGTGACAGTAATCATTGCTATAGAGTGTGTGTTCAGGAGAAAGTAGCTATTTATGAGCTTAATGTTCCAGTTCTAATTGTGTCTGTTATTACAATTCCTCTTGTTTAATCTGTATCCTGACTGGTTCCTGATTGGATAAAATTGCTATTCCAGTTTCAGAAAATGCTTTTTCTGTTCAACAAAAAGCTGGAGAGACCGGTGTGACATTTTAACTTGTTTCCATGTTAAGTGGATTCCCGACTGGTTTTGCGCGTTCATGAGCCGTCTTTCACAGATGTTGTTTCAGGAAGGGGCGGAGCTATCTTCTCCTATTCTTTTAAATAAAGATCATTAAATACCCATCCGATTGTTTGTGGAATCTCACTTCTATGAAACAGTGACAACATGCACTTATAGAACACAGTTAGAATGATGAAAATAAAAAAATAAATGAAAATATCAGTGTGGGAAGTGGGATTCGAACCGTCTTTGCAATGAACCCAAAAAATGTGCTCTACCCATCACGCTATGATAAGCTGACAATTGCTGTAGGACACGATCTATTTGATCTTATGTGTGTCTGTCCAGGTGTGAACTCATGGGAACAGTATAGTCACAACATGCCATGTTATCTTGTGACTCTGGTTTTTTTAACAAATATAAGCACTCCGTTGAACTGATCAATGAATAGCTGTAGAAACAAGTCAATGATGTTTGTATAGTCACACCATGAAACACAAACTCTTCTGTGGAGACTGACAAATGCAGAATAGCGTATTCATCTTTTCATTTGTAAATCTCTGAGTACAATGTGCAGAGCATAAAACAGCACCACCTGCTGTTATCTAGCAGGCAGTGCAACATGTCAACTTATACTGTTCCCATGAGTTAAATGGATCTATATTGTGACAGTAATCATTGCTATAGAGTGTGTTCAGTAACTGTTAAATAGCTCTATATTGTGACAGTAATCATTGCTATAGAGTGTGTTCAGTAACAGTGTTAAATAGCTCTATATTGTGCAGTAATCATTGCTATAGAGTGTGTTCAGTAACAGTGTTAAATAGCTCTATATTGTGACAGTAATCATTGCTATAGAGTGTGTTCAGTAACAGTGTTAAATAGCTCTATATTGTGACAGTAATGATTGCTATAGAGTGTGTTCAGTAACAGTGTTACATAGTTCTATATTGTGACAGTAATCATTGCTATAGAGTGTGTTCAGTAACATTGTTAAATAGTTCTATATTGTGACAGTAATCATTGCTATAGAGTGTGTTCAGTAACAGTGTTAAATAGCTCTATATTGTGCAGTAATCATTGCTATATAGTGTGTCCAGTAACAGTGTTAAATAGCTCTATATTGTGACAGTAATCATTGCTATAGAGTGTGTTCAGTAACAGTGTTAAATAGCTCTATATTGTGACAGTAATCATTGCTATAGAGTGTGTTCAGTAACAGTGTTAAATAGCTCTATATTGTGACAGTAATCATTGCTATAGAGTGTGTTCAGTAACAGTGTTAAATAGCTCTATATTCATGTCTCTCCAGCTCTTTAATAAATAGAAAAGGGTTTTAAAAAAAAAGACATTTTAGGTAGGTGACAAATTTTCAGCCAATCAGGAGAAAGTAGCTATTTATGAGCTTAATGTTCCAGTTCTAATTGTGTCTGTTATTACAATTCCTCTTGTTTAATCTGTATCCTGACTGGTTCCTGATTGGTTGTTTAATCTGTATCCTGACTGGTTGTTTAATCTGTATCCTGACTGGTTCCTGATTGGATAAAATTGCTATTCCAGTTTCAGAAAATGCTTTTTCTGTTTAACAAAAAGCTGGAGAGACCGGGAGACCTCTGTTACCGAACACACTCTATAGCAATGATTACTGTCACAATATAGAGCTATTTAACACTGTTACTGAACACACACTCTATAGCAATGATTACTGTCACACTAGAGCTATTTGACACTGTTACTGAACACACACTCTATAGTAATGATTACTGTCACAATACAGAGCAATTTAATTTAGGTAACCAAATGGACCCCAATAGTAGATCTTTTATCTTTACACTCTCAATAGTTTAATTGTTGTTAAGCGTCTGCTTAATTTCCAAAAAACTACACAATTAGAGAATGTAGAAGAAATGCTGCTTGTATTTGTTCCCTGCTGATGATGTTCACATGTATTTCTGTAGTAGAGTCAGTGGTTAGAGTCGGTACCTTGTAAACATGAGTGCTCGAGTTCGGTTCCCGCCAATTCCAAATAATGTTTGTTTCCTTCCCGACAATTTCAAGTTTGTCCTTTTACCAACCAAACAAATAATACTCTTTTCACATCTAGTCGATTATGTATTCAGCATTTGAGCCACGGGCCACCATTTGATGACATTTAGCCTCTCACTCAGACCCATTTGAGCCACTGACCACCATTGAGAGAGTCTATCATAAAATGGTGGTCGTGGCTCAAATGCTGAATAAATAATGGACCTCGACTAGATGTGAAAAAATGTAATTTATTTGGTTGGTAAATAGGTATAAGACTCTACTGCCTCGACGGGGACGAGACGCCGGGCCCTGATGTTAACAAAACGCCGGACTCTAACCACTACAGCACCACAATGCAACATCATAGCAGTAAAACATAACATAAATAACATATCAAGAAACGAGCTGATGGTGGCTATATATTACTGTAGCCGAATGGGTAGTGTCGCCGCTTCATTAATATGAGTGCTCGGGTTCGATTCCCCCTAGTTACAAATAATCTTTGTTGCTTCCCGCCAATTCCACAGAATGTTTTTCCAAAGAAATAGTACTCTTTTCACATCTAGTCGATTATTTATTCAGCATTTGAGCAACGGACCACCATTATGAGCATAACATGGTGGCCCGTGGCTCAAATACTGAATAAATAATGGACCTCGACTAGATGTAAACACAAATGTGTAAGTTTGGTAAGAAAGTCTCAGTCCTCCACGGGGGCGAGAACCCGAGCACTGTTGGTTCCAAATCGGCGACAGTAACCAGTCGGCTAGCACTCGGTTGTAGTAGCAATTTAATATATATAAACATCATAACATAAACAAAAACAACAGCCTTAAGTATTAAATAACATTGAATTATTTACCTGCAGACGGACACGATGTGGTGACGTGGCACTCTCAAACAAACTGACCAACCCGCCTCAGCGCGTCTGCGCCGTATTTGAGGGGGGCGTCACTTCCTTCCGGTGTGAGGCCACGCCCGTGGGTTTTTTCCCGCGTGTTTCTTGTAGTCATTTTGTAGTCCTCCTACGTTACATCCGGGTCCCGTCTTGATTGATTGATTGAAGAATTTATTAACAGTTTGCAGAATTACAGTACATTTCAAGCACAAACTCAATACAAAGGCTGTTAACTGTGAGTGGACGACCCAATTAAGCATTACACTTGTTTCCAATAGGGTCCACCATGTTCAAATCATCAACACATTTAGAGACGTACAAATAGACACTTCTATAGACAGAACAGGAATTCATCATAAAGGAGGTAAAAAGGGAAAAGAAACATATACAGTGAGGGGAAAAAAAGGGGTGGGCGGTGGCGCTTCTCATTGTAAATACTAAATAGCTACATATGATCGCGTGAATCTTTTTTTTTTTACAATAACGTTATTTTTTCAGAAAGGAAGCCATTTGAGGGTTAAAATGTGTCTTAATGCTTCCAACTCGAATATAATTATTAATGTAACTGTAAAGAAAATATATGATGTGGAAGCTTCCTCGAGTAGAACCCGGAAGTGGCTCTGGAAGAGCGGCTGACATCACGGCTTAAATACACAATACAGAGCTTGATCTCCAACCTCCTGACGTCCTCAGTGGCCTAGTGGGCTAGTCATCCGATCTAGAGTCCTAACTTCATAACTTTTCCTGTTCGAACCGCGTTGGTAATTTTCCATTTTCCATTTTGTGAGGTTACGGTAAAGGTAAAGCACTTTGACGAATATAAAGTGCGTTATAAATCCATTATTATTATTATTAAAGGCACACCGGCCACGTTTTTCGGAAAACCGATGGAGATAGGGCTAGTTTGACAATGACATGCATTAGGCTACGGACGGACCCTCATTTAGTGGCATTTCTATCTCTGGGACCCCCAGCAACTGACAGGTAGGTAGGCTACTGGTCCCACAATAATACCAGAATGCACGATTAAACCTTTAGCATTACACTGCAACCACACTGTGGTTACGTTTTTATTCACAATGCAAAGTTATTGTACTCCTAATATATCATGGTGTAGTCAGCACAGTAGATTCACATTTCAATTGTTAAAATTGTGCAAAACTCTGTTCAATGAATTGCCTCTTCTGCTACATTAAACATTACTAAACATTAAACGTTACTTATAGCCTACCTGTTATTGAGACTTCTATAGAGCATGTTGACATGGATAGCTTGGTTAGTAGCATCTCTAATTAATGCAGTTTGATGATTGATTGATTGATTAAATTAATATCCTATTTTATTAGACAAAAATGTAGAACAGTATAGTACAAGTACCATCAAAACAAAATAATTCACATGCAAGTAAAGGCATGGTGTTGCAGAGCAACAAAAGGCACTGGTAGTAGTACTATCCAAGCTTCTGCTGGATATAGGGTTCGAAGCCCTACAGGCTGTGACCTGCTGACTGCCTCACCTTAGTCCTGTTGTATGTTTACATTCAATATGAAATGCACTATTTCACTAGCAAAGACAGTGTTCAGATTACCACACCTGAAACCCACTTTTAATATATTGTCTATCATACAGTAATACAACATAATTTGTGTGAAAATGTGAATTGTCATATCAATATTTACAGCACCCAGACAGCTCTGTAATTACACCCTTTACACACACACAAAAAAAATATAACATAACAGCTCAACAGTAAAACAGTCAAACTCAAGTGCAGCTCAACAGTAAAACAGTCAAACTCAAGTGTACACTTGAGTTTTGGTGTTTAGTAAGAGTCATGACTGTACTTTTCAAGGTGTATAGCTTGCTGCAAGCGGATGACTGTCTTTTTTTATTTATTTGATACTTTATTTGGTATTTTCAACAGTTGTTTAACCCACCTGAGGACGATTCTACAAATGTCTTCTAAATCATGACAGTTTTCTGAAAATCCTATGTCAGTGGTGCTCAACCTTTTTCATGTCAAAAATGGCATACTATAGTATGTCAAATTGTATGTGTTTTGCACAAATAAATGTCACAACCACCACTGGAGCGATCAGTGAGAAACCGTACGACCCCAGTAGGCCAAGGAAGAAGCTCCACATCTGGATTGGTTCTTTTTCATTTATTTAATTTGTTTTAAAACATTCTCATATGATCAACTATATTGTTCAAATCAATACATTGACAGACAATAAACTTTAGACCTTTCCATCATCCTTATAGCCTAAGATTTAGATCCTCGTGGATGTATTTATCCATTCTGACATTTTCAATCGACGAGAGTCTGAGGTCATATTCCTTACCTAATACTAGAGTCTAAGGTCATATTCCTTACCTAATACTAGAGTCTAAGGTCATATTCCTTACCTAATACTAGAGTCTAAGGTCATATTCCTTACCTAATACTAGAGTCTAAGGTCATATTCCTTACCTAATACTAGAGTCTAAGGTCATATTCCTTACCTAATACTAGAGTCTAAGGTCATATTCCTTACCTAATACTAGAGTCTAAGGTCATATTCCTTACCTAATACTAGAGTCTAAGGTCATATTCCTTACCTCATACTAGAGTCTAAGGTCATATTCCTTACCTAATACTAGAGTCTAAGGTCATATTCCTTACCTAATACTAGAGTCTAAGGTCAATTTACAATTTACAATTTAGGCATTTAGCAGACGCTCTTAATCCAGAGCGATTTACATCAGCAATAACAAAAAGCATGGCATACATCACATATATAAAAAGTAGTTATCATGGAACATGTGTAAGCTAAGAACATAACAGTGGAGTATCTATGTAAACTATACATACTATATATATATATTATATATTTTACATGTACTATAAAGTGCTATGACTACATAAAATGCAATTCTAGTGCTGTCTACGTAACATGCTATAAATCTGTTTAAAATACTATCTAAGTTTACATAAAGTGCTATATTTAAAATACTATCTAAGTCTACATAAAGTGCTACCTAAGGGGCTAGTGCTACGGGCCATGGTGGAGTCTGAAGAGGTGGGTTTTCAGACTATGGCGGAAGATTGGGAGTGAGGCTGCAGTTCTGATTGTGATGGGGAGTGAGGCTGCAGTTCTGATTGTGATGGGGAGTGAGGCTGCAGTTCTGACTGTGATGGGGAGTGAGGCTGCAGTTCTGACTGTGATGGGGAGTGAGGCTGCAGTTCTGACTGTGATGGGGAGTGAGGCTGCAGTTCTGACTGTGATGGGGAGTGCATTCCATCGTTTTGGAGCTAGAAGGGAGAAGAGTTTGGGACGTGTGGAGCGTTGTCCCGGTCATATTCCTTACCTAATATAGAGTCTAAGGTCATATTCCCACCTCGGTAGACTCGATGCGAATGGGCAGAAGTTGGGATTCTTGCATGTTTAATTTGCTGCGGTTTTGCCTTCACACTTATCATTAGCAGGGACCTTATCAATGTGTTCAATTCATAAACTACACAGTGAAATATATGTGTTAAAAATATATATACTTTGAGTGACAGTTAGGACTTTAGGACGTAAAGTGATGGTAACGTGGTTGCAATGTGTATCGTCGGGGACTGGACGTGTGTGTGCGTGTGTGCGTGCGTGCGTGCGACTGTGCATGCATGGGTGCGCAATAACGGATGTCTTCTACAACTTTACTAACTTGTTTTAAACATTTATAAAGTAGCGGCTAGCCTACTAAAGACATACATTAAATAAACCTGGTAGGTTAACAGGAGTAGACTACTGTCAACACAAACACACACACCACTTTTATCTGCGTGTGTGTGTGTGTGTGTGCGTGCGTGCGTGCGTGCGTACAAATCCAGATGTGAAGCTTCTTTCTTGGCCTACTGGGGTTGTACAGTAAACCCTCCCTCAGATCAGCCGACGCTGGGAAGCTGGAGCCTGGAAGTACCCTCACTAACGCTGGGACAACGCTCCACACGTCCCAAACTCTGCTCCCTTCTGGCTCCAAAACTATGGAATGAACCTCCCATTACAGTCAGAACTACAGACTCACTCCCAATCTAAACTATGGAATGAACTTCCCATTACAGTCAGAACTACAGACTCACTCCCAATCTAAACTATGGAATGAACTTCCCATTGCAGTCAGAACTACAGACTCACTCCAAATCTAAACTATGGAATGAACCTCCCATTGCAGTCAGCACTACAGACTCACTCCCAATCTAAACTATGGAATGAACTTCCCATTGCAGTCAGAACTACAGACTCACTCCCAATCTAAACTATGGAATGAACTTCCCATTGCAGTCAGAACTACAGACTCACTCCCAATCTAAACTATGGAATGAACTTCCCATTGCAGTCAGAACTACAGACTCACTCCCAATCTAAACTATGGAATGAACTTCCCATTACAGTCAGAACTACAGACTCACTCCCAATCTTGGGAGTGGCAGCGGTGGCCGAATGGATAGCGGCGCGGTCTAGATACCGGAAGGTTCCCAGTTCGAATCAGCCGTCCGACACGTTAAAATTACCACCGCTGAAATGCCCTTGAACAAGGCATCAACCACTACGATGAAAAGTGTTCTATGAGCAGGGCCTGGCTGGAAACAAGTTCTTGAGCTTAGCCCAGATACCCTGGGTAAATATAGATTTCATTTCATTTCATTTCATTTCATCTAAACTATGGAATGAACTTCCCATTGCAGTCAGAACTACAGACTCACTCCCAATCTAAACTATGGAATGAACTTCCCATTACAGTCAGAACTACAGACTCACTCCCAATCTAAACTATGGAATGAACTTCCCATTGCAGTCAGAACTACAGACTCACTCCCAATCTAAACTATGGAATGAACCTCCCATTGCAGTCAGAACTGCAGACTCACTCCAAATCTAAACTATGGAATGAACCTCCCATTGCAGTCAGAACTACAGACTCACTCCCAATCTAAACTATGGAATGAACTTCCCATTGCAGTCAGAACTACAGACTCACTCCCAATCTAAACTATGGAATGAACTTCCCATTGCAGTCAGAACTACAGACTCACTCCCAATCTAAACTATGGAATGAACTTCCCATTGCAGTCAGAACTACAGACTCACTCCCAATCTAAACTATGGAATGAACTTCCCATTGCAGTCAGAACTACAGACTCACTCCCAATCTAAACTATGGAATGAACTTCCCATTGCAGTCAGAACTACAGACTCACTCCCAATCTAAACTATGGAATGAACCTCCCATTGCAGTCAGAACTACAGACTCACTCCCAATCTAAACTATGGAATGAACTTCCCATTGCAGTCAGAACTACAGACTCACTCCCAATCTAAACTATGGAATGAACTTCCCATTGCAGTCAGAACTACAGACTCACTCCCAATCTAAACTATGGAATGAACTTCCCATTGCAGTCAGAACTACAGACTCACTCCCAATCTAAACTATGGAATGAACTTCCCATTGCAGTCAGAACTACAGACTCACTCCCAATCTAAACTATGGAATGAACTTCCCATTGCAGTCAGAACTACAGACTCACTCCCAATCTAAACTATGGAATGAACCTCCCATTGCAGTCAGAACTACAGACTCACTCCCAATCTAAACTATGGAATGAACTTCCCATTGCAGTCAGAACTACAGACTCACTCCCAATCTAAACTATGGAATGAACTTCCCATTGCAGTCAGAACTACAGACTCACTCCCAATCTAAACTATGGAATGAACTTCCCATTGCAGTAAGAACTACAGACTCACTCCCAATCTAAACTATGGAATGAACTTCCCATTGCAGTCAGAACTACAGACTCACTCCCAATCTAAACTATGGAATTAACCTCCCATTACAGTCAGAACTACAGACTCACTCCCAATCTAAACTATGGAATGAACCTCCCATTGCAGTCAGAACTACAGACTCACTCCCAATCTAAACTATGGAATGAACCTCCCATTGCAGTCAGAACTACAGACTCACTCCCAATCTAAACTATGGAATGAACTTCCCATTGCAGTCAGAACTACAGACTCACTCCCAATCTAAACTATGGAATGAACTTCCCATTGCAGTCAGAACTACAGACTCACTCCCAATCTAAACTATGGAATGAACCTCCCATTGCAGTCAGAACTACAGACTCACTCCCAATCTAAACTATGGAATGAACTTCCCATTGCAGTCAGAACTACAGACTCACTCCCAATCTAAACTATGGAATGAACCTCCCATTGCAGTCAGAACTACAGACTCACTCCCAATCTAAACTATGGAATGAACTTCCCATTGCAGTCAGAACTACAGACTCACTCCCAATCTAAACTATGGAATGAACTTCCCATTGCAGTCAGAACTACAGACTCACTCCCAATCTAAACTATGGAATGAACTTCCCATTGCAGTCAGAACTACAGACTCACTCCCAATCTAAACTATGGAATGAACCTCCCATAATTTCAGTCAGAACTACAGACTCACTCCCAATCTAAACTATGGAATGAACTTCCCATTGCAGTCAGAACTACAGACTCACTCCCAATCTAAACTATGGAATGAACTTCCCATTGCAGTCAGAACTACAGACTCACTCCCAATCTAAACTATGGAATGAACCTCCCATAATTTCAGTCAGAACTACAGACTCACTCCCAATCTAAACTATGGAATGAACTTCCCATTGCAGTCAGAACTACAGACTCACTCCCAATCTAAACTATGGAATGAACCTCCCATAATTTCAGTCAGAACTACAGACTCACTCCCAATCTAAACTATGGAATGAACCTCCCATTGCAGTCAGAACTACAGACTCACTCCCAATCTAAACTATGGAATTAACCTCCCATTACAGTCAGAACTACAGACTCACTCCCAATCTAAACTATGGAATGAACCTCCCATTGCAGTCAGAACTACAGACTCACTCCCAATCTAAACTATGGAATGAACCTCCCATTGCAGTCAGAACTACAGACTCACTCCCAATCTAAACTATGGAATGAACTTCCCATTGCAGTCAGAACTACAGACTCACTCCCAATCTAAACTATGGAATGAACTTCCCATTGCAGTCAGAACTACAGACTCACTCCCAATCTAAACTATGGAATGAACCTCCCATTGCAGTCAGAACTACAGACTCACTCCCAATCTAAACTATGGAATGAACTTCCCATTGCAGTCAGAACTACAGACTCACTCCCAATCTAAACTATGGAATGAACCTCCCATTGCAGTCAGAACTACAGACTCACTCCCAATCTAAACTATGGAATGAACTTCCCATTGCAGTCAGAACTACAGACTCACTCCCAATCTAAACTATGGAATGAACTTCCCATTGCAGTCAGAACTACAGACTCACTCCCAATCTAAACTATGGAATGAACTTCCCATTGCAGTCAGAACTACAGACTCACTCCCAATCTAAACTATGGAATGAACCTCCCATAATTTCAGTCAGAACTACAGACTCACTCCCAATCTAAACTATGGAATGAACTTCCCATTGCAGTCAGAACTACAGACTCACTCCCAATCTAAACTATGGAATGAACTTCCCATTGCAGTCAGAACTACAGACTCACTCCCAATCTAAACTATGGAATGAACCTCCCATAATTTCAGTCAGAACTACAGACTCACTCCCAATCTAAACTATGGAATGAACTTCCCATTGCAGTCAGAACTACAGACTCACTCCCAATCTAAACTATGGAATGAACCTCCCATAATTTCAGTCAGAACTACAGACTCACTCCCAATCTAAACTATGGAATGAACTTCCCATTGCAGTCAGAACTACAGACTCACTCCCAATCTAAACTATGGAATGAACCTCCCATAATTTCAGTCAGAACTACAGACTCACTCCCAATCTTCCGCCGTAGTCTGAAAACCCACCTCTTCAGACTCCATCATGGCCCGTAGCCCCTCCCCTAGCCCCTTAGATAGCACTTTATGTAGACTTAGATAGCGTTTTATACAGACTTATAGCATGTTACATAGACAGCACTAGAATTACATTGTATGTAGTCATAGCACTGTGTCTATAGGTCTATATGTGTCTATAGGTCTATAGGTCTATATGTGTCTATATGTCTATAGGTCTATATGTGTCTATAGGTCTATATGTGTCTATAGGTCTATAGGTCTATATGTGTCTATATGTCTATAGGTCTATATGTGTCTATAGGTCTATATGTGTCTATAGGTCTATATGTGTCTATATGTGTCTATAGGTCTATATGTCTATATGTGTCTATAGGTCTATATGTGTCTATAGGTCTATATGTGTCTATAGGTCTATATGTGTCTATAGGTCTATAGGTCTATATGTATATATGTGTCTATATGTCTATATGTGTCTATAGGTCTATATGTGTCTATAGGTCTATATGTCTATATGTGTCTATAGGTCTATATGTGTCTATATGTCTATATGTGTCTATAGGTCTATATGTCTATATGTGTCTATAGGTCTATATGTGTCTATAGGTCTATATGTGTCTATAGGTCTATATGTCTATATGTGTCTATAGGTCTATATGTGTCTATAGGTCTATATGTCTATATGTATATATGTGTCTATATGTCTATATGTCTATAGGTCTATATGTGTCTATAGGTCTATATGTCTATATGTGTCTATAGGTCTATATGTGTCTATAGGTCTATATGTGTCTATAGGTCTATATGTCTATATGTGTCTATAGGTATATATGTGTCTATAGGTCTATATGTGTCTATAGGTCTATATGTCTATATGTCTATATGTGTCTATATGTCTATATGTCTATATGTGTCTATATGTGTCTATATGTCTATATGTGTCTATAGGTCTATATGTGTCTATAGGTCTATATGTGTCTATAGGTCTATATGTCTATATGTCTATATGTGTCTATATGTCTATATGTGTCTATAGGTCTATAGGTCTATATGTGTCTATAGGTCTATATGTCTATATGTGTCTATAGGTCTATATGTCTATATGTGTCTATAGGTATATATGTGTCTATAGGTCTATATGTGTCTATAGGTCTATATGTCTATATGTCTATATGTGTCTATATGTCTATATGTCTATATGTGTCTATATGTGTCTATATGTCTATATGTGTCTATAGGTCTATATGTGTCTATAGGTCTATATGTGTCTATAGGTCTATATGTCTATATGTCTATATGTGTCTATATGTCTATATGTGTCTATAGGTCTATAGGTCTATATGTGTCTATAGGTCTATATGTCTATATGTGTCTATAGGTCTATATGTGTCTATAGGTCTATATGTCTATAGGTCTATATGTGTCTATAGGTCTATATGTCTATATGTGTCTATAGGTCTATATGTGTCTATAGGTCTATATGTGTCTATAGGTCTATATGTGTCTATAGGTCTATATGTCTATATGTGTCTATATGTGTCTATAGGTCTATATGTCTATAGGTCTATATGTGTCTATAGGTCTATATGTGTCTATATGTCTATATGTGTCTATAGGTCTATATGTGTCTATATGTCTATATGTGTCTATAGGTCTATATGTGTCTATATGTGTCTATATGTCTATATGTGTCTATAGGTCTATATGTGTCTATAGGTCTATATATGTCTATAGGTCTATATGTGTCTATAGGTCTATATGTGTCTATAGGTCTATATATGTCTATAGGTCTATATGTGTCTATAGGTCTATATGTCTATAGGTCTATATGTGTCTATATGTGTCTATAGGTCTATATGTGTCTATAGGTCTATATGTGTCTATAGGTCTATATGTGTCTATAGGTCTATATGTCTATAGGTCTATATGTGTCTATAGGTCTATATGTCTATATGTGTCTATAGGTGTCTATATGTCTATATGTGTCTATAGGTCTATATGTGTCTATAGGTCTATATGTCTATATGTGTCTATAGGTCTATATGTGTCTATAGGTCTATATGTGTCTATAGGTCTATATGTATATATCCTGAACACTACATTGTATGGTGTGTGTAACCTTCATCATATAAGCCTGTATGATGGTCTGGCCATATTGCAATAAGGGCTTCTATCTCTTCATTAGACCACGTGTGTCCACGGGTCATCTCTACGCGTCGCTGCGTAATAATGCCTTCTCCTTCTTTCTCGTGTGCCAAATACCAACTTACCGGTACTTACACATTCACTCCCTATGTTTTAATGCGATTGCATTCCCACCTGCAGTGATCCACACTCTGCTGCGTTTTGAACACCTGCAGTGATCCACACTCTGCTGCGTTTTGAACACCTGCAGTGATCCACACTCTGCTGCGTTTAGAACACCTGCAGTGATCCACACTCTGCTGTGTTTTGAACACCTGCAGTGATCCACACTCTGCTGTGTTTTGAACACCTGCAGTGATCCACACTCTGCTGCGTTTAGAACACCTGCAGTGATCCACACTCTGCTGTGTTTTGAACACCTGCAGTGATCCACACTCTGCTGTGTTTTGAACACCTGCAGTGATCCAAACTCTGCTGTGTTTTGAACACCTGCAGTGATCCACACTCTGCTGTGTTTTGAACACCTGCAGTGATCCACACTCTGCTGTGTTTTGAACACCTGCAGTGATCCACACTCTGCTGCGTTTTGAACACCTGCAGTGATCCGCACTCTGCTGCGTTTTGAACACCTGCAGTGATCCACACTCTGCTGCGTTTTGAAGCCAAGCGAAACCCCCGTTGTTTTGGGTCGGAGCAGAATGCGGTTCTTTGATGCGCGTTAGGATTCGAATCAAGCTTCACACCTGCCAAACGAACCGGACTTTCCCACAATGGATTCGTTTTAATCGCAGTAAAGCTTTCTGGTGTGAAGGTGACCTAAGACAGTGGTTCCCAAAGTGGGGTCCGGGGACCCCCAGGGGTACTTGAGGGAGTTCCAGGGGGACCCAGCTAATGATAGTTAGGAATTGATTTTACAATATAAATTGGGGGTCCCAGAGATAGAAATGCCATTAAATGGGGGTCCGTAGACTAATTCATGTCAAACTGGGGGTCCTTGAAATTAAACGGGTTGAGAATCACTGCTAGAGCCGTAAACATCTTCTCTTATGGGGGTCCCTGGCATATCTCTTCTCTGAAGGGGGTCCCTGGCATATCTCTTCTCTAAAGGGGGTCCCTGGCATGTCTCTTCTATTATGGGGGTCCCTGGCATGTCTCTTCTCTTATGGGGGTCCCTGGCATGTCTCTTCTCTTATGGGGGTCCCTGGCATGTCTCTTCTCTTATGGGGGTCCCTGGCATGTCTCTTCTCTTATGGGGGTCCCTGGCATGTCTCTTCTCTTAGGGGGTCCCTGGCATGTCTCTTCTCTTAAGGGGGTCCCTGGCATGTCTCTTCTCTTATGGGGGTCCCTGGCATGTCTCTTCTCTTAAGGGGGTCCCTGGCATGTCTCTTCTCTTAAGGGGGTCCCTGGCATGTCTCTTCTCTTAAGGGGGTCCCTGGCATGTCTCTTCTCTTAAGGGGGTCCCTGGCATGTCTCTTCTCTTAAGGGGGTCCCTGGCATGTCTCTTCTCTTAAGGGGGTCCCTGGCATGTCTCTTCTCTTAAGGGGGTCCCTGGCATGTCTCTTCTCTTATGGGGGTCCCTGGCATGTCTCTTCTCTTAAGGGGGTCCCTGGCATGTCTCTTCTCTTAAGGGGGTCCCTGGCATGTCTCTTCTCTTAAGGGGGTCCCTGGCATGTCTCTTCTCTTAAGGGGGTCCCTGGCATGTCTCTTCTCTTAAGGGGGTCCCTGGCATGTCTCTTCTCTTATGGGGGTCCCTGGCATGTCTCTTCTCTTAAGGGGGTCCCTGGCATGTCTCTTCTCTTAAGGGGGTCCCTGGCATGTCTCTTCTCTTAGGGGGTCCCTGGCATGTCTCTTCTCATAAGGGGGTCCCTGGCATGTCTCTTCTCTTAAGGGGGTCCCTGGCATGTCTCTTCTCTTAAGGGGGTCCCTGGCATGTCTCTTCTCTTAAGGGGGTCCCTGGCATGTCTCTTCTCTTAAGGGGGTCCCTGGCATGTCTCTTCTCTTATGGGGGTCCCTGGCATGTCTCTTCTCTTAAGGGGGTCCCTGGCATGTCTCTTCTCTTAAGGGGGTCCCTGGCATGTCTCTTCTCTTAGGGGGTCCCTGGCATGTCTCTTCTCTTAGGGGGTCCCTGGCATGTCTCTTCTCTTAAGGGGGTCCCTGGCATGTCTCTTCTCTTAAGGGGGTCCCTGGCATGTCTCTTCTCTTAAGGGGGTCCCTGGCATGTCTCTTCTCTTAAGGGGGTCCCTGGCATGTCTCTTCTCTTAAGGGGGTCCCTGGCATGTCTCTTCTCTTAAGGGGGTCCCTGGCATGTCTCTTCTCTTAAGGGGGTCCCTGGCATGTCTCTTCTCTTAAGGGGGTCCCTGGCATGTCTCTTCTCTTAAGGGGGTCCCTGGCATGTCTCTTCTCTTAAGGGGGTCCCTGGCATGTCTCTTCTCTTAAGGGGGTCCCTGGCATGTCTCTTCTCTTAAGGGGGTCCCTGGCATGTCTCTTCTCTTAAGGGGGTCCCTGGCATGTCTCTTCTCTTAAGGGGGTCCCTGGCATGTCTCTTCTCTTAAGGGGGTCCCTGGCATGTCTCTTCTCTTAAGGGGGTCCCTGGCATGTCTCTTCTCTTAGGGGGGTCCCTGGCATGTCTCTTCTCTTAAGGGGGTCCCTGGCATGTCTCTTCTCTTAAGGGGGTCCCTGGCATGTCTCTTCTCTTAAGGGGGTCCCTGGCATGTCTCTTCTCTTAGGGGGGTCCCTGGCATGTCTCTTCTCTTAAGGGGGTCCCTGGCATGTCTCTTCTCTTAAGGGGGTCCCTGGCATGTCTCTTCTCTTAAGGGGGTCCCTGGCATGTCTCTTCTCTTAAGGGGGTCCCTGGCATGTCTCTTCTCTTAAGGGGGTCCCTGGCATGTCTCTTCTCTTAAGGGGGTCCCTGGCATGTCTCTTCTCTTAAGGGGGTCCCTGGCATGTCTCTTCTCTTAAGGGGGTCCCTGGCATGTCTCTTCTCTTATGGGGGTCCCTGGCATGTCTCTTCTCTTAAGGGGGTCCCTGGCATGTCTCTTCTCTTAAGGGGGTCCCTGGCATGTCTCTTCTCTTAAGGGGGTCCCTGGCATGTCTCTTCTCTTAGGGGGGTCCCTGGCATGTCTCTTCTCTTAAGGGGGTCCCTGGCATGTCTCTTCTCTTAAGGGGGTCCCTGGCATGTCTCTTCTCTTAAGGGGGTCCCTGGCATGTCTCTTCTCTTAAGGGGGTCCCTGGCATGTCTCTTCTCTTAAGGGGGTCCCTGGCATGTCTCTTCTCTTAAGGGGGTCCCTGGTATATAGTGTCAATTTGGAGGTCCTTGACATGAAAAGGTTTGGGAAACACTGAGCTACAGTAGGCCCTACTAACTACTATAGTTAGTATATAGTCCATGGTGTCAGACCACATACTACTAGGCTTATAGTCCATGGTGTCAGACCACATACTACTAGGCTTATAGTCCATGGTGTCAGACCCCATACTACTAGGCTTATAGTCCATGGTGTCAAGACCACATACTACTAGGCTTATAGTCCATGGTGTCAGACCCCATCCTACTAGGCTTATAGTCCATGGTGTCAGACCCCATACTACTAGGCTTATAGTCCATGGTGTCAGACCACATACTACTAGGCTTATAGTCCATGGTGTCAGACCACATACTACTAGGCTTATAGTCCATGGTGTCAGACCACATACTACTAGGCTTATAGTCCATGGTGTCAGACCCCATACTACTAGGCTTATAGTCCATGGTGTCAAGACCACATACTACTAGGCTTATAGTCCATGGTGTCAGACCCCATACTACTAGGCTTATAGTCCATGGTGTCAGACCACATACTACTAGGCTTATAGTCAATGGTGTCAGACCCCATACTACTAGGCTTATAGTCCATGGTGTCAGACCACATACTACTAGGCTTATAGTCCATGGTGTCAGACCACATACTACTAGGCTTATAGTCCATGGTGTCAGACCACATACTACTAGGCTTATAGTCCATGGTGTCAGACCACATACTACTAGGCTTATAGTCCATGGTGTCAGACCACATACTACTAGGCTTATAGTCCATGGTGTCAGACCACATACTACTAGGCTTATAGTCCATGGTGTCAGACCCCATACTACTAGGCTTATAGTCCATGGTGTCAGACCCCATACTACTAGGCTTATAGTCCATGGTGTCAGACCACATACTACTAGGCTTATAGTCCATGGTGTCAGACCCCATACTACTAGGCTTATAGTCCATGGTGTCAGACCACATACTACTAGGCTTATAGTCCATGGTGTCAGACCACATACTACTAGGCTTATAGTCCATGGTGTCAGACCACATACTACTAGGCTTATAGTCCATGGTGTCAGACCCCATACTACTAGGCTTATAGTCCATGGTGTCAGACCACATACTACTAGGCTTATAGTCCATGGTGTCAGACCACATACTACTAGGCTTATAGTCCATGGTGTCAGACCACATACTACTAGGCTTATAGTCCATGGTGTCAGACCCCATACTACTAGGCTTATAGTCCATGGTGTCAGACCCCATACTACTAGGCTTATAGTCCATGGTGTCAGACCACATACTACTAGGCTTATAGTCCATGGTGTCAGACCACATACTACTAGGCTTATAGTCCATGGTGTCAGACCACATACTACTAGGCTTATAGTCCATGGTGTCAGACCCCATACTACTAGGCTTATAGTCCATGGTGTCAGACCACATACTACTAGGCTTATAGTCCATGGTGTCAGACCACATACTACTAGGCTTATAGTCCATGGTGTCAGACCACATACTACTAGGCTTATAGTCCATGGTGTCAGACCCCATACTACTAGGCTTATAGTCCATGGTGTCAGACCCCATACTACTAGGCTTATAGTCCATGGTGTCAGACCCCATACTACTAGGCTTATAGTCCATGGTGTCAGACCACATACTACTAGGCTTATAGTCCATGGTGTCAGACCACATACTACTAGGCTTATAGTCCATGGTGTCAGACCACATACTACTAGGCTTATAGTCCATGGTGTCAGACCCCATACTACTAGGCTTATAGTCCATGGTGTCAGACCACATACTACTAGGCTTATAGTCCATGGTGTCAGACCACATACTACTAGGCTTATAGTCCATGGTGTCAGACCACATACTACTAGGCTTATAGTCCATGGTGTCAGACCACATACTACTAGGCTTATAGTCCATGGTGTCAGACCACATACTACTAGGCTTATAGTCCATGGTGTCAGACCACATACTACTAGGCTTATAGTCCATGGTGTCAGACCACATACTACTAGGCTTATAGTCCATGGTGTCAGACCCCATACTACTAGGCTTATAGTCCATGGTGTCAGACCACATACTACTAGGCTTATAGTCCATGGTGTCAGACCCCATACTACTAGGCTTATAGTCCATGGTGTCAGACCACATACTACTAGGCTTATAGTCCATGGTGTCAAGACCACATACTACTAGGCTTATAGTCCATGGTGTCAGACCACATACTACTAGGCTTATAGTCCATGGTGTCAGACCCCATACTACTAGGCTTATAGTCCATGGTGTCAGACCACATACTACTAGGCTTATAGTCCATGGTGTCAGACCACATACTACTAGGCTTTCATGTATATACTATAGTTAGTAGTAGTCCATGGTGTCAGACCACATACTACTAGGCTTATAGTCCATGGTGTCAGACCCCATACTACTAGGCTTATAGTCCATGGTGTCAGACCACATACTACTAGGCTTATAGTCCATGGTGTCAGACCACATACTACTAGGCTTATATTCCATGGTGTCAGACCACATACTACTAGGCTTATAGTCCATGGTGTCAGACCCCATACTACTAGGCTTATAGTCCATGGTGTCAGACCACATACTACTAGGCTTATAGTCCATGGTGTCAGACCACATACTACTAGGCTTATAGTCCATGGTGTCAGACCACATACTACTAGGCTTATAGTCCATGGTGTCAGACCACATACTACTAGGCTTATAGTCCATGGTGTCAGACCACATACTACTAGGCTTATAGTCCATGGTGTCAGACCCCATACTACTAGGCTTATAGTCCATGGTGTCAGACCACATACTACTAGGCTTATAGTCCATGGTGTCAGACCACATACTACTAGGCTTATAGTCCATGGTGTCAGACCACATACTACTAGGCTTATAGTCCATGGTGTCAGACCACATACTACTAGGCTTATAGTCCATGGTGTCAGACCACATACTACTAGGCTTATAGTCCATGGTGTCAGACCCCATACTACTAGGCTTATAGTCCATGGTGTCAGACCACATACTACTAGGCTTATAGTCCATGGTGTCAAGACCACATACTACTAGGCTTATAGTCCATGGTGTCAGACCACATACTACTAGGCTTATAGTCCATGGTGTCAGACCACATACTACTAGGCTTATAGTCCATGGTGTCAGACCCCATACTACTAGGCTTATAGTCCATGGTGTCAGACCACATACTACTAGGCTTATAGTCCATGGTGTCAGACCACATACTACTAGGCTTTCATGTATATACTATAGTTAGTAGGAGTCCATGGTGTCAGACCACATACTACTAGGCTTATAGTCCATGGTGTCAGACCCCATACTACTAGGCTTATAGTCCATGGTGTCAGACCCCATACTACTAGGCTTATAGTCCATGGTGTCAGACCACATACTACTAGGCTTATAGTCCATGGTGTCAAGACCACATACTACTAGGCTTATAGTCCATGGTGTCAAGACCATATACTACTAGGCTTATAGTCCATGGTGTCAGACCACATACTACTAGGCTTATAGTCCATGGTGTCAGACCCCATACTACTAGGCTTATAGTCCATGGTGTCAGACCCCATACTACTAGGCTTATAGTCCATGGTGTCAGACCACATACTACTAGGCTTATAGTCCATGGTGTCAGACCACATACTACTAGGCTTTCATGTATATACTATAGTTAGTAGTAGTCCATGGTGTCAGACCACATACTACTAGGCTTTCATGTGAGTTAAGAGTTCAATTCCACTAGTTCTGGTTTGAATTGTTTGTTAAATTGCTTTTTGTTGTATCACTGTAATTTACCATACTTAAAGGACAACTTTAGTTTTTCAACCAAGGTTCATGTTTTAGGTTGTTATTAGAGAAAGTAAAAGATGAGTGTTAATTTCTTTTCATTTGCTGCTTTTTCATTTAAGGGATTTTAGCTGTTTTTGACAGGGGGGGGGGGGGGGCGGGGGCATTCGAGCATGGAGACAACGAGTGGTTCCAGACCAAAACGTTTTATTTTTGGCGATGGCAGGTTCGTCTCGTTTCCAGGCTAAGGTTTGAGCTCGGCAGCGACATTATTCAATTTGAGTTTATACATGTTATTTATTTCCCATCCATCTTCAACCGCTTATCCGTAGTCGGGTCACGGGGGCAACAGCTCCACCAGAGTGCTCCAGACTTCCCTCTACAGAGCAACATTAGTGACTTCCTCCTGGGGGATCCCGAGGTGTTCCAAGGCCAGTGAGTCGATGTGTTTCCTCCAACTGGTCCTTGGTCTGCCCCAGGGTCTCCTCCCAGTGGAGATATAATCCGTCTGCCCTGGTGTCTCCTCCCAGTGGAGATATAATCCATCTGGTCCTTGGTCTGCCCCAGGGTCTCCTCCCAGTGGAGATATAATCCATCTGGTCCTTGGTCTGCCCTGGTGTCTCCTCCCAGTGGAGATATAATCCATCTGGTCCTTGGTCTGCCCCGGGGTCTCCTCCCAGTGGAGATATAATCCATCTGGTCCTTGGTCTGCCCCGGTGTCTCCTCCCAGTGGAGATATAATCCATCTGGTCCTTGGTCTGCCCCTGGGGTCTCCTCCGAGTGGAGATATAATCCATCTGGTCCTTGGTCTGCCCCGGGGTCTCCTCCCAGTGGGTCGTGGTCCTTGGTCTGCCCCGGGGTCTCCTCCCAGTGGGACAAGCCTCGAGGACCTCCCTAGGGAGACGCCCGAGAGGCATCCTAACCAGATGCCCCGAACCACCTAAGCTGGCTCCTTTCCAGGCGATTTCCCCTTCCATAAATCCAGCATTGTATTATTTTATTCACAAGCAAATGAACAAGTGATTCCGAGTCACTCGTGGTGAGAAGCCCCCCCAAAAATAAATACTTTGAATAAAATAATTTGAGGATACGTTTGGACACCAGATCGGGAACAACAGTTTTTATTTTATTTTATAATGCAAACCGCAACATATGAATTATATTATTTACCCAAAAGGAGCAGAAAAAGGTGAATATTTATACCCGTGGCAGTTTAATCACAGCTGTGTTAGCTCTAAACGCAACACATTTCATTCTAGAGTCAAAAAGGGGAAATCCCTAAAAAACAGAATTTACATTTCTAAATGTTCATCGACAGCATTCTTATAGTTTAACATGAATAACTGTTTACTCAAAGCCAGGAACACAAAGGGTTAGGGTTAGGGTTAGCCCTAGCCCTAACCCTAACCCTAACCCAAAGCCAGGAACACAAAGGGTTTACAATTTAAACAAAATAAAGAAAACCCCAAACGAGACAATTTAAATAATGTCCAGTAAAGGAAGTGGTTTCCCAAAACGTTTCAGCTCCAGAAAAAAACCCAAAAAGATAAAATAATTTGTCAGGGAAAAGAGAAAATGTCAGATCTTCAAGCTAAACACGGTCCGCGAACCGTGTTTTGCGAGCTTGAAGATCTGCCATTTTCTCTACTTCTTAGGCATCCGTTTGTTTTCTAATTCAGGGACATTTCTTTGATTATAATTGAATTTGTTTTATTTTACTCATGAAATTCTTTGAGAAAATGTTTTTGAATTTGTTTTCAACTCATGTTTGAGGACGACTTCTTCTACAGAAAATATTTTTTAAGATTCAGGAAACACAAAATAAATGGATATTTCACTCACGACGACCCGGAACAAATCGGTCGAGAGTAAAACAGTTTGTGAAACGGTGAGGATAAATGGGAGAGCAGATCATCAACCCACAGACAGACAGCAGGATTATGGGATAATATTTCCAGTTAATATCGGTTAGCACTACAAACAAAACACTGGTGAAATGACTAAACTATATTTCATTTCTCTCCAAAAGGAAACACAGAAGAGTTATCCGTGTATAAACTGTTCAACAGCATTATGAATTAATGTAATTTCTGTTTTAAACGGGAAGACTTTGCTTCGAGAAAGAAAGCATTCTATCAAAGAACTCCTAAATCACAAATATATAAGCTTCAGGTGAAAACCGAACTCCAATTAATTCAGTTCAGTTATTTTGCTCAGATAAATAATATTATTAACTCTACAAGAGAAAAGATAGAAGCTTCACATTGTTCAGATACATGTAAAAAAAAAAAAAAAAAAAATACAGGAGGAAGTTCCAAAACGCGTGTCGTCGTCAAACTGACTTTTTTTTCGTCTTTTTTTTTTGTCGTTTTTTTTGGTTGAAAAATCCCTGCAATGTTGGTTTTTTTGAAACATCTGCCGTAATTATTTTTTGTACAATCTGCATCAAGGAGAAAAAAACAAGTGTTGGAAGGATTAGTTGGACCGTCTGGCTGAACAAACCCACTGGACCACAGTCTGGCTGAACAAACCCACTGGACCACAGTCTGGCTGAACAAACCCACTGGACCACAGGCTGGCTGAACCCACTGGACCACAGGCTGGCTGAACCCACTGGACCACAGTCTGGCTGAACAAACCCACTGGACCACAGGCTGGCTGAACCCACTGGACCACAGGCTGGCTGAACAAACCCACTGGACCGTCTGGCTGAACAAACCCACTGGACCACAGGCTGGCTGAACCCACTGGACCACAGGCTGGCTGAACAAACCCACTGGACCGTCTGGCTGAACAAACCCACTGGACCGCCTGGCTGAACAAACCCACTGGACCGGCTGGCTGAACAGACCCACTGGACCACAGTCTGGCTGAACAAACCCACTGGACCACAGTCTGGCTGAACAAACCCACTGGACCGTCCGGCTGGCTGAACAAACCCACTGGACCGTCTGGCTGAACAAACCCACTGGACCGTCTGGCTGGCTGAACAAACCCACTGGACCGTCCGGCTGGCTGAACAAACCCACTCAGCCACCGTCGAACGGAAAACAGCGTCAGGGGAAAAAAAAGATCTTGTCGTAACTCTGGAAAAAAGTCTCGAGGAGAAAAAGGTATACGTAGCACCGAAGTCACTAAGGAGAGCAAGCAGGAAGAGGAAGGAGTTTGAAGGGTTTAGGGAGGAGACCGCAGGGGCTGGGGGCCCACAGGGAGGGCTGGGGGCCCACAGGGAGGGCTGTGGCCCCACAGCCCCACAGGGAGGGCTGTGGCCCCACAGCCCCACAGGGAGGGCTGTGGCCCCACAGCCCCACAGGGAGGGCTGTGGCCCCACAGCCCCACAGGGAGGGCTGTGGCCCCACAGGGCGGGCTGTGACCCCACAGCCCCACAGGGAGGGCTGGGGGCCCACAGGGGGCCCACAGGGCGGGCTCTGACCACCACGGTTAATTCAATAAGGTTAGGAGGTGAAGACCGTACGGTGGACTCCATGTTACTCCTGGAAGGAAAGAAACATGTGCAGTTGAGACCAAGGAAGCTTGGCTGCATTTAGTCCATTGCGCATGTTTCTTTCCTTCCAGGGAGCAACATGGAGTCCACCGTACGGTCTTCGCTTCCTAACCTTATTTAATTAACCTTGGTGGCTGTGGCCCCCACAGGGCTGTGAGGGCTCTACAGGACTGTGGCCCCACAGTCCAGCGACCACGCCCACCGAGCTGTGTGTGTTTTGGTCTCTCCAGTCAGTCAGTCAGTCTCCCTCCCTCCCTCCTGTCGTAGTCTGGCTCAGAGCCATAGAGCAGTCAGTCTCCCTCCCTCCTGTCGTAGTCTGGCTCAGAGCCATAGAGCAAGACAGATGTTACCACAACTCTGTTCACTTCATGGGGCTTCAGTCCAATGGAGGCTCTCCTACATAGACTTCTATTGGCCGAAGGGTGACTGGAAGTAGGCAGAATGCACTGGACTCAGGCCTGAACAGCCCAGCTTTAATGATCTTAAAATCGCCCTTATTTTAGATTGTTTATTTTAGTAATAGTACAACATAAACATTACAGAGACTTTAGTTGTCACTGTACAATACTTTAAAACAGTTGTCATGTTGCACACATTGCCTAAAATTGCTGATATCTGCGCCGCCCTCGTTGAAAACAATGTATTTCCAACTCCAGCTTGTCCCTCTCCATCCAGGCTGCATGAATGTCGTAACTGTCTTACTCTATGGCTCTGATGGACTCTTCAGTCAGTCTCCCCTGTGGTAGTCTGGCTGTGTGGACTCTTCAGTCTCCCCTATCGTAGTCTGGCTGTGTGGACTCTTCAGTCTCCCCTGTGGTAGTCTGGCTGTGTGGACTCTTCAGTCTCCCCTGTGGTAGTCTGGCTGTATGGACTCTTCAGTCTCCCCTGTGGTAGTCTGGCTGTGTGGACTCTTCAGTCTCCCCTGTGGTAGTCTGGCTGTGTGGACTCTTCAGTCTCCCCTGTGGTAGTCTGGCTGTGTGGACTCTTCAGTCTCCCCTGTGGTAGTCTGGCTGTGTGGACTCTTCAGTCTCCCCTGTGGTAGTCTGGCTGTATGGACTCTTCAGTCTCCCCTATCGTAGTCTGGCTGTGTGGACTCTTCAGTCTCCCCTATCGTAGTCTGGCTGTGTGGACTCTTCAGTCTCCCCTATCGTAGTCTGGCTGTGTGCAGCTGATGCAGATGTAGTCGTCACTCTCGGCCTGGTCGGCCGACAGACCCACACACACCTGGTGGAACCACTGGTTGCAGTTCCCGTCGCACTGGACCCAGTCCACCTGAAACAGAACCCACAGAAACAATGTTACTATAGACCCAGTCCACCTGAAACACTGTTACTATAGACCCAGTCCACCTGAAACACTGTTACTATAGACCCAGTCCACCTGAAACACTGTTACTATAGACCCAGTCCACCTGAAACACTGTTACTATAGACCCAGTCTACCTGAAACACTGTTACTATAGACCCAGTCCACCTGAAACACTGTTACTATAGACCCAGTCCACCTGAAACACTGTTACTATAGACCCAGTCCACCTGAAACACTGTTACTATAGACCCAGTCCACCTGAAACACTGTTACTATAGACCCAGTCCACCTGAAACACTGTTACTATAGACCCAGTCCACCTGAAACACTGTTACTATAGACCCAGTCCACCTGAAACACTGTTACTATAGACCCAGTCTACCTGAAACACTGTTACTATAGACCCAGTCCACCTGAAACACTGTTACTATAGACCCAGTCCACCTGAAACACTGTTACTATAGACCCAGTCCACCTGAAACACTGTTACTATAGACCCAGTCTACCTGAAACACTGTTACTATAGACCCAGTCTACCTGAAACACTGTTACTATAGACCCAGTCCACCTGAAACACTGTTACTATAGACCCAGTCCACCTGAAACACTGTTACTATAGACCCAGTCCACCTGAAACACTGTTACTATAGACCCAGTCTACATGAAACACTGTTACTATAGACCCAGTCCACCTGAAACACTGTTACTATAGACCCAGTCCACCTGAAACACTGTTACTATAGACCCAGTCCACCTGAAACACTGTTACTATAGACCCAGTCCACCTGAAACACTGTTACTATAGACCCAGTCTACATGAAACACTGTTACTATAGACCCAGTCCACCTGAAACACTGTTACTATAGACCCAGTCTACCTGAAACACTTACTATAGACCCAGTCCACCTGAAACACTGTTACTATAGACGCAGTCCACCTGAAACACTGTTACTATAGACCCAGTCCACCTGAAACACTGTTACTATAGACCCAGTCCACCTGAAACACTGTTACTATAGACCCAGTCCACCTGAAACACTGTTACTATAGACCCAGTCCACCTGAAACACTGTTACTATAGACCCAGTCCACCTGAAACACTGTTACTATAGACCCAGTCTACCTGAAACACTGTTACTATAGACCCAGTCCACCTGAAACACTGTTACTATAGACCCAGTCTACCTGAAACACTGTTACTATAGACCCAGTCTACCTGAAACACTGTTACTATAGACCCAGTCTACCTGAAACACTGTTACTATAGACCCAGTCCACCTGAAACACTGTTACTATAGACCCAGTCCACCTGAAACACTGTTACTATAGACCCAGTCTACCTGAAACACTGTTACTATAGACCCAGTCCACCTGAAACACTGTTACTATAGACCCAGTCCACCTGAAACACTGTTACTATAGACCCAGTCCACCTGAAACACTGTTACTATAGACCCAGTCCACCTGAAACACTGTTACTATAGACCCAGTCTACCTGAAACACTGTTACTATAGACCCAGTCTACCTGAAACACTGTTACTATAGACCCAGTCTACCTGAAACACTGTTACTATAGACCCAGTCCACCTGAAACACTGTTACTATAGACCCAGTCCACCTGAAACACTGTTACTATAGACCCAGTCTACCTGAAACACTTACTATAGACCCAGTCCACCTGAAACACTGTTACTATAGACCCAGTCTACCTGAAACACTTACTATAGACCCAGTCCACCTGAAACACTGTTACTATAGATCCAGTCCACCTGAAACACTGTTACTATAGACCCAGTCCACCTGAAACACTGTTACTATAGACCCAGTCTACCTGAAACACTGTTACTATAGACCCAGTCTACCTGAAACACTTACTATAGACCCAGTCCACCTGAAACACTGTTACTATAGACCCAGTCTACCTGAAACACTTACTATAGACCCAGTCCACCTGAAACACTGTTACTATAGACCCAGTCTACCTGAAACACTTACTATAGACCCAGTCCACCTGAAACACTGTTACTATAGACCCTGTCCACCTGAAACACTGTTACTATAGACCCAGTCCACCTGAAACACTGTTACTATAGACCCAGTCCACCTGAAACACTGTTACTATAGACCCTGTCCACCTGAAACACTGTTACTATAGACCCAGTCCACCTGAAACACTGTTACTATAGACCCAGTCCACCTGAAACACTGTTACTATAGACCCAGTCCACCTGAAACACTGTTACTATAGACCCAGTCCACCTGAAACACTGTTACTATAGACCCAGTCCACCTGAAACACTGTTACTATAGACCCAGTCCACCTGAAACACTGTTACTATAGACCCAGTCCACCTGAAACACTGTTACTATAGACCCAGTCTACCTGAAACACTTACTATAGACCCAGTCCACCTGAAACACTGTTACTATAGACCCAGTCCACCTGAAACACTGTTACTATAGACCCAGTCCACCTGAAACACTGTTACTATAGACCCAGTCTACCTGAAACACTTACTATAGACCCAGTCCACCTGAAACACTGTTACTATAGACCCAGTCTACCTGAAACACTTACTATAGACCCAGTCCACCTGAAACACTGTTACTATAGACCCTGTCCACCTGAAACACTGTTACTATAGACCCAGTCCACCTGAAACACTGTTACTATAGACCCAGTCCACCTGAAACACTGTTACTATAGACCCAGTCCACCTGAAACACTGTTACTATAGACCCAGTCCACCTGAAACACTGTTACTATAGACCCAGTCCACCTGAAACACTGTTACTATAGACCCAGTCCACCTGAAACACTGTTACTATAGACCCAGTCCACCTGAAACACTGTTACTATAGACCCAGTCCACCTGAAACACTGTTACTATAGACCCAGTCCACCTGAAACACTGTTACTATAGGCCCAGTCCACCTGAAACACTGTTACTATAGACCCAGTCCACCTGAAACACTGTTACTATAGACCCAGTCCACCTGAAACACTGTTACTATAGACCCAGTCCACCTGAAACACTGTTACTATAGACCCAGTCCACCTGAAACACTGTTACTATAGACCCAGTCCACCTGAAACACTGTTACTATAGACCCAGTCCACCTGAAACACTGTTACTATAGACCCAGTCCACCTGAAACAATGTTACTATAGACCCAGTCCACCTGAAACACTGTTACTATAGACCCAGTCCACCTGAAACACTGTTACTATAGACCCAGTCCACCTGAAACACTGTTACTATAGACCCAGTCCACCTGAAACACTGTTACTATAGACCCAGTCCACCTGAAACACTGTTACTATAGACCCAGTCCACCTGAAACACTGTTACTATAGACCCAGTCCACCTGAAACACTGTTACTATAGACCCAGTCCACCTGAAACAATGTTACTATAGACCCAGTCCACCTGAAACACTGTTACTATAGACCCAGTCCACCTGAAACACTGTTACTATAGACCCAGTCCACCTGAAACACTGTTACTATAGACCCAGTCCACCTGAAACACTGTTACTATAGACCCAGTCCACCTGAAACACTGTTACTATAGACCCAGTCCACCTGAAACACTGTTACTATAGACCCAGTCCACCTGAAACACTGTTACTATAGACCCAGTCCACCTGAAACACTGTTACTATAGACCCAGTCCACCTGAAACACTGTTACTATAGACCCAGTCCACCTGAAACACTGTTACTATAGACCCAGTCCACCTGAAACACTGTTACTATAGACCCAGTCCACCTGAAACACTGTTACTATAGACCCAGTCCACCTGAAACACTGTTACTATAGACCCAGTCCACCTGAAACACTGTTACTATAGACCCAGTCCACCTGAAACACTGTTACTATAGACCCAGTCCACCTGAAACACTGTTACTATAGACCCAGTCCACCTGAAACACTGTTACTATAGACCCAGTCTACCTGAAACACTGTTACTATAGACCCAGTCCACCTGAAACACTGTTACTATAGACCCAGTCTACCTGAAACACTGTTACTATAGACCCAGTCCACCTGAAACACTGTTACTATAGACCCAGTCCACCTGAAACACTGTTACTATAGACCCAGTCTACCTGAAACACTGTTACTATAGACCCAGTCCACCTGAAACACTGTTACTATAGACCCAGTCTACCTGAAACACTGTTACTATAGACCCAGTCCACCTGAAACACTGTTACTATAGACCCAGTCCACCTGAAACACTGTTACTATAGACCCAGTCCACCTGAAACACTGTTACTATAGACCCAGTCCACCTGAAACACTGTTACTATAGACCCAGTCCACCTGAAACACTGTTACTATAGACCCAGTCCACCTGAAACACTGTTACTATAGACCCAGTCCACCTGAAACACTGTTACTATAGACCCAGTCTACCTGAAACACTGTTACTATAGACCCAGTCCACCTGAAACACTGTTACTATAGACCCAGTCCACCTGAAACACTGTTACTATAGACCCAGTCTACCTGAAACACTGTTACTATAGACCCAGTCCACCTGAAACACTGTTACTATAGACCCAGTCTACCTGAAACACTGTTACTATAGACCCAGTCCACCTGAAACACTGTTACTATAGACCCAGTCTACCTGAAACACTGTTACTATAGACCCAGTCTACCTGAAACACTGTTACTATAGACCCAGTCTACCTGAAACACTGTTACTATAGACCCAGTCCACCTGAAACACTGTTACTATAGACCCAGTCCACCTGAAACACTGTTACTATAGACCCAGTCTACCTGAAACACTGTTACTATAGACCCAGTCTACCTGAAACACTGTTACTATAGACCCAGTCCACCTGAAACACTGTTACTATAGACCCAGTCCACCTGAAACACTGTTACTATAGACCCAGTCCACCTGAAACACTGTTACTATAGACCCAGTCCACCTGAAACACTGTTACTATAGACCCAGTCCACCTGAAACACTGTTACTATAGACCCTGTTTTCACCAGAAACGACATCCATTGGGCCGATTTGGAGATACAGGCCATTGGAAGCAGGGCCGCGGCCACTATAGATACAGGCCATTGGAAGCAGGGCCGCGGCCACTATAGATACAGGCCATTGGAAGCAGGGCCGCGGCCACAGATACAGGCCATTGGAAGCAGGGCCGCGGCCACAGATACAGGCCATTGGAAGCAGGGCCGCGGCCACTATAGATACAGGCCATTGGAAGCAGGGCCGTGGCCACTATAGATACAGGCCATTGGAAGCAGGGCCGCGGCCACAGATACAGGCCATTGGAAGCAGGGCCGCGGCCACAGATACAGGCCATTGGAAGCAGGGCCGCGGCCGCTGAGATACAGGCCATTGGAAGCAGGGCCGCGGCCACAGATACAGGCCATTGGAAGCAGGGCCGCGGCCACAGATACAGGCCATTGGAAGCAGGGCCGCGGCCGCTGAGATACAGGCCATTGGAAGCAGGGCCGCGGCCACAGATACAGGCCATTGGAAGCAGGGCCGCGGCCACTATAGATACAGGCCATTGGAAGCAGGGCCGCGGCCACAGATACAGGCCATTGGAAGCAGGGCCGCGGCCACAGATACAGGCCATTGGAAGCAGGGCCGCGGCCACAGATACAGGCCATTGGAAGCAGGGCCGCGGCCACTATAGATACAGGCCATTGGAAGCAGGGCCGCGGCCACTATAGATACAGGCCATTGGAAGCAGGGCCGCGGCCGCTGCACCACTTTGACTGTTACGCTAACGAGCGGTTGCTAACGATACGATCGGATCAAAACATGGATTAAAGAATATAAACACCTAGAAAACGTAGGCTACGGTTCTGACTAACTAAAAACAAATTAAAACATGGTTTAATATCAATATCAAGACGCGTATACACATCATCAGCATAATTAGTGTTAAGTACATTACATTCTGGTGATTTAACACATTCAGGGCGGGAACCCCTTTTGGTGTTTTATAGCATTATGTTATACTTTAGCTATTGAAAAATAGCAGATCTACAAGCTCATAGCGCGGCACCGAGTTCTGAGGGGTCCCTAGAACAACATATTTTCAAATGGGGGTCCGCGGCCAATTACATATAATGTTTGGGGTCCTTGACATGAAATATTGAGCACCACTGATATAGAAACTTAGGTATTTAAGAAAACTATCAGGATTTAGAAGACATTTTTAGAAGGTCCTCAGACCTGAGTCAGGTCTAAATGATTTAAAACACAACATGGGTGAGGTAATCGGTGAGGTAATGGTAGTGGAGCATCACCTCGTCTCCCTCCGGCTCGCGGCACCACGGCGCGGCGCACAGAGAGTAGTCCTCCTCGTCTGAGTCTGACGGCGCCGACGCAGGGGCCGACGCAGGGGGAGGAGCCAACGACTCTGGGGGAGGAGCCGGGCGGTCAGGCGACACGAGGCTGACCGGAGGAGAGCTGCACCTCTTGGTGGTCGGGGGGGTGGAGGAGGTGAGCTCACTGTGCTGCTGCTGCTGGTGGTGATGGTGGTGGTGGTGGTGACTCTTCTCCCTGTGCGTGGACTTGGACCTCTTCTTGCGGGACTTCTTGGCTCGGTCTCGGTCCCGGTCTCGGTCCCGAGACGAGTCGGAGCTGTCCTTACGCCGCTTGGTCCTCTTGTGCTCCTTCTGGCCGTTCACCACCGCCTCCTTTTTGTGACAGGAACCTCCGCTCTGTTGACAAACGTGTCAATTTACATTATTTTTTCGATAACAGGGCTCAGCTACGAGCCATGCCAAGATAACAGGGCTCAGCTACGAGCCATGCCAAGATAACAGGGCTCAGCTACGAGCCATGCCAAGATAACAGGGCTCAGCTACGAGCCATGCTAAGATAACAGGGCTCAGCTACGAGCCATGCCAAGATAACAGGCTCAGCTACGAGCCATGCCAAGATAACAGGGCTCAGCTACGAGCCATGCTAAGATAACAGGGCTCAGCTACGAGCCATGCCAAGATAACAGGGCTCAGCTACGAGCCATGCCCACTTTTGGTTTTGGTTTTAGTGGAGTTACCTGGGTTGGGTGGAGGCTCCCTCTGTGATGGTGGTGGTGGTGATGGGGGTGGTGGTCCGAGGGGCTCCTGGGTGGAGGAGGGGGGGGCAGCAGGCAGCGCAGCACCGCCCGGTACAGCTGCTCCGTCTCTGGGAGGGTGACCTGGAGCAGGAAGCCCTCCACCATCAGCTCCTCCAGATCTGGACCCAGGACTACAGGAAACAGAAACACTTTACTATGACCCAGAACTACACACCACAGTCTCACTTTACTATGACCCAGAACTACACACCACAGTCTCACTTTACTATGACCCAGAACTACACACCACATAGTCTCACTTTACTATGACCCAGAACTACACCCCACATGTCTCACGTTGCCAGACTGTTGCCTCTCGCAAAATTCAAATACCTCCATCATACAGTCTGGAGCAACGGAAGCTCTGATCATGAGTAAAATATAAATGCTTCCGTCATACAGTCTGGAGCAACGGAAGCTCTGATCATGAGTAAAATATAAATGCTTCCGTCATACAGTCTGGAGCAACGGAAGCTCTGATCATGAGTAAAATATAAACGCTTCCGTCATACAGTCTGGAGCAACGGAAGCTCTGATCATGAGTAAAATATAAATGCTTCCGTCGTACAGTCTGGAGCAACGGAAGCTCTGATCATGAGTAAAATATAAATGCTTCCGTCGTACAGTCTGGAGCAACGGAAGCTCTGATCATGAGTAAAATATAAATGCTTCCGTCGTACAGTCTGGAGCAACAGAAGCTCTGATCATCAGTAAAATATAAATGCTTCCGTCATACAGTCTGAAGCAACGGAAGCTCTGATCATGAGTAAAATATAAATGCTTCCGTCATACAGTCTGGAGCAACGGAAGCTCTGATCATGAGTAAAATATAAATGCTTCCGTCATACAGTCTGGAGCAACGGAAGCTCTGATCATGAGTAAAATATAAATGCTTCCGTCGTACAGTCTGGAGCAACGGAAGCTCTGATCATGAGTCAAATATAAATGCTTCCGTCATACAGTCTGGAGCAACGGAAGCTCTGATCATGAGTAAAATATAAATGCTTCCGTCATACAGTCTGGAGCAACGGAAGCTCTGATCATGAGTAAAATATAAATGCTTCCGTCATACAGTCTGGAGCAACGGAAGCTCTGATCATGAGTCAAATATAAATGCTTCCGTCATACAGTCTGGAGCAACGGAAGCTCTGATCATGAGTAAAATATAAATGCTTCCGTCATACAGTCTGGAGCAACGGAAGCTCTGATCATGAGTCAAATATAAATGCTTCCGTCATACAGTCTGGAGCAACGGAAGCTCTGATCACGAGTAAAATTCCGTCATACTGCACTGCAATGGGAAGTTCATTCCATAGTTTAGATTGGGAGTGAGTCTGTAGTTCTGACTGCAATGGGAAGTTCATTCCATAGTTTAGATTGGGAGTGAGTCTGTAGTTCTGACTGCAATGGGAAGTTCATTCCATAGTTTAGATTGGGAGTGAGTCTGTAGTTCTGACTGCAATGGGAAGTTCATTCCATAGTTTAGATTGGGAGTGAGTCTGTAGTTCTGACTGCAATGGGAAGTTCATTCCATAGTTTAGATTGGGAGTGAGTCTGTAGTTCTGACTGCAATGGGAAGTTCATTCCATAGTTTAGATTGGGAGTGAGTCTGTAGTTCTGACTGCAATGGGAAGTTCATTCCATAGTTTAGATTGGGAGTGAGTCTGTAGTTCTGACTGCAATGGGAAGTTCATTCCATAGTTTAGATTGGGAGTGAGTCTGTAGTTCTGACTGCAATGGGAAGTTCATTCCATAGTTTAGATTGGGAGTATTATAATCATTGGTCTAGTATTATAATCATTGGTCTAGTATTATAATCATTGGTCTAGTATTATAATCATTGGTCTAGTATTATAATCTTTGGTCTAGTATTATAATCATTGGTCTAGTATTATAATCTTTGGTCTAGTATTATAATCTTTGGTCTAGTATTATAATCATTGGTCTAGTATTATAATCATTGGTCTAGTAACTGTATTAGTAATAGTAATAGTAATTAGGTGTAGAAGGGAATGCCACTGACCGTGGAGAGGAACGGTGTTGCGATGCTCGGTGTAGAAATAACCATGGATTTCCTGAGGATGTGAAGAAGATTTCTTCCACCAATGTCTCGCCTGTAGGAACAAAAAGATGTTGAAAATCAAAACGAGATCAACAATAACCAATAAATGACAAACTAATCGACTACAGTACGTCAAACTAACAATAACCAGTAAATGACAAACTAATCGACTACAGTACGTCAAACTAACAATAACCAATAAATGACAAACTAATCGACTACAGTACGTCAAACTAACAATAACCAGTAAATGACAAACTAATCGACTACAGTACGTCAAACTAACAATAACCAGTAAATGACAAACTAATCGACTACAGTACGTCAAACTAACAATAACCAGTAAATGACAAACTAATCGACTACAGTACGTCAAACTAACAATAACCAGTAAATGACAAACTAATCGACTACAGTACGTCAAACTAACAATAACCAGTAAATGACAAACTAATCGACTACAGTACGTCAAACTAACAATAACCAGTAAATGACAAACTAATCGACTACAGTACGTCAAACTAACAATAACCAGTAAATGACAAACTAATCGACTACAGTACGTCAAACTAACAATAACCAGTAAATGACAAACTAATCGACTACAGTACGTCAAACTAACAATAACCAGTAAATGACAAACTAATCGACTACAGTACGTCAAACTAACAATAACCAGTAAATGACAAACTAATCGACTACAGTACGTCAAACTAACAATAACCAGTAAATGACAAACTAATCGACTACAGTACGTCAAACTAACAATAACCAGTAAATGACAAACTAATCGACTACAGTACGTCAAACTAACAATAACCAGTAAATGACAAACTAATCGACTACAGTACGTCAAACTAACAATAACCAGTAAATGACAAACTAATCGACTACAGTACGTCAAACTAACAATAACCAGTAAATGACAAACTAATCGACTACAGTACGTCAAACTAACAATAACCAGTAAATGACAAACTAATCGACTACAGTACGTCAAACTAACAATAACCAGTAAATGACAAACTAATCGACTACAGTACGTCAAACTAACAATAACCAATAAATGACAAACTAATCGACTACAGTACGTCAAACTAACAATAACCAGTAAATGACAAACTAATCGACTACAGTACGTCAAACTAACAATAACCAGTAAATGACAAACTAATCGACTACAGTACGTCAAACTAACAATAACCAGTAAATGACAAACTAATCGACTACAGTACGTCAAACTAACAATAACCAGTAAATGGCAAACTAATCGACTACAGTACGTCAAACTAACAATAACCAGTAAATGACAAACTAATCGACTACAGTACGTCAAACTAACAATAACCAGTAAATGACAAACTAATCGACTACAGTACGTCAAACTAACAATAACCAGTAAATGACAAACTAATCGACTACAGTACGTCAAACTAACAATAACCAGTAAATGACAAACTAATCGACTACAGTACGTCAAACTAACAATAACCAGTAAATGACAAACTAATCGACTACAGTACGTCAAACTAACAATAACCAGTAAATGACAAACTAATCGACTACAGTACGTCAAACTAACAATAACCAGTAAATGACAAACTAATCGACTACAGTACGTCAAACTAACAATAACCAGTAAATGACAAACTAATCGACTACAGTACGTCAAACTAACAATAACCAGTAAATGGCAAACTAATCGACTACAGTACGTCAAACTAACAATAACCAGTAAATGGCAAACTAATCGACTACAGTACGTCAAACTAACAATAACCAGTAAATGACAAACTAATCGACTACAGTACGTCAAACTAACAATAACCAGTAAATGACAAACTAATCGACTACAGTACGTCAAACTAACAATAACCAGTAAATGACAAACTAATCGACTACAGTACGTCAAACTAACAATAACCAGTAAATGACAAACTAATCGACTACAGTACGTCAAACTAACAATAACCAGTAAATGACAAACTAATCGACTACAGTACGTCAAACTAACAATAACCAGTAAATGACAAACTAATCGACTACAGTACGTCAAACTAACAATAACCAGTAAATGACAAACTAATCGACTACAGTACGTCAAACTAACAATAACCAATAAATGACAAACTAATCGACTACAGTACGTCAAACTAACAATAACCAGTAAATGACAAACTAATCGACTACAGTACGTCAAACTAACAATAACCAGTAAATGACAAACTAATCGACTACAGTACGTCAAACTAACAATAACCAGTAAATGACAAACTAATCGACTACAGTACGTCAAACTAACAATAACCAGTAAATGGCAAACTAATCGACTACAGTACGTCAAACTAACAATAACCAGTAAATGACAAACTAATCGACTACAGTACGTCAAACTAACAATAACCAGTAAATGACAAACTAATCGACTACAGTACGTCAAACTAACAATAACCAGTAAATGACAAACTAATCGACTACAGTACGTCAAACTAACAATAACCAGTAAATGACAAACTAATCGACTACAGTACGTCAAACTAACAATAACCAGTAAATGACAAACTAATCGACTACAGTACGTCAAACTAACAATAACCAGTAAATGACAAACTAATCGACTACAGTACGTCAAACTAACAATAACCAGTAAATGACAAACTAATCGACTACAGTACGTCAAACTAACAATAACCAGTAAATGACAAACTAATCGACTACAGTACGTCAAACTAACAATAACCAGTAAATGACAAACTAATCGACTACAGTACGTCAAACTAACAATAACCAGTAAATGGCAAACTAATCGACTACAGTACGTCAAACTAACAATAACCAGTAAATGGCAAACTAATCGACTACAGTACGTCAAACTAACAATAACCAGTAAATGACAAACTAATCGACTACAGTACGTCAAACTAACAATAACCAGTAAATGACAAACTAATCGACTACAGTACGTCAAACTAACAATAACCAGTAAATGACAAACTAATCGACTACAGTACGTCAAACTAACAATAACCAGTAAATGACAAACTAATCGACTACAGTACGTCAAACTAACAATAACCAGTAAATGACAAACTAATCGACTACAGTACGTCAAACTAACAATAACCAGTAAATGACAAACTAATCGACTACAGTACGTCAAACTAACAATAACCAGTAAATGACAAACTAATCGACTACAGTACGTCAAACTAACAATAACCAGTAAATGACAAACTAATCGACTACAGTACGTCAAACTAACAATAACCAGTAAATGACAAACTAATCGACTACAGTACGTCAAACTAACAATAACCAGTAAATGACAAACTAATCGACTACAGTACGTCAAACTAACAATAACCAGTAAATGGCAAACTAATCGACTACAGTACGTCAAACTAACAATAACCAGTAAATGGCAAACTAATCGACTACAGTACGTCAAACTAACAATAACCAGTAAATGACAAACTAATCGACTACAGTACGTCAAACTAACAATAACCAGTAAATGACAAACTAATCGACTACAGTACGTCAAACTAACAATAACCAGTAAATGACAAACTAATCGACTACAGTACGTCAAACTAACAATAACCAGTAAATGACAAACTAATCGACTACAGTACGTCAAACTAACAATAACCAGTAAATGACAAACTAATCGACTACAGTACGTCAAACTAACAATAACCAGTAAATGACAAACTAATCGACTACAGTACGTCAAACTAACAATAACCAGTAAATGACAAACTAATCGACTACAGTACGTCAAACTAACAATAACCAGTAAATGACAAACTAATCGACTACAGTACGTCAAACTAACAATAACCAGTAAATGACAAACTAATCGACTACAGTACGTCAAACTAACAATAACCAGTAAATGACAAACTAATCGACTACAGTACGTCAAACTAACAATAACCAGTAAATGACAAACTAATCGACTACAGTACGTCAAACTAACAATAACCAGTAAATGACAAACTAATCGACTACAGTACGTCAAACTAACAATAACCAGTAAATGACAAACTAATCGACTACAGTACGTCAAACTAACAATAACCAGTAAATGACAAACTAATCGACTACAGTACGTCAAACTAACAATAACCAGTAAATGACAAACTAATCGACTACAGTACGTCAAACTAACAATAACCAGTAAATGACAAACTAATCGACTACAGTACGTCAAACTAACAATAACAAATAAATGGCAAACTAATCGACTACAGTACGTCAAACTAACAATAACCAGTAAATGACAAACTAATCGACTACAGTACGTCAAACTAACAATAACCAGTAAATGACAAACTAATCGACTACAGTACGTCAAACTAACAATAACCAGTAAATGACAAACTAATCGACTACAGTACGTCAAACTAACAATAACCAATAAATGGCAAACTAATCGACTACAGTACGTCAAACTAACAATAACCAGTAAATGACAAACTAATCGACTACAGTACGTCAAACTAACAATAACCAGTAAATGACAAACTAATCGACTACAGTACGTCAAACTAACAATAACCAGTAAATGACAAACTAATCGACTACAGTACGTCAAACTAACAATAACCAGTAAATGACAAACTAATCGACTACAGTACGTCAAACTAACAATAACCAGTAAATGACAAACTAATCGACTACAGTACGTCAAACTAACAATAACCAGTAAATGACAAACTAATCGACTACAGTACGTCAAACTAACAATAACCAGTAAATGACAAACTAATCGACTACAGTACGTCAAACTAACAATAACCAGTAAATGACAAACTAATCGACTACAGTACGTCAAACTAACAATAACCAGTAAATGACAAACTAATCGACTACAGTACGTCAAACTAACAATAACCAGTAAATGACAAACTAATCGACTACAGTACGTCAAACTAACAATAACCAGTAAATGACAAACTAATCGACTACAGTACGTCAAACTAACAATAACCAGTAAATGACAAACTAATCGACTACAGTACGTCAAACTAACAATAACCAGTAAATGACAAACTAATCGACTACAGTACGTCAAACTAACAATAACCAGTAAATGACAAACTAATCGACTACAGTACGTCAAACTAACAATAACCAGTAAATGACAAACTAATCGACTACAGTACGTCAAACTAACAATAACCAGTAAATGACAAACTAATCGACTACAGTACGTCAAACTAACAATAACCAGTAAATGACAAACTAATCGACTACAGTACGTCAAACTAACAATAACCAGTAAATGACAAACTAATCGACTACAGTACGTCAAACTAACAATAACCAGTAAATGACAAACTAATCGACTACAGTACGTCAAACTAACAATAACCAGTAAATGACAAACTAATCGACTACAGTACGTCAAACTAACAATAACCAGTAAATGACAAACTAATCGACTACAGTACGTCAAACTAACAATAACCAGTAAATGACAAACTAATCGACTACAGTACGTCAAACTAACAATAACCAGTAAATGACAAACTAATCGACTACAGTACGTCAAACTAACAATAACCAGTAAATGACAAACTAATCGACTACAGTACAGTACGTCAAACTAACAATAACCAGTAAATGACAAACTAATCGACTACAGTACGTCAAACTAACAATAACAAATTAAATGGCAAACTAATCGACTACAGTACGTCAACTAACAATAACCAGTAAATGACAAACTAATCGACTACAGTACGTCAAACTAACAATAACCAGTAAATGACAAACTAATCGACTACAGTACGTCAAACTAACAATAACCAGTAAATGACAAACTAATCGACTACAGTACGTCAAACTAACAATAACCAATAAATGACAAACTAATCGACTACAGTACGTCAAACTAACAATAACCAGTAAATGACAAACTAATCGACTACAGTACGTCAAACTAACAATAACCAGTAAATGACAAACTAATCGACTACAGTACGTCAAACTAACAATAACCAGTAAATGACAAACTAATCGACTACAGTACGTCAAACTAACAATAACCAGTAAATGACAAACTAATCGACTACAGTACGTCAAACTAACAATAACCAGTAAATGACAAACTAATCGACTACAGTACGTCAAACTAACAATAACCAGTAAATGACAAACTAATCGACTACAGTACGTCAAACTAACAATAACCAGTAAATGACAAACTAATCGACTACAGTACGTCAAACTAACAATAACCAGTAAATGACAAACTAATCGACTACAGTACGTCAAACTAACAATAACCAGTAAATGACAAACTAATCGACTACAGTACGTCAAACTAACAATAACCAGTAAATGACAAACTAATCGACTACAGTACGTCAAACTAACAATAACCAGTAAATGACAAACTAATCGACTACAGTACGTCAAACTAACAATAACCAGTAAATGACAAACTAATCGACTACAGTACGTCAAACTAACAATAACCAGTAAATGACAAACTAATCGACTACAGTACGTCAAACTAACAATAACCAGTAAATGACAAACTAATCGACTACAGTACGTCAAACTAACAATAACCAGTAAATGACAAACTAATCGACTACAGTACGTCAAACTAACAATAACCAGTAAATGACAAACTAATCGACTACAGTACGTCAAACTAACAATAACCAGTAAATGACAAACTAATCGACTACAGTACGTCAAACTACAATACCCAGTAAATGACAAACTAATCGACTACAGTCAAACTAACAATAACCAGTAAATGACAAACTAATCACTTAAATAAATAAAAAAGTTATAAAATAGTTCAAATAGCTCATCAACAAGCTCACAACGATTGACATTGCGATGCGTTGTGAGCTTGTAAATCAGCTTTTATATGGTTTTGCACGACATCGTTGTGCGATTAAGTATACAATAAAAATAACGATTCGTTCATATTGTCGCTGTCGAGCAGAAACGTCTAATCTCCATATTTTGGAACAACAATCCCTGGAACAACATATTTTCAGACAGCACAATAATTGCTTTTTATATATGTGATGTATTCCCATGCTTTTGTCCTTGCCTAATGTAAATCGCTCTGGATTAAGAGCGTCTGCTAAATGCCTACATTGTAATTGTAATTGTCAGATGGGGTTCGTCGGTCAATTACATACATTTTTGGGGGTCCTTGACATAAAAATGTTTGAGAACCACTGATATAGAAACATGGGGTTTTTCAGAAACCTGTCAGGATTTAGAAGACATTTGTAGAATGTCCTCCAGTCTAAATGGGTTCAGTCAGCTTCTTTTAGAACTAAATCCAATGTTCTAATATTAAGAAGAATCACCAATCAGTCAAAAAGGCTATGAAACAATAGAGCAGTAATCTCTCTCTACCTTTTAAATGAAATGTTTTCAAACAAAACAAAAACAAAAAAAGTAATATGTAATATGTGCTATTTCTTTTAGCACTAAGTAAATAGTAATAATATTACTGTTTTGGCAGAGTAATAACTTACCTTACTCGTTACTAATATTACAGTAATATGTAACTAGTAACTGGTTAGAGGCTAGGTAGGTGTTGGTGACGTACCTTCCCGTGCTTGGCCGTCCTGGCCACCTGGTCCAACATGGCGTCCACCGTGTCGCCCTGCTGGACTCTGTGCTGCCAGCGCACCGTCCGCTCGATCAGGAAGCGCAGGGCGTCGCCCTCGGGGAGGCGGACCCTGATCCTCTGCAGAGAGGCCAGCAGGGGGAGCACCTTGTCCAGGGGGGGCTTCCGCGAGCGCTGGCACAGCGGGCACAGCCAGGGCTGGTTGCTACGGTAACCATAGAATACAGTTCATTAGCCCATTCTGGGCGGGAACCCCTTTTGGTGTTTTACTTTAGCTATTGAAAAATAGCTAGAAATTGTAGATCTGCTATTTTTTGAAAAATCCTGAAAATGTGGCTCAAATCTTTTCTTCCCAAATATAATTCAAAAAGTGAAACTTTAATAAATTCTCAATTCATTGCGCATAATGTGAAGTATTTAAAACCTTTATTTTATTTTAATCTTGATGGTTATGGCGTAAAAATCCAATCTAATCAGTGAATTAGAATATTTTACGAGACCACTAAAAAAAAGATTTTTTTAAACGAGAAATGTCGACCATCTGAAAACTATATTAATGTATGAAGTTAATACTTGGTAGTTCATTAGAGCAGTTCCCAAACCTTTTCATGTCAAGGACCCCCACATAGACACTAATTAGCCTCGCGGACCCCCATTTGAAGAGATAATGCCAGGGACCCCCATGAGAGGAGATTCTTATGTCTCTAGCAGTGATTCTCAACCCGTTTAATTTCAAGGACCCCCAGTTTGACATGCATTAGTCTACGGACCCCCATTTAATGGTATTTATATCTCTGGGACCCCCGATTTATATTGTAAAATCAATGTTCATTTAACTCTGAGAACACCAAATGGACCCGTTAGGTTCCATTTGTACACTCTCAGAGTTACAGACCCATAAGGGTCCATTTGGTTCCATTTGTACACTCTCAGAGTTACAGACCCGTAAGGGTCCATTTGGTTCCATTTGTACACTCTCAGAGTTACAGACCCGTAAGGGTCCATTTGGTTCCATTTGTACACTCTCAGAGTTACAGACCCATAAGGGTCCATTTGGTTCCATTTGTACACTCTCAGAGTTACAGACCCATAAGGGTCCATTTGGATCCATTTGTACACTCTCAGAGTTACAGACCCATAAGGGTCCATTTGGTTCCATTTGTACACTCTCAGAGTTACAGACCCATAAGGGTCCATTTGGTTCCATTTGTACACTCTCAGAGTTACAGACCCATAAGGGTCCATTTGGTTCCATTTGTACACTCTCAGAGTTACAGACCCATAAGGTTCCAAACTATCATTTAGCTGGGGACCCCCAGGAATTCCCTCAAGGACCCCCAGGGGGTCCCCGGACCACACTTTGAGAACCACTGCATTATAGTTTAGTGTCGAGTTATTTTTTTCTAATTCTGTTAGTTTTAGTTAGTTTTCAGGGTTTCAGGTTTAGGGTTAACGACCACAACTCAACTCTTTGCTTCTGGGGGGGTCCCTGGAACTACATATTTTCAGATGGGGGTCTTGTGGCCAATTACAGATAATTATTGGGGTCCTTGACATGAAATATTGAGCACCACTGATACAGAAACATGAGGTTTTTCAGAAAACTGTCAGGATTTAGAAGACTTTTTATAAATGTCGACGTCATGGGTTAACGATACTAACCTTGTGCTGTGGTTGTTGTCGGAGGTTGCCGTGGCGACGCAGCCGCTGTGGAAGGCTTCTCGACAGAGCTGGCACTGAGCCATGGCGCCCTGCGGCGCCTGGCGACACACGCACACGCCCACTTCAGGCTCCTCCCCCTCCGACGACGGCAGGGGGAGGAGCTTAGCCTGGTTGGACGCCCTCAGAGCCAGCAGGGTGTCCATCTCCTTCTGACGCACCTCGGCTAGCGTGGCCATCTGGAGAGGAAGGGGTTAACATCGTTATAACACCTGGAGAGGAAGGGGTTAACATCGTTATAACACCTGGAGAGGAAGGGGTTAACATCGTTATAACACCTGGAGAGGAAGGGGTTAACATCGTTATAACACCTGGAGAGGAAGGGGTTAACATCGTTATAACTAGAGCCCGACTGATCCGTCGGTCGCACCGATGTATCGGTCATTTTGGGCGCCGATGCTCGACATCGGTGGACATGGGTGTTAGTTAATCCGATGTCTCGATGTTTATACAGGAGGGGGAAAAGTATTTAATGTTTACTACAGTCCATTTTATGTGATGTATTCCCATGCTTTTTTGTTATTGCTTAATGTAAATCGCTCTGGATTAAGAGCGTCTGATAAATGCCTAAATTGTAAATTGTCCATCCTGCACATATCACTCTCTCGTCCTTCACCGCTGTACTGGAGAAGTAAATCACTCTGTCGGGTGCGCAGCGCAGCCGTTTTTAAAATGTATTTTTTATTATTTTAATTGATTACTAAACATCGGTCCAAAACATCGGCATCGTATCGGCATCGGCGGTGTAGGTCTCTCCAAAATCGTCAGCGGACCAAAAAATATGGCATCAGTCGGGCTCTAGTTATAACATCTCCTTCTGGAGATTAGAACATGAAACAGGATTCCCTTCATTTTCAAAGTTGTGTAGAATACAGAATGTAGTTCTGTAGAATGTAGTTCTAAGTTGTGTAGAATACAGAATGTAGTTCTGCTATTTTAAAGTTGTGTAGAATACAGAATGTAGTTATGTAGAATGTAGTTCTAAGTTGTGTAGAGTACAGAATGTAGTTCTAAGTTGTGTAGAATACAGAATGTAGTTCTGCTATTTTAAAGTTGTGTAGAATACAGAATGTAGTTCTGCTATAGTTGTGTAGAATGTAGTTCTGTAGTTGTGTAGTTGTGTAGAATACAGAATGTAGTTGTGTAGTTGTGTAGTTGTGTAGTTGTGTAGTTCTGTAGTTCTGTAGTTGTGTAGAATACAGAATGTAGTTCTGTAGTTGTGTAGTTGTGTAGTTCTGTAGTTGTGTAGTTGTGTAGTTCTGTAGTTGTGTAGTTGTGTAGTTCTGTAGTTCTGTAGTTGTGTAGAATACAGAATGTAGTTCTGTAGTTGTGTAGAATACAGAATGTAGTTCTGTAGTTGTGTAGTTGTGTAGTTGTGTAGTTCTGTAGTTGTGTAGTTGTGTAGTTGTGTAGTTCTGTAGTTCTGTAGTTGTGTAGAATACAGAATGTAGTTCTGTAGTTGTGTAGAATACAGAATGTAGTTGTGTAGTTGTGTAGTTGTGTAGTTCTGTAGTTGTGTAGTTCTGTAGTTGTGTAGAATACAGAATGTAGTTCTGTAGTTGTGTAGTTGTGTAGTTCTGTAGTTGTGTAGTTGTGTAGTTGTGTAGTTCTGTAGTTCTGTAGTTGTGTAGAATACAGAATGTAGTTCTGTAGTTGTGTAGAATACAGAATGTAGTTGTGTAGTTGTGTAGTTGTGTAGTTGTGTAGTTGTGTAGTTCTGTAGTTGTGTAGTTCTGTAGTTGTGTAGAATACAGAATGTAGTTGTGTAGTTCTGTAGTTGTGTAGTTCTGTAGTTGTGTAGAATACAGAATGTAGTTCTGTAGTTGTGTAGTTGTGTAGTTCTGTAGTTGTGTAGAATACAGAATGTAGTTCTGTAGTTGTGTAGTTGTGTAGTTCTGTAGTTGTGTAGTTGTGTAGTTCTGTAGTTGTGTAGAATACAGAATGTAGTTCTGTAGTTGTGTAGAATACAGAATGTAGTTCTGTAGTTGTGTAGTTGTGTAGTTGTGTAGTTCTGTAGTTGTGTAGTTGTGTAGTTGTGTAGTTGTGTAGTTCTGTAGTTGTGTAGTTCTGTAGTTGTGTAGAATACAGAATGTAGTTCTGTAGTTGTGTAGTTCTGTAGTTGTGTAGTTCTGTAGTTGTGTAGAATACAGAATGTAGTTCTGTAGTTGTGTAGAATACAGAATGTAGTTCTGTAGTTGTGTAGAATACAGAATGTAGTTCTGTAGTTCTGTAGTTGTGTAGTTCTGTAGTTGTGTAGTTCTGTAGTTGTGTAGAATACAGAATGTAGTTCTGTAGTTGTGTAGAATACAGAATGTAGTTGTTTAGATCACAGACTAATATCAATGCATATATAATATTAGTCTGGAACTTCGGTGTGGGAGATTTATTTCCGAGGGGGGCGGGGTTACAAACACCACAGCATCTCTGATTGGTCACCCACACCTCTGGGGTGAGCTACATGTCATTCAGACTGATCAGTGCCAGACCAATCTCCACAGGGATTATTTCCCATGTGGAGATTTGGTCTGGTTCCCAGGCTAATAGAACTGCCCAAAATGGGGACACCAAGTTCAAAATGGTTCAAGGTACATTTGACTAGAAGAGACAACATTCAGCCACTAGGTGTCACACTTTTACAACACCTGTTGCATAAGATTTGCCATTTCCTCACCTCTATAAGGCAGCTATCATGGACTCTGTTGGCTGATTTACAAGAATATATCCAAGGTAAAAAGTACTGTACCAGTACTGTACCCAATGGCGGTTTACAGAGATATACAATCAGAACATTATTTTACGGGCCCATCTATCAATTGATTATTTAAATGATTATTTCACAATCGTTTATCATTTTTGGGGGTGGGGGGGGAAGCAATACTTTTATTCCAAGAAAATGTCATTTGTTTCCATAACGTGGTCCATTTGACCCACAGTTCAACTTCTTGTTAAAGAAGTAAGACAATAGCAGTCCACTCACAGCAGCAGCAGAGTCCTTGCTCTCTGACAGAGAGACTTAAGGTGGCCTTACACTAGCCGATTTTTTTCAATCTGAAATCTGATAGCACCACACACTACAGGATAATCTGATAGCACCACACACTACAGGATAATCTGATAGCACCACACACTACAGGATAATCGGAGCGAGGCAGAGCAAATATCAAACATTCTTGATGTTGATCGGGCCGATCCCGATCGCGCTTTGAGCGGCCCCGAGCAGATCGATTGAGTCGGGCACCCCCCGAGCGTCAAAAATGCCCGATTATCGGCTAGTGTAAGGCCACCTTAAGACAATAGAATAAGACAGACAATAGAAGTCCACTCACAGCAGCAGCAGAGTCCTTGCTCTCCGACAGAGCTCTCTCCACGTCGCTCAGAGAGTCCAGCGTGGAGGAGCTTCTCTTGTTGCTCTGCATCAGGATGGCTTCTTTTCTCTCCCGTTTGGAGGAGCGGGCCTTCAGCGGGCCGGCCCCCACGTCACACGTTGGACACAGAACCTGCAGAGAGACAGAGAGAACGTCACACGTTGGACACAGAACCTGCAGAGAGACAGAGAGAACGTCACACGTTGGACACAGAACCTGCAGAGACAGAGAGAACGTCACACGTTGGACACAGAACCTGCAGAGAGACAGACACAACGTCACACGTTGGACACAGAACCTGCAGAGAGACAGAGAGAACGTCACACGTTGGACACAGAACCTGCAGAGACAGAGAGAACGTCACACGTTGGACACAGAACCTGCAGAGAGACAGACACAACGTCACACGTTGGACACAGAACCTGCAGAGAGACAGAGAGAACGTCACACGTTGGACACAGAACCTGCAGAGAGACAGAGAGAACGTCACACGTTGGACACAGAACCTGCAGAGACAGAGAGAACGTCACACGTTGGACACAGAACCTGCAGAGAGACAGAGAGAACGTCACACGTTGGACACAGAACCTGCAGAGAGACAGACACAACGTCACACGTTGGACACAGAACCTGCAGAGAGACAGACACAACGTCACACGTTGGACACAGAACCTGCAGAGAGACAGACACAACGTCACACGTTGGACACAGAACCTGGAGAGAGACAGACACAACGTCACACGTTGGACACAGAACCTGGAGAGAGACAGACACAACGTCACACGTTGGACACAGAACCTGGAGAGAGACAGACACAACGTCACACGTTGGACACAGAACCTGGAGAGAGACAGACACAACGTCACATGTTGGACACAGAACCTGCAGAGAGACAGAGACACATTCACTCCCTGAAGAACTAAACACACACCACGCCCTGCTTGGCAAATAGCAAGCGTCATTATCAGATCTGATGACATCTGGATGGATCTTTGACGTCCATCATTATCTGTGCCAGACATGAACCTGTTTACACCTGAGAACTGATTCTACAAACGTCTAGAACCTGTTTCTATATCAGTGGTTCTCAAACCGTTTCATGTCAAGGACCCCCAGAATTATATGTAATGCTGCCGACCCCCATCTGAATATATGTTGTTCCAGGGACCCCCTATTTTTTAACAGCTAAAGTTAAAACGAATGGTTAAAAGCTGACACAGATGCAGGATGTCTTGGTCTAGATGGTTAAAAACCAAACAGACGACTACAGATTATTAGTACAGAAGATCAGTTTGGTGGAAGTTGTGAAACTAAAAGTAGTTTTCCACAGAGCTGACACCGATAGGCAGCTACTATGGTTGGTGCTATGGTGCTAAAAATGGCCTATGGTTTAAGAACAACCCGCTGCCGGCGGTCAAACGCGAGACCTAGCTTGACCTAGACCTTGACCTAGACCTAGCTCGCTAGACCTAGACCTAGACCTAGCTCCCTAGACCTAGACCTAGCTCGCTAGACCTAGACCTAGACCTAGACCTAGACCTAGACCTAGACCTTGACCTAGACCTAGCTCGCTCCGTCAGCTTTCGGTGCTTCTTAGTTTTGCATTGCCACAGTGTTGCCTTTTGCAATTTTCAAATTCTTCCGTCCGTCATACAGTCTGGAGCAACGGAAGCTCTGATCATGAGTAAAATATAAATGCTTCCGTCATACAGTCTGGAGCAACGGAAGCTCTGATCATGAGTAAAATATAAATGCTTCCGTCATACAGTCTGGAGCAACGGAAGCTCTGATCATGAGTCAAATATAAATGCTTCCGTCATACAGTCTGGAGCAACGGAAGCTCTGATCATGAGTAAAATATAAATGCTTCCGTCATACAGTCTGGAGCAACGGAAGCTCTGATCATGAGTAAAATATAAATGCTTCCGTCATACAGTCTGGAGCAACGGAAGCTCTGATCATGAGTAAAATATAAATGCTTCCGTCATACAGTCTGGAGCAACGGAAGCTCTGATCATGAGTCAAATATAAATGCTTCCGTCATACAGTCTGGAGCAACGGAAGCTCTGATCATGAGTCAAATATAAATGCTTCCGTCATACAGTCTGGAGCAACGGAAGCTCTGATCATGAGTAAAATATAAATGCTTCCGTCATACAGTCTGGAGCAACGGAAGCTCTGATCATGAGTAAAATATAAATACTTCCTTCATACAGTCTGGAGCGACGGAAGCTCTGATCATGAGTAAAATATAAATGCTTCCGTCATACAGTCTGGAGCAACGGAAGCTCTGATCATGAGTAAAATATAAAGTGGAAGTGGAGCCTCCTCCCCACTTCCGTTTCGTCTTTACAGTCACGCGCAAATGTACCCTAATATGAATCAAAATCATCTGAGCAAATATAGCTTGATGCTTAGCAGAAATGGAAATGCAAAAATAAGCTCTAAAGATATTTTAAAATATATGTTCGTGAACGGAAATGGCAGCGTCCTTACTCGGATTGGGGAGCTGTAGTTCCAGACTCAATATAACATTTGGAGATTGTGGAATACACACACACACACACACACACACACACACACACACACACACACCCCCCCCCCCCCCCCCAAATGAAACAATGTATAGCCGTACACTCGTAGCTGTAACTTTTCCGTCGGTCACTCACCTCTAGCAGAGAATAAGGAGAGTTGGACACCAGGAAGGTCTTGGCTGCGCTCTCCTTCCAGGCCTGGACGTCAGTGACCAGAGCCTCCAGCCGGGTCAGAGGGTCCAGCCAGACGGGGATGCTCTCTGCCCGGTCCACCAGCTCAGAGAGGCTGTCCAGCACTGGGATACGACCCCCCAACTGACCAGGAGAGAACAATACATTAACACACAGGGATACGACCCCCCAACTGACCAGGAGAGAACAATACATTAACACACAGGGATACGCCCCCCCAACTGACCAGGAGAGAACAATACATTAACACACAGGGATACGCCCCCCCAACTGACCAGGAGAGAACAATACATTAACACACAGGGATACGAGCCCCCATCTGACCAGGAGAGAACAATACATTAACACACAGGGATACGAGCCCCCATCTGACCAGGAGAGAACAATACATTAACACACAGACTGGCCAGGAGAACAATAGATTAACACACAGGGATACGCCCCCCCAACTGTCTGACCAGTTCCTTTCCCCTCCATCAGGCGCCCCGGCTGGGCAGGGGGAGGCAGTTTAGAGACCAGGATTACTGCATGTTTTTGTGAGGGTACCTACCCTAGGGGACACGGGGAGAACATGTGAGGGTACCTACCCTAGGGGACACGGGGAGAACATGTGAGGGTACCTACCCTAGGGGACACGGGGAGAACATGTGAGGGTACCTACCCTAGGGGACACGGGGAGAACATGTGAGGGTACCTACCCTAGGGGACACGGGGAGAACATGTGAGGGTACCTACCCTAGGGGACACGGGGAGAACATGTGAGGGTACCTACCCTAGGGGACACAGGGAGAACATGTGAGGGTACCTACCCTAGGGGACACGGGGAGAACATGTGAGGGTACCTACCCTAGGGGACACGGGGAGAACATTTGAGGGTACCTACCCTAGGGGACACAGGGAGAACATGTGAGGGTACCTACCCTAGGGGACACGGGGAGAACATGTGAGGCTACCTACCCTAGGGGACACAGGGAGAACATGCAAACTCCACACAGAAAGGCCCTTTCGCCAACTCCGCCTCGGGTATGGGCACCGATGACGCGGAGGAGAGAATGCGCCCCCAGCACCCACAGCGTTTCCGAGCGGGAATGGAACCCAGGACCTTCTAGATGTGAGGCGACAGCACTACCGACTGTACCACCGTGCCCCTCAGAAACGTCTCTACTTCTGCGTGTGATGTGACGCCCGGCGCGACACCCCCCGTTCAACAGCAGATATCCACTGGACGCGGCTCTCAAGAGTTAACATTATTAAACATCTGCATTACTTCATTTTAAAATAATTGTTATTTTGATCAACGTTTGCCTGTTATCTCTCCTCATGGTACCAACATCAATACAGCATGGATGGAATTCTGGACAAAATCCTATCCATTCCAAAGACAACAAAAATATTCTTTAGTTTTGTGTCTGAGAGTCTAAAATAATATCATCAAATGGTGGTCCGTGACTCAAATGCTGAATAAAGAAAAATCAGACCCATCTGAAGTGAGTGGTACTGTACTGTACTGTACTGTACTGTACTGTACTGTACTGTACTGTACTGTACTGTACTGTACTGTACTGTACAAGCTCTCCTCCCTGGCCTCTGTCTGTGTGTTAGGCTGCACCACAGTGACACTTGGTGGTGACAATATGCTACTTCATTTCAGAAAGTATTTATTTAAAGACGTTTACGCCGCGGACAAAGCCAACTCGAGTCGTGACAAATCATGACAACAAACACAATTTTTTGGGCCGAACAAATAATTAGAAAGAAGAAAAAACGGCAGGTTACAACACTTTGTTTGTTGTTTTTCTTCTTTGTAATTATTTGTTTGGCTCAAAATATTGTGTTTGACTCCAGTTGTCTTTGTCCGCGGCGTAACCGTCTTTAAATAAATACTTTTTGAAATGTCTATGGGAAAAATGCTTTGGGAATTATTTCCTGGGCCCTGGTAGGGGGCGGGACTGGGCCATGGTAGGGGGCGGGACTGGGCCCTGGTAGGGGGCGGGACTGGGCCCTGGTAGGGGGCGGGACTGGGCCCTGGTAGGGGGCGGGACTGGGCCCTGGTAGGGGGCGGGACTGGGCCCTGGTAGGGGGCGGGACTGGGCCCTGGTAGGGGGCGGGACTGGGCCCTGGTAGGGGGCGGGACTGGGCCCTGGTAGGGGGCGGGACTGGGCCCTGGTAGGGGGCGGGACTGGGCCCTGGTAGGGGGCGGGACTGGGCCCTGGTAGGGGGCGGGACTGGGCCCTGGTAGGGGGCGGGACTGGGCCCTGGTAGGGGGCGGGACTGGGCCCTGGTAGGGGGCGGGACTGGGCCCTGGTAGGGGGCGGGACTGAGTGGTTGCACCACTGAAAACTGGACCTTGACATGAAAAGGGTTGAAACCCCCAGTCTGCTCTAAAAGGATGAGGTGGTTCTGGTTCTGGTTCTGGTTGTTCACCTGGAGTGCCTCGGCCTCCTGAAGCCAGTCCTGGGCCTTCAGCACCACGTCCTTCAGCTGCAGGCAGTTGGGAAGAAACGCTGGGATGTTCTCCACCTCCTGGAGCGCTGCTTCTAGAGTCTGGATGGAGTGAGACGGTCTGAGGACACAAGACCACATGTTTAGCTTCTACAGTCTCTATGCAGTGAGACGGTCTGAGGACACAAGACCACATGTTTAGCTTCTAGAGTCTCTATGGAGTGACTCATACCCTGAAGGCAACTCGTTTGTCGAAACATTGGTAAATAAAGCGTTTTTTGGCATCGGGACTACGAGCTGTGCGACCTCTCCTTTCTGTTATAAAGTCTATCTCCCGTGATCAGCACCTCCCTACTCTTGGTGTGCGCTCCTACCCTCCTACCCTCCTACCCTCCTACCTCCTACCTCCTACCCTCCTATCTCCTACCCTCCTACCCTCCAACACTTCACGCTGCAACGTGTCTCACCTGGCCTCCATGAGGCTGAACTCTCTCTCCTCCTCTTATTAAATGTGTAAATGGTAGAGTCTCACCTGGCCTCCATGAGGCTGAGCTCTCTCTCCTCCTCTTATTAAATGTGTAAATGGTAGAGTCTCACCTGGCCTCCATGAGGCTGAACTCTCTCTCCTCCTCTTATTAAATGTGTAAATGGTAGAGCCTCACCTGGCCTCCAGGAGGCTGAGCGCTCTCTCCTCCTCTTATTAAATGTGTAAATGGTAGAGCCTCACCTGGCCTCCATGAGGCTGAGCTCTCTCTCCTCTTATTAAATGTGTAAATGGTAGAGTCTCACCTGGCCTCGAGGAGGCTGAGCTCTCTCTCCTCCTCTTATTAAATGTGTAAATGGTAGAGTCTCACCTGGCCTCCAGGAGGCTGAGCGCTCTCTCCTCCCACTGCTCCGACACGGTCAGCAGCTCCTGCAGCCGGGCCATGGCCCGCTCCACGGAGCCGTGAGGTGCCAGGCCCACGCCCTGGTCGATCAGCCTCCGCATGGTGTCCAGACACAGGGAGTCTGGCCGGCCGCTGGCCTGGGACACCGCCTGGAGCAATCAATCAATCAATCAATCAATCAAAGAATCAATCAATTAATCAATCAATGGATCAATCAATCAATCAATCAATCAATTAATAGTTTAGTTCGTTGCGTTACAGTTACATGTTAACCCATTTTGGGCGGGAACCCCTTTTGGTGTTTTAAGCATTATGTTTATGCATTTATGAAAATAGCAGATCTACAAGCTCATAGCGCGGCACCGAGTGGCGCGCTACGAGCTTGTAGGTCTGCTATTTTTGGGAAATTGTGGCTCAAATCATTGAATATATATTCTTTCAGAGCGAACGTTTTGAACTCAAATCTTTGCTTCTTGGAGGGGTCCCTGGAACTACATATATTCAGATGGGGGTCGGCGGCCGATTACATATAATTTTTGGGGGTCCTTGACATGAAATAGTTTGAGAACCACTAACATAGAAACATGGGGTTTTTCTGAAAACTGTCCGGATTTAGAAGACCTTTGCAGAATCTGGTCTCAGGTCTAGTTTTCTGAAAAACCCCATGTTTCTGTCAGTGGTGCTCAAACATTTTCATGTCAAGGACCCCCAAAAATTGGTCGCCGACCAACATCTGAAAATATGTAGTTCCAGGGACCTCCCAGAAGCAAAGATTTGAGTTAAAAACGTTCGCTCTGACAGAATATATATTCAAAGATTTGCACCACAAAAAAAATAGCAGATCTGCTATTTTTCCAATAGCTAAAGCGTAACAATGCTTAAAACACCAAAAGGGGTTCCGGTCCAGGACGGGTGGATGCATTACCTCCATCCAGCGGGCCTGCTCCAGGCGCTCTCGGAGCCGGGGCAGCTGGGGCAGCTCCACGTCCAGACCCAGGGACTCGTCCAGGAGGGCCTGCAGAGCCGCGGGGCTGGGGGGGGTCTCCTCCGAGGAGGGGGAGGAGGGGGAGAGGAGGAGCTCGCTGCGCCGCTGGAACTCGTCCACTCGCGTCAGGAGGTCCTGAGGGAGAGAACATTCAGGGATTGAAAAAAAGCTACATTTAAAACCTCATGACTGAAAATGTGAACAAGGAACACCCACCCAGAAGTAGGGGTGGAGCTCGTTAATGTTTTATTGATAACGATCACCTTATCGATCAGGCTTAGAGTATTTTATATTATTTTGTGGAAAGACGGGAGACAATAAATTCTCAACAGAACCAGTATATAGTCTTCAAATACAGTACTTTACTAATAGACTGAAGGCAATTGACCTTTTTACCAATACAATAATATTAAAGAAACTGTTAACTGGTGGTTGGCAGGTATCAATACACCACATGTTTGTTCCAGCGTGGATGATTACATTTATGTCTTGATCACCTCTTGTCATGGACCCCCGGGGCGTTCAGGGCGATAATTATCACAATCACAAACACACTGACCCTCAGCAGTGGTCCCTGTATCGTATCTAAACAGACTGACCCTCAGCAGTGGTCCCTGAGGTGTATCTAAACACACTGACTCTCAGCAGTGGTCCCTGTATCGTATCTAAACACACTGACCCTCAGCAGAGGTCCCTGTATCGTATCTAAACACACTGACCCTCAGCAGAGGTCCCTGTATCGTATCTAAACACACTGACCCTCAGCAGAGGTCCCTGTATCGTATCTAAACACACTGACCCTCAGCAGAGGTCCCTGTATCGTATCTAAACACACTGACCCTCAGCAGAGGTCCCTGTATCGTATCTAAACACACTGACCCTCAGCAGAGGTCCCTGTATCGTATCTAAACAGACTGACCCTCAGCAGCGGTCCCTGAGGTGTATCTAAACACACTGACCCTCAGCAGTGGTCCCTGAGGTGTATCTAAACAGACTGACCCTCATCAGCGGTCCCTGTATCGTATCTAAACAGACTGACCCTCAGCAGCGGTCCCTGTATCGTATCTAAACAGACTGACCCTCAGCAGCGGTTCCTGTATCGTATCTAAACAGACTGACCCTCAGCAGTGGTCCCTGAGGTGTATCTAAACAGACTGACCCTCAGCAGTGGTCCCTGTATCGTATCGAAACAGACTGACCCTCAACAGTGGTCCCTGTATTGTATCTAAACACACTGACCCTCAGCAGCGGTCCCTGTATCGTATCTAAACAGACTGACCCTCAGCAGTGGTCCCTGAGGTGTATCTAAACAGACTGACCCTCAGCAGTGGTCCCTGAGGTGTATCTAAACAGACTGACCCTCAGCAGCGGTCCCTGAGGTGTATCTAAACAGACTGACCCTCAGCAGCGGTCCCTGTATCGTATCTAAACACACTGACCCTCAGCAGCGGTCCCTGAGGTGTATCTAAACAGACTGACCCTCAGCAGTGGTCCCTGTATCGTATCTAAACAGACTGACCCTCAGCAGTGGTCCCTGAGGTGTATCTAAACAGACTGACCCTCAGCAGTGGTCCCTGAGGTGTATCTAAACAGACTGACCCTCAGCAGCGGTCCCTGAGGTGTATCTAAACAGACTGACCCTCAGCAGCGGTCCCTGTATCGTATCTAAACACACTGACCCTCAGCAGTGGTCCCTGAGGTGTATCTAAACACACTGACCCTCAGCAGTGGTCCCTGAGGTGTATCTAAACAGACTGACCCTCATCAGCGGTCCCTGTATCGTATCTAAACAGACTGACCCTCAGCAGCGGTCCCTGTATCGTATCTAAACAGACTGACCCTCAGCAGTGGTCCCTGAGGTGTATCTAAACACACTGACCCTCAGCAGTGGTCCCTGTATCGTATCTAAACACACTGAACCTCAGCAGTGGTCCCTGAGGTGTATCTAAACACACTGACCCTCAGCAGTGGTCCCTGAGGTGTATCTAAACAGACTGACCCTCAGCAGCGGTCCCTGTATCGTATCTAAACAGACTGACCCTCAGCAGTGGTCCCTGTATCGTAACTAAACAGACTGACCCTCAGCAGTGGTCCCTGTATCGTAACTAAACAGACTGACCCTCAGCAGTGGTCCCTGTATCGTATCTAAACAGACTGACCCTCAGCAGTGGTCCCTGAGGTGTATCTAAACACACTGACCCTCAGCAGTGGTCCCTGTATCGTATCTAAACACACTGAACCTCAGCAGTGGTCCCTGAGGTGTATCTAAACACACTGAACCTCAGCAGTGGTCCCTGAGGTGTATCTAAACAGACTGACCCTCAGCAGCGGTCCCTGTATCGTATCTAAACAGACTGACCCTCAGCAGTGGTCCCTGTATCGTAACTAAACAGACTGACCCTCAGCAGTGGTCCCTGTATCGTAACTAAACAGACTGACCCTCAGCAGTGGTCCCTGTATCGTATCTAAACACACTGACCCTCAGCAGCGGTCCCTGAGGTGTATCTAAACACACTGACCCTCAGCAGCGGTCCCTGAGGTGTATCTAAACACACTGACCCTCAGCAGTGGTCCCTGAGGTGTATCTAAACAGACTGACCCTCAGCAGTGGTCCCTGAGGTGTATCTAAACAGACTGACCCTCAGCAGTGGTCCCTGAGGTGTATCTAAACAGACTGACCCTCAGCAGTGGTCCCTGTATCGTATCTAAACACACTGACCCTCAGCAGAGGTCCCTGAGGTGTATCTAAACAGACTGACCATCAGCAGAGGTCCCTGTATCGTATCTAAACAGACTGACCCTCAGCAGAGGTCCCTGTATCGTATCTAAACACACTGACCCTCAGCAGCGGTCCCTGAGGTGTATCTAAACACACTGACCCTCAGCAGTGGTCCCTGAGGTGTATCTAAACAGACTGACCCTCAGCAGTGGTCCCTGAGGTGTATCTAAACAGACTGACCCTCAGCAGCGGTCCCTGTATCGTATCTAAACACACTGACCCTCAGCAGCGGTCCCTGTATCGTATCTAAACACACTGACCCTCAGCAGTGGTCCCTGTATCGTATCTAAACACACTGACCCTCAGCAGTGGTCCCTGGCGGATGTTACACGGCAGGATGTCCAGTTGTCCCACAAACGAGCGCAGCTCCTCCACCGTCAACAGGTTCTGACTCTGGGTCTTTCCTCCTCCGTAGCGATACCTAACAGGAGAAACATCGTAGGAGTCAAAATAAAAGCTGCTTCGCAAATGGCCGCCGTGCTGGCATTCGTCGTACTAGTGGTACAATAATTGTGGTTAACACCTTGAGGGCCCGGACGTATTTAATCCATTAATAAAATGTGCCCATCATTTATAGCGCCCGGACCACTTTTACCGGCGGACCGGAGGTTGTTGTGAATGTGTGTGTAGCAGCTAACAATAGCCACACCACTCTAGAGTCGATCGACAACAACGGGAGGTAATAATAAATCTATCGCGACTAGCGACTGGACCGCGGAGCACCGTCTAACACAGGATCTTTTTTCATAATTAGACGGGATGATTTAGATCGCGAGTTATGAACGTTTTAAGATTTTTGTTTTCGTCCACTAAAAAGGCAGGGAAAATTTTCGATGACGTGTCACTGTTGTGCAACACCGAGGATTGGGCAACAAGCGCTCCTAGGCTGTGGAGCGATGCGCTCCTAGGCTGTGGAGCGATGCGCTCCTAGGCTGTGGAGCGATGCGCTCCTAGGCTGTGGAGCGATGCGCTCCTAGGCTGTGGAGCGATGCGCTCCTAGGCTGTGGAGCGATGCGCTCCTAGGCTGTGGAGCGATGCGCTCCTAGGCTGTGGAGCGATGCGACCGGTTTTGATATCATTAATCTCCGTCCAATTTATCAATCTCCGTCCTGGGTAACTGACCATGAACTTGAACTTGACAGTGATCTCCGTCTGGGGCCCTTAAACTGTTAAAACTCATTCACTGCCAAAGCAGTCGCTGGCTGGGGCGACTTATTTATTTATTTACTGTGGCAGAAAATGAGTTGTAGAAAACACCAACGGTTAGAATATGTAGAGGACAGTGTTCTACCCAACACATCACAACATGCTGTGGATCTCTCAGCCTCACTAGGAAATACCATCTATCTGTCCTTCTCAGCCTCACTAGGAAATACCATCTATCTGTCCTCCTCAGCCTCACTAGGAAATACCATCTATCTGTCCTCCTCAGCCTCACTAGGAAATACCATCTATCTGTCCTTCTCAGCCTCACTAGGAAATACCATCTATCTATGGTCTGTCCTCTCTCAGCCTCACTAGGAAATACCATCTATCTGTCCTTCTCAGCCTCACTAGGAAATACCATCTATCTGTCCTTCTCAGCCTCACTAGGAAATACCATCTATCTATGGTCTGTCCTCTCTCAGCCTCACTAGGAAATACCATCTATCTATGGTCTGTCCTCTCTCAGCCTCACTAGGAAATACCATCTATCTATGGTCTGTCCTCCTCAGCCTCACTAGGAAATACCATCTATCTATGCACCTGGTCTGTCTGTCCTCCTCCGCCTCACTAGTAAATACCATCTATCTATGGTCTGTCCTCCTCAGCCTCACTAGTAAATACCATCTATCTATGCACCTGGCCTGTCTGTCTGTCCTCCTCAGCCTCACTAGGAAATACCATCTATCTATGCACCTGGTCTGTCTCTGTCCTTCTCAGCCTCACTAGTAAATACCATCTATCTATGCACCTGGTCTGTCTGTCCTTCTCAGCCTCACTAGTAAATACCATCTATCTATGCACCTGGTCTGTCTCTGTCCTTCTCAGCCTCACTAGTAAATACCATCTATCTATGCACCTGGTCTGTCTGTCCTTCTCAGCCTCACTAGTAAATACCATCTATCTATGCACCTGGTCTGTCTGTCCTTCTCAGCCTCACTAGTAAATACCATCTATCTATGCACCTGGTCTGTCTGTCTGTCCTCCTCAGCCTCACTAGTAAATACCTGGCCTGTCTCTGTCCTTCTCAGCCTCACTAGTAAATACCATCTATCTATGCACCTGGTCTGTCTGTCCTTCTCAGCCTCACTAGTAAATACCATCTATCTATGCACCTGGTCTGTCTGTCTGTCCTCCTCAGCCTCACTAGTAAATACCATCTATTTATGCACCTGGTCTGTCTGTCCTCCTCAGCCTCACTAGTAAATACCATCTATCTATGCACCTGGTCTGTCTGTCTGTCCTCCTCAGCCTCACTAGTAAATACCATCTATCTATGCACCTGGTCTGTCTGTCTGTCCTCCTCAGCCTCACTAGTAAATACCTGGCCTGTCTCTGTCCTTCTCAGCCTCACTAGTAAATACCATCTATCTATGCACCTGGTCTGTCTGTCTGTCCTCCTCAGCCTCACTAGTAAATACCTGGCCTGTCTGTCCTTCTCAGCCTCACTAGTAAATACCATCTATCTATGCACCTGGTCTGTCTGTCGGTCCTCCTCAGCCTCACTAGTAAATACCTGGCCTGTGTCTGTCCTTCTCAGCCTCACTAGTAAATACCATCTATCTATGCACCTGGTCTGTCTGTCCTCCTCAGCCTCACTAGTAAATACCTGGCCTGTCTGTCCTTCTCAGCCTCACTAGTAAATACCTGGCCTGTCTGTCCTTCTCAGTCTCACTAGTAAATACCTGGTCTGTCTCTGTCCTTCTCAGCCTCACTAGTAAATACCTGGTCTGTCTGTCCTTCTCAGTCTCACTAGTAAATACCTGGTCTGTCTGTCCTTCTCAGCCTCACTAGTAAATACCTGGTCTGTCTGTCCTTCTCAGCCTCACTAGTAAATACCTGGTCTGTATGTCCTTCTCAGCCTCACTAGTAAATACCTGGTCTGTCTGTCTGTCCTTCTCAGCCTCACTAGTAAATACCTGGTCTGTCTGTCTGTCCTTCTCAGCCTCACTAGTAAATACCTGGTCTGTCTCTCCTCCTCAGCCTCACTAGTAAATACCTGGTCCGTCTGTCCTCCTCAGTCTCACTAGTAAATACCTGGTCTGTCTGTCTTTCTCAGCCTTACTAGTAAATACCTGGCCTGTCTGTCCTCCTCAGCCTCACTAGTAAATACCTGGTCTGTCTCTGTCCTCCTCAGCCTCACTAGTAAATACCTGGTCTGTCTGTCCTCCTCAGCCTCACTAGTAAATACCTGGTCTGTCTGTCCTCCTCAGCCTCACTAGTAAATACCTGGCCTGTCTCTGTCCTTCTCAGCCTCACTAGTAAATACCTGGTCTGTCTGTCCTTCTCAGCCTCACTAGTAAATACCTGGCCTGTCTGTCCTTCTCAGCCTCACTAGTAAATACCTGGCCTGTCTGTCCTTCTCAGCCTCACTAGTAAATACCTGGTCTGTCTGTCCTCCTCAGCCTCACTAGTAAATACCTGGTCTGTCTGTCCTCCTCAGCCTCACTAGTAAATACCTGGTCTGTCTGTCCTCCTCAGCCTCACTAGTAAATACCTGGTCTGTCTCTGTCCTCCTCAGCCTCACTAGTAAATACCTGGTCTGTCTGTCCTCAGCCTCACTAGTAAATACCTGGTCTGTCTCTGTCCTTCTCAGCCTCACTAGTAAATACCATCTATCTATGCACCTGGTCTGTCTGTCCTCCTCAGCCTCACTAGTAAATACCATCTATCTATGCACCTGGTCTGTCTGTCTGTCCTCCTCAGCCTCACTAGTAAATACCATCTATCTATGCACCTGGTCTGTCTGTCTGTCCTCCTCAGCCTCACTAGTAAATACCTGGCCTGTCTCTGTCCTTCTCAGCCTCACTAGTAAATACCTGGTCTGTCTGTCCTTCTCAGCCTCACTAGTAAATACCTGGCCTGTCTGTCCTTCTCAGCCTCACTAGTAAATACCTGGTCTGTCTGTCCTTCTCAGCCTCACTAGTAAATACCTGGCCTGTCTGTCCTTCTCAGCCTCACTAGTAAATACCTGGTCTGTCTGTCTGTCCTTCTCAGCCTCACTAGTAAATACCTGGTCTGTCTGTCCTTCTCAGCCTCACTAGTAAATACCTGGCCTGTCTCTGTCCTCCTCAGCCTCACTAGTAAATACCTGGTCTGTCTGTCTGTCCTTCTCAGCCTCACTAGTAAATACCTGGTCTGTCTGTCCTTCTCAGCCTCACTAGTAAATACCTGGTCTGTCTGTCCTTCTCAGCCTCACTAGTAAATACCTGGTCTGTCTGTCCTTCTCAGCCTCACTAGTAAATACCTGGTCTGTCTGTCCTTCTCAGCCTCACTAGTAAATACCTGGCCTGTCTGTCCTTCTCAGCCTCACTAGTAAATACCTGGCCTGTCTGTCGTTCTCAGCCTCACTAGTAAATACCTGGTCTGTCTGTCCTTCTCAGCCTCACTAGTAAATACCTGGTCTGTCTGTCCTTCTCAGCCTCACTAGTAAATACCTGGCCTGTCTGTCCTTCTCAGCCTCACTAGTAAATACCTGGTCTGTCTGTCCTTCTCAGCCTCACTAGTAAATACCTGGCCTGTCTGTCCTTCTCAGCCTCACTAGTAAATACCTGGTCTGTCTGTCCTTCTCGGCCTCACTAGTAAATACCTGGCCTGTCTCTGTCCTCCTCAGTCTCACTAGTAAATACCTGGTCTGTCTCTTCCCGTTGAGGAGCTGCTGGGCCATCACAGCACACCTCTCAGCCTCCGTAGTGACGGTGCGGAGCTGCTGCAGCAGCTCGGCTCGGGGGAACTCCTTGCCCTCGGCCTGCTCCACCAGGCAGCGGAGATCCTCCAGACCTGAGAGAACAACAGAGAAGCATCCCAAGGATTAAAGAGAAGTTGTCCAGAGCTACTGTAAGGAATTCACTGCCAGGTTAGATTTAGTCAAGGCAATCCAAAAGAAGGTTTAAAAATTATGTTAAGAGTATATTCCAATATTTTATTAACTTGAATTATTCGTGTTGACAATAATTATATATTTGTATAGATTTTTGTAAGAGTTCGATATGTTGACAAAATAAATAATAAAATATGAAATGTATAATTTGTGAGAAATTGTAAGATAGATTTTTAGTTTTTTCCAAAAATCGTGTTTTAGCAAATTCAACATAAACAAGGCGGAACAAGGCAGAAAGAGCTTGCTGGTTGGTCAGTCGGGGACCAATCAGAAGGCTGACACTATGCTGGTTGGTCAGTCGGGGACCAATCAGAAGGCTGACACTATGCTGGTTGGTCAATCTGGGTCCAATCAGAAGGCTGATTTGGTGATGAATAAAGTGCTGTAGTTTCTAGGATGGACTCACTTCTCTTCTTCTCCACCTTGCGGTCACTTCCCAGGACGTCCTGGGCGTTGTCCAGCCACTCTCTGTACGACTCGTGGCGATGCTTCACCGCCGAGAGCATGCTGTGGAGTTCATCCAGAGACCACCTGAAACTGGAGAGGAAACACAGAGATTAGTTCATCTAGACCTCCTGAAACTGGAGAGGAAACACAGAGATTAGTTCATCTAGACCACCTGAAACTGGAGAGGAAACACAGAGATTAGTTCATCTAGACCACCTGAAACTGGAGAGGAAACACAGAGATTAGTTCATCTGGACCACCTGAAACTGGAGAGGAAACACAGAGATTAGTTCATCTAGACCTCCTGAAACTGGAGAGGAAACACAGAGATTAGTTCATCTAGACCTCCTGAAACTGGAGGAAACACAGAGATTAGTTCATCTAGACCACCTGAAACTGGAGAGGAAACACAGAGATTAGTTCATCTAGACCTCCTGAAACTGGAGAGGAAACACAGAGATTAGTTCATCTAGACCTCCTGAAACTGGAGAGGAAACACAGAGATTAGTTCATCTAGACCTCCTGAAACTGGAGAGGAAACACAGAGATTAGTTCATCTAGACCTCCTGAAACTGGAGAGGAAACACAGAGATTAGTTCATCTAGACCTCCTGAAACTGGAGAGGAAACACAGAGATTAGTTCATCTAGACCTCCTGAAACTGGAGAGGAAACACAGAGATTAGTTCATCTAGACCACCTGAAACTGGAGAGGAAACACAGAGATTAGTTCATCTAGACCTCCTGAAACTGGAGAGGAAACACAGAGATTAGTTCATCTAGACCTCCTGAAACTGGAGAGGAAACACAGAGATTAGTTCATCTAGACCTCCTGAAACTGATAGAAACATCTATTAGAACAGCGGTTTTTAACCAGTGGTCCTTGAGGGGGTTCCAGGTGGTCCCCAGTGTGTGTGTGTGTGTATGTGTGTGTGTGTGTATGTGTGTGTGTGTGTGTGGATATCTTCGTGCAATGTGATCACAGCTCACAGCGGGTCGCGAGTCACAGAAAAGGCAGATCTACAAGCTCTCAATGTATCGCCAGGCCTACCTGCCTGTCTCTACAGCTCTCAATGTACCGCCAGGCCTACCTGCCCGTCTCTACAGCTCTCAATGTACCGCCAGGCCTACCTGCCTGTCTCTACAGCTCTCAATGTACCGCCAGGCCTACCTGCCCGTCTCTACAAGCTCTCAATGTACCGCCAGGCCTACCTGCCCGTCTCTACAGCTCTCAATGTACCGCCAGGCCTACCTGCCCGTCTCTACAAGCTCTCAATGTACCGCCAGGCCTACCTGCCTGTCTCTACAGCTCTCAATGTACCGCCAGGCCTACCTGCCTGTCTCTACAGCTCTCAATGTACCGCCAGGCCTACCTGCCTGTCTCTACAAGCTCTCAATGTACCGCCAGGCCTACCTGCCTGTCTCTACAAGCTCTCAATGTACCGCCAGGCCTACCTGCCTGTCTCTACAAGCTCTCAATGTACCGCCAGGCCTACCTGCCTGTCTCTACAGCTCTCAATGTACCGCCAGGCCTACCTGCCTGTCTCTACAGCTCTCAATGTACCGCCAGGCCTACCTGCCTGCCTGTCTCTACAGCTGTCAATGTACCGCCAGGCCTACCTGCCTGTCTCTACAGCTCTCAATGTACCGCCAGGCCTACCTGCCTGTCTCTACAAGCTCTCAATGTACCGACCAGGCCTACCTGCCTGTCTCTACAAGCTCTCAATGTACCGCCAGGCCTACCTGCCTGTCTCTACAAGCTCTCAATGTACCGCCAGGCCTACCTGCCTGTCTCTACAAGCTCTCAATGTACCGCCAGGCCTACCTGCCTGTCTCTACAGCTCTCAATGTACCGCCAGGCCTACCTGCCTGTCTCTACAGCTCTCAATGTACCGCCAGGCCTACCTGCCTGTCTCTACAGCTCTCAATGTACCGCCAGGCCTACCTGCCCGTCTCTACAGCTCTCAATGTACCGCCAGGCCTACCTGCCTGTCTCTACAGCTCTCAATGTACCGCCAGGCCTACCTGCCCGTCTCTACAGCTCTCAATGTGCCGCCGGGCCTACCTGCCTGTCTCTACAGCTCTCAATGTACCGCCAGGCCTACCTGCCCGTCTCTACAGCTCTCAATGTGCCGCCGGGCAGACCTGCCCGTCTCTGCAGTGCCGTTCGAAACGCGTTGAGAGCTTGTAGATCTGTCGGTTTTTGCAGCGCTGGTGTCAGGGTTCGTTCACGTTGTCAATAACAAAATAACCTTGTCCGTGTGTGTGTGTGTGTGTGTGCGTGCATGCATATTCCTGGGGGGACAGGGACACAGGTCCCAGTGTGTGTGTGTGTGTGTGTGCGCGTGCGTGTACTCACCAGAAGGTGTAGTTCTCGGGGGGGCAGGGGCAGAGGTCCCAGGGGTGGTGCAGACACACCACCCGGTCGGGGCAGCAGGGACAGGTGAGTCCAGACAGGTAGCAGGTGGTTCGACACTTGTGGCAAACTCTCTCCTCGTCAGCCATGAGCTCATACTGGACCCTCTGGGACTGGACCACGCCCTATGGGGGGGGGGGGGGGGGGACACCATGCAAATACATTATAATACCACTGAGACTGGACCACGCCCTATGGGGGGGGGGGGGAGACACCATGCAAATACATTATAATACCACTGAGACTGGACCACGCCCTATGGGGGGGGGGGGGGGGGGGGGGGGAGACACCATGCAAATACATTATAATACCACTGAGACTGGACCACGCCCTATGGGGGGGGGGGGGGGGGAGACACCATGCAAATACATTATAATACCACTGAGACTGGACCACGCCCTATGGGACACCATGCAAATGATACACAGTTACAGTCATCATTATCATTACAGCTCAGCTGGAGAGGGAGAGGACAGAGGTGGAGGGGGAGAGGACAGAGGTGGAGGGGGAGAGGACAGAGGTGGAGGGGGAGAGGACAGAGGTGGAGGGGGAGAGGACAGAGGTGGAGGGGAGAGGACAGAGGTGGAGGGGGAGAGGACAGAGGTGGAGGGGGAGAGGACAGAGGTGGAGGGGGAGAGGACAGAGGTGGAGGGGGAGAGGACAGAGGTGGAGGGGGAGAGGACAGAGGTGGAGGGGAGAGGACAGAGGTGGAGGGGAGAGGACAGAGGTGGAGGGGGAGAGGACAGAGGTGGAGGGGGAGAGGACAGAGGTGGAGGGGGAGAGGACAGAGGTGGAGGGGGAGAGGACAGAGGTGGAGGGGGAGAGGACAGAGGTGGAGGGGGAGAGGACAGAGGTGGAGGGGGAGAGGACAGAGGTGGAGGGGGAGAGGACAGAGGTGGAGGGGGAGAGGACAGAGGTGGAGGGGGAGAGGACAGAGGTGGAGAGGGAGAGGACAGAGGTGGAGGGGGAGAGGACAGAGGTGGAGGGGGAGAGGACAGAGGTGGAGGGGGAGAGGACAGAGGTGGAGAGGACAGAGGTGGAGGGGGAGAGGACAGAGGTGGAGGGGTGGAGGTGGAGGGGGAGAGGGAGAGGACAGAGGTGGAGAGGGAGAGGACAGAGGTGGAGGGGGAGAGGACAGAGGTGGAGGGGGAGAGGACAGAATAAATCCAGAATAGATCAGCTCATGGGGCTGTAGTTCCAGACTCTATATAAGATTTGGAGATCGTGGAATAGTTGTCTGGCTACGCGAGACTAACGTGGAAGCTCCTCTCGCCTCCAACGATCATTTGAAAAGGACGTGATCGATCGGGTCCACAACGAGAATCTTTTTTCCGTCTCACCATCTTGTCCACCTTGTCCCTCAGCGTCTCCTCCTCGCGCACCATGACGTCCATGTCTCCGCTCAGCGTCCGGGCCAGCTCCATCTCCATGCCGTCGGCCTTGGCCGCCATGTTGCACACCATCTCGTCATGGGAGAACACGCAGTAGCGGCTCAGCTGGCGGTAGTGAGCCACGCACTCCCTGCCCTGAGGCATCTGGAGGAGAGAGAGGAGAGAGAGGAGAATGTTAGTGAGCCACACACTCCCTGCCCTGAGGCATCTGGAGGAGAGAGAGGAGAGAGGAGAGAGGAGAGAGGAGAGGAGAGAGGAGAATGTTAGTGAGCCACACACTCCCTGCCCTGAGGCATCTGGAGGAGAGAGAGGAGAGAGAGGAGAATGTTAGTGATCCACACACTCCCTGCCCTGAGGCATCTGGAGGAGAGAGAGGAGAGAGAGGAGAATGTTAGTGAGCCACACACTCCCTGCCCTGAGGCATCTGGAGGAGAGAGAGGAGAGAGAGGAGAATGTTAGTGAGCCACACACTCCCTGCCCTGAGGCATCTGGAGGAGAGAGAGGAGAGAGGAGAGAGGAGAGAGGAGAGGAGAGAGGAGAATGTTAGTGAGCCACACACTCCCTGCCCTGAGGCATCTGGAGGAGAGAGAGGAGAGAGAGGAGAATGTTAGTGATCCACACACTCCCTGCCCTGAGGCATCTGGAGGAGAGAGAGGAGAGAGAGGAGAATGTTAGTGAGCCACACACTCCCTGCCCTGAGGCATCTGGAGGAGAGAGAGGAGAGAGAGGAGAATGTTAGTGAGCCACACACTCCCTGCCCTGAGGCATCTGGAGGAGAGAGAGGAGAGAGGAGAGGAGAGAGGAGAATGTTAGTGAGCCACACACTCCCTGCCCTGAGGCATCTGGAGAGAGAAATGTCAACACATTTAGACCTGAGGACGATTCTACAAATGTCTTCTAAATCACGACAGTTTTCTGAAAAGGCCTGTGTTTCTATGTCAGTGGTTCTCAAACATTTTCATGTCAAAGACCCCCAAAAATATGTATTTGGCCGCCGACCCCATCTGAAAATATGTAGTTCCCAGGGACCTCCCCAGTAACAAAGACTTGAGTTAAAAACGTTCGCTCTGAAAGAATATATATTCAAAGATTTGCACCACATTTTCGCGATTTTTAGCTAAAGTATAACATGATGCTATAAACACCAAAAGGGGTTCCCGTCCAGAATGGGCTAGTGGGGACTCGGGAGGGAGGGAGAGAGATCCTAGAATGTTACTGAAAGTTCAATGATTAAAATGTGTTTTCATCAGCTGGCGGTAGTGAGCCACACACTGGTGGGGAGGGAGAGACATGTTACTGTGTACATTCAATGATTTAAGCGTGTTTTGATTAAAAACGTTGTAGACACAGGGCAGGAATGTCAAGGGAGGCTGTGGTGAGTTTGGCCGTTATGTTCCTCCCCCGTTTGGGAGAAACGCTGTGTGTTCGTGATCATAGTCACACGGCAGCGTCACACAAAGTATCACAACTACAAGGTGGAGCGTTTCCTGCAGAGCTGATACTTTTACTATTTCGTTTTTATTTGAATCCTGAAAAGTAACAGTTTTGTTCAGGTTTCAACCCGACAGACGATACGATACGCCCTGTGGCCTCAGTGACCTGGATGCACATCTAGACAGACAGAACAATAGGCCAAACGTTCATCAGTGACCTGGATGCACATCTAGAGAGACAGAACATGGGCCAAACGTTCATCAGTGACCTGGATGCACATCTAGACAGACAGAACATGGGCCAAACGTTCATCAGTGACCTGGATGCACATCTAGACAGACAGAACAATAGGCCAAACGTTCATCAGTGACCTGGATGCACATCTAGACAGACAGAACAATAGGCCAAACGTTCATCAGTGACCTGGATGCACATCTAGACAGACAGAACAATGCTTTGAAAATATTGTATTATGTTGTATCTCGACGACACATGAGGGTGACCTCAATGTCTTTGGAGAATGGATGGATGGATGGATGGATGGATGGATGGATGGATGGATGGATGGATGGATGGATGGATGGATGGATGGATGGATGAATGAATGAATGCATCCTAAAACCAGTGCAGTGGTTCTGAGTCTAGGGCTGAGCATGGATGAACCTTCGGCTCTGAGTCTAGGGCTGAGCATGGATGAACCTTCGGCTCTGAGTCTAGGGCTGAGCATGGATGAACCTTCGGCTCTGAGTCTAGGGCTGAGCATGGATGAACTGGCGTTTACTGCACTTCTTCACAAGGTCACATAATAATGAGCTCATACTGTAAAATAACAGACCAAAAAACTAAGTTTCAAATGGTTTTTAGCTCTCCGTGCCTTTAGAGGTTACACAATAACCAAAACATTTAACAGAAATGACCTCAAGGTCTTTTTTTGCAGGCAGCTTTTTGTGCAACGCGGTTTCAATGTGTGGGAAAAACGAGATCAAAGAATTGTTTAGTCTGATGACCTTCGGCTGCTCTGGCATTTAGCCAGCTCGCCCTGAAATATTTACACCGCAGTCTTAACGTGGCCTTGCCTCAGTGTCTGAAACGGTGAAAACACAGGCCTGCTAGGATAGGACGACTCGCCTTCCAAGTATTGCTATCCAAGTCACCTCTGACGGTGTAGAGTAGGGAAGGAGCTCGTTCATTTCTATTGATAACGATCAGGCTTATAGAGCCGGGTTCTGATCGAGCTTATAGGTTCTGATCAGGCTTATAGAGCCGGGTTCTGATCGAGCTTATAGGTTCTGATCAGGCTTATAGAGCCGGGTTCTGATCGAGCTTATAGGTTCTGATCAGGCTTATAGAGCCGGGTTCTGATCGAGCTTATAGGTTCTGATCAGGCTTATAGAGCCGGGTTCTGATCGAGCTTATAGGTTCTGATCAGGCTTATAGAGCCGGGTTCTGATCGAGCTTATAGGTTCTGATCAGGCTTATAGAGCCGGGTTCTGATCGAGCTTATAGGTTCTGATCAGGCTTATAGAGCCGGGTTCTGATCGAGCTTATAGGTTCTGATCAGGCTTATAGAGCCGGGTTCTGATCGAGCTTATAGGTTCTGATCAGGCTTATAGAGCCGGGTTCTGATCGAGCTTATAGGTTCTGATCAGGCTTATAGAGCCGGGTTCTGATCGAGCTTATAGGTTCTGATCAGGCTTATAGAGCCGGGTTCTGATCGAGCTTATAGGTTCTGATCAGGCTTATAGAGCCGGGTTCTGATCGAGCTTATAGGTTCTGATCAGGCTTATAGAGCCGGGTTCTGATCGAGCTTATAGGTTCTGATCAGGCTTATAGAGCCGGGTTCTGATCGAGCTTATAGGTTCTGATCAGGCTTATAGAGCCGGGTTCTGATCGAGCTTATAGGTTCTGATCAGGCTTATAGAGCCGGGTTCTGATCGAGCTTATAGGTTCTGATCAGGCTTATAGAGCCGGGTTCTGATCGAGCTTATAGGTTCTGATCAGGCTTATAGAGCCGGGTTCTGATCGAGCTTATAGGTTCTGATCAGGCTTATAGAGCCGGGTTCTGATCGAGCTTATAGGTTCTGATCAGGCTTATAGAGCCGGGTTCTGATCGAGCTTATAGGTTCTGATCAGGCTTATAGAGCCGGGTTCTGATCGAGCTTATAGGTTCTGATCAGGCTTATAGAGCCGGGTTCTGATCGAGCTTATAGGTTCTGATCAGGCTTATAGAGCCGGGTTCTGATCGAGCTTATAGGTTCTGATCAGGCTTATAGAGCCGGGTTCTGATCGAGCTTATAGGTTCTGATCAGGCTTATAGAGCCGGGTTCTGACCGAGCTTATAGGTTCTGATCAGGCTTATAGAGCCGGGTTCTGACCGAGCTTATAGGTTCTGATCAGGCTTATAGAGCCGGGTTCTGATCGAGCTTATAGGTTCTGATCAGGCTTATAGAGCCGGGTTCTGATCGAGCTTATAGGTTCTGATCAGGCTTATAGAGCCGGGTTCTGATCGAGCTTATAGGTTCTGATCAGGCTTATAGAGCCGGGTTCTGATCGAGCTTATAGGTTCTGATCAGGCTTATAGAGCCGGGTTCTGATCGAGCTTATAGGTTCTGATCAGGCTTATAGAGCCGGGTTCTGATCGAGCTTATAGGTTCTGATCAGGCTTATAGAGCCGGGTTCTGATCGAGCTTATAGGTTCTGATCAGGCTTATAGAGCCGGGTTCTGATCGAGCTTATAGGTTCTGATCAGGCTTATAGAGCCGGGTTCTGATCGAGCTTATAGGTTCTGATCAGGCTTATAGAGCCGGGTTCTGATCGAGCTTATAGGTTCTGATCAGGCTTATAGAGCCGGGTTCTGATCGAGCTTATAGGTTCTGATCAGGCTTATAGAGCCGGGTTCTGATCGAGCTTATAGGTTCTGATCAGGCTTATAGAGCCGGGTTCTGATCGAGCTTATAGGTTCTGATCAGGCTTATAGAGCCGGGTTCTGATCGAGCTTATAGGTTCTGATCAGGCTTATAGAGCCGGGTTCTGATCGAGCTTATAGGTTCTGATCAGGCTTATAGAGCCGGGTTCTGATCGAGCTTATAGGTTCTGATCAGGCTTATAGAGCCGGGTTCTGATCGAGCTTATAGGTTCTGATCAGGCTTATAGAGCCGGGTTCTGATCGAGCTTATAGGTTCTGATCAGGCTTATAGAGCCGGGTTCTGATCGAGCTTATAGGTTCTGATCAGGCTTATAGAGCCGGGTTCTGATCGAGCTTATAGGTTCTGATCAGGCTTATAGAGCCGGGTTCTGATCGAGCCCACTATCCAACATTTTCTATTATAGTATCTTTTACTAGAGCCTTCAAATACAGTACTTTTCTAACAGACGGAAGGAAATTGACCTTTTTACCAATACAATAATATTAAAGAAACTGTGAACTGGTTAATATGTGGACCCATCACTTTAACAGTGTAATGTTGTTAATATGTAATGTTGTTAATATGTGGACCCGTCACTTTAACAGTGTAATGTTGTTTCCAGGTATCAATACACTGTTAGACAGACATGGATCTGCTACTTCGGATGCTTTAGTGTGACACTGCAGTGTGACCAAGGAGGGCGTGGTTCATTTACACAAAAAAAAGTAAAACACGTTCAAATATGGAGACAGGTGGTTTCTGTCCCGACAGCCACCGCGCTACGAGCTTGTAGGTCTGCTATTTTTGAAAAATCGTGAATATGTGGCACAAATCTTTGAATATATATTCTTTCAGAGCGAATGTTTTTAACTCAAATCGTTGCTTCCGGGGGGGGGGGGGTCCCTGGAACAACATATTTTCAGATGGGGGTCGGCGGCCAAATACAGATAATTCTGAGGGTCCTTGACATGAAATATTGAGAACCACTGATATAGAAACATAGGTTTTTCAGAAAACTGTCATGATTTAGAAGACATTTGTTTAATTTGGATGTGGGGTCTAAAGGGTTAAACAGACCCTTACCCAGTCCATGGTGCAGAAGTTGACGGCCTCGGCGAAGTTGAAGCCCTGGTTGAAGCCGCTGTGGTACGCTCTGGGGAACGTGATGACGAACTCACCGGCACACTGGTTGGTACGGAAGATCTGGGAGGGGGGAGAGAGAGAGAGAGAGAGAGAGAGAGAGAGAGGGAGAGAGAGGGAGAGATGGAGGGAGAGAGAGATGGAGGGAGAGAGAGAGAGAGGGAGAGAGAGAGAGAGAGAGAGAGAGGGAGAGGGAGAGGGAGAGGGAGAGGGAGAGGGAGAGGGAGAGGGAGAGGGAGAGGGAGAGGGAGAGGGAGAGGGAGAGGGAGAGGGAGAGGGAGAGGGAGAGAGAGGGAGAGGGAGAGGGAGAGGGAGAGGGAGAGGGGGAGAGGGAGAGGGAGAGGGAGAGGGAGAGGGAGAGGGAGAGGGAGAGGGAGAGGGAGAGGGAGAGGGAGAGGGAGAGGGGGAGAGGGAGAGGGAGAGGGAGAGGGAGAGGGAGAGATGTTAAAAAGTGGACTATGGTTTGTAGTGTTTCTTCAGTCGATTTCGTCACACCTAATTTAGTCTCAGACATTATAATAATTATAGACATCATCATCATAATTATGAGACATCCCAATAATAAAAAGGAGGGGGGGAGTGTCAGGAGGGAAACAGCGAGAGAGAAGATGTTTAAGACAGCACTAGTAGTGAGAACAGCCACGCTCATGATGGTGTGTTTTAGTTACCGGGACTCCGTTGTTCATCAGAGTGTTGGGGTTCATGATGGTGTGTTTTAGTTACCGGGACTCCGTTGTTCATCAGAGTGTTGGGGTTCATGATGGTGTGTTTTAGTTACCGGGACTCCGTTGTTCATCAGAGTGTTGGGGTTCATGATGGTGTGTTTTAGTTACCGGGACTCCGTTGTTCATCAGAGTGTTGGGGTTCATGATGGTGTGTTTTAGTTACCGGGACTCCGTTGTTCATCAGAGTGTTGGGGTTCATGATGGTGTGTTTTAGTTACCGGGACTCCGTTGTTCATCAGAGTGTTGGGGTTCATGATGGTGTGTTTTAGTTACCGGGACTCCGTTGTTCATCAGAGTGTTGGGGTTCATGATGGTGTGTTTTAGTTACCGGGACTCCGTTGTTCATCAGAGTGTTGGGGTTCATGATGGTGTGTTTTAGTTACCGGGACTCCGTTGTTCATCAGAGTGTTGGGGTTCATGATGGTGTGTTTTAGTTACCGGGACTCCGTTGTTCATCAGAGTGTTGGGGTTCATGATGGTGTGTTTTAGTTACCGGGACTCCGTTGTTCATCAGAGTGTTGGGGTTCATGATGGTGTGTTTTAGTTACCGGGACTCCGTTGTTCATCAGAGTGTTGGGGTTCATGATGGTGTGTTTTAGTTACCGGGACTCCGTTGTTCATCAGAGTGTTGGGGTTCATGATGGTGTGTTTTAGTTACCGGGACTCCGTTGTTCATCAGAGTGTTGGGGTTCATGATGGTGTGTTTTAGTTACCGGGACTCCGTTGTTCATCAGAGTGTTGGGGTTCATGATGGTGTGTTCAGGGTGGTGTGATGGTGTGTTCAGGGTGGTGTGTTCATGATGGTGTGTTCAAGATGGTGTGTTCAGGGTGTGATGGTGTGTTCAGGGTGTGCTCATGGTGTGTTCAGTGTGGTGTGCTGGTGTGTTCAGGGTGTGATGGTGTGTTCATGATGGTGTGTTCAGGGTGTAACTCACAGGGACTCCGTTGTTCATCAGAGTGTTGGGGTTCATGATGGTGTGTTCAGGGTGGTGTGATGGTGTGTTCAGGGTGGTGTGTTCATGATGGTGTGTTTTAGTTACCGGGACTGCGTTGTTCATCAGAGTGTTGGGGTTCATGATGGTGTGTTCAGGGTGGTGTGATGGTGTGTTCAAGATGGTGTGTTCAGGGTGGTGTGATGGTGTGTTCAAGATGGTGTGTTCATGGTGGTGTGTTCAAGATGGTGTGTTCAGGGTGTGATGGTGTGTTCAGGGTAGAGATGCAACCGATCCGATATTATATCGGGATCGGCCTCCGATCCAGCTTAATTAATGTATCGGAGATCGGATTTGACGCCACCGATACACGCTCCGATACAGGAGGGGGAAACGTGTTTAATGTTTACTACAGTCCGTTCTGCACAGACAGTGCAGTGAGCGAATCCAACCTCCAGTATGTACAGACTGCAAACAGAGACTATAGAAAAAAAGACCCACTAAGGTGCAATATGCAAGAGAATGGAATCACTTACAGACTTAACAGTATTAGAAGTATAAAGTTTACCCGTCGTCGCACGGATCAGTCAAGTCACTGCATGCGCAGTTGTGTGGTGGAGACTCGATCATCTCCACACCACAGCTGCGTTCTGACATTGTTGTCGATGATATTGCTCTTGTAATCCAATTCTTCTGCTATATATTAACTGCACACACGTGCTGTTTAGCGCTATGTGATTCAATCTTTGTAACTGTATTATTGCCATTGGAAATGCTGCTGTGACGATGATGAAGAATAAGCGCACGTCGTCGTCGCGGTTAAATCCGTCTTTATATAATTGGCTCAGTTATCAAACCATGACATTGTTGTCAGAACTCAGAAGCTCAAATATTGATTCAGATTGTAAGTTTAGTGCAATTCTTAAGACAAAGACAGAGTTTGCAAACTAAAGTTGCATAAACACAACACCAGCACCATAACAAACGTCCTGAGACCTGAGGTATTTTTTTTCTCCCCGAGTTCTGTCGGTAAGGCTCAAGGCTTGTTACTTAGCCAGGCTATTTTGTCACATGATAGCGCAGCTGATTCCAGGCATCACATTAGGGGTAAAAGGTACCACTGTACATAGCAATAATAATAATTACTATTATTATTATGAATAGACCATAGTATTAATTAACAGGTTACATGCAGGCATCACTTTAGGGGTAAAAAGGTACCTTTGCACATAATAATAATTTAAAAAAAACATACTATTAATTAACAGGTTGCCATTTCCTTAAGGTTTACAGGTTAAACACTTCTTATTCTTATTTTTAAACACTTAACCATAAACATCCCCTCTTTGAATTTAAATGTAAGGCATTTGTACACAAGGGTGTAATGTTACACCCTTGTGTAACATTACACAACAAACAATATTAATAGTATGACTGCTCTATTATTTGAAGCCTATTGTACAATTAAAAAAATCACACCCGTGTGAAGTGAGGGGCACTCTTATCATTGTACATCATCATGACGTAACATGTCTATTTGCTCAGACACTATGATGTAAATTCTCCATTCATTGTCAACAGGAATTTAATGTTGGTGTAAGACAAAAATCTACACTTAGCTGAATATAGGAGGGGCTTGCGCCCCTCAAAAATAAGGAGACTTCCCTCAAGTCAAACCACTCGTTAGTCAGACCCATGCTGCGGGTTACAAATCATCGTGGCTTGGGTTAGGTTAGGGTTTAGGATAGTGTTAATAATGGTCTGACTAAATTGAGATCTCTAACCAATGCCACGCTACCAAAAATAATGTCAATGCGCATTTTGTATTACATTTTCTTGCTATGTAAAATATCGGATATCGGGAGTGTATCGGGAAATTTCAAAAATTAATATATCGGATCGGATCGGAATTGAAAAATCAGTATCGTTGCATCTCTAGTTCAGGGTGTGATGATGTGTTCAGTGTGGTGTGCTGGTGTGTTCATGATGGTGTGTTCAGGGTGTGATGGTGTGTTCATGATGGTGTGTTCAGGGTGTAACTCACAGGGACTCCGTTGTTCATCAGAGTGTTGGGGTTCATGATGGTGTGATCATGGTGGTGTGATGGTGTGTTCAGGGTGTGATGGTGTGTTCATGGTGTAACTCACAGGGACTCCGTTGTTCATCAGAGTGTTGGGGTTCATGATGGTGTGATCATGGTGGTGTGATGGTGTGTTCAGGGTGTGATGGTGTGTTCATGATGGTGTGTTCAGGGTGTGATGGTGTGTTCATGATGGTGTGTTCAGGGTGTAACTCACAGGGACTCCGTTGTTCATCAGAGTGTTGGGGTTCATGATGGTGTGTTCATGGTGGTGTGATGGTGTGTTCAGGGTGTGATGGTGTGTTCAGGGTGTGATGGTGTGTTCAGGGTGTAACTCACAGGGACTCCGTTGTTCATCAGAGTGTTGGGGTTCATGATGGTGTGTTCATGGTGGTGTGATGGTGTGTTCAGGGTGTGATGGTGTGTTCAGGGTGTAACTCACAGGGACTCCGTTGTTCATCAGAGTGTTGGGGTTCATGATGGTGACCAGCTGGTGTAGGAGGTCAGGCTGAGACTCAAACAGCTCCGGGGCCAGCTTCCTCATCACTCCTTCCAGGTGCTCCGCCGCGTAGCTCGGGGCGCCGTACCACGTCTTGGGCTCCCCCCTGTGGGCAGGAGGGTAAATACAACACACCTTGGTTAACATTAATGCCACTCACAGCACCGTGGTTACACCAAGGTGAATATGGTCACAGCACCGTGGTTACACCGAGGTGAATATGGTCACTCACAGCACCGTGGTTACACCGAGGTGAATATGGTCACTCACAGCACCGTGGTTACACCGAGGTGAATATGGTCACTCACAGCACCGTGGTTACACCGAGGTGAATATGGTCACTCACAGCACCGTGGTTACACCGAGGTGAATATGGTCACTCACAGCACCGTGTGTACACCGAGGTGAATATGGGCACTCACAGCACCGTGGTTACACCGAGGTGAATATGGTCACTCACAGCACCGTGGTTACACCGAGGTGAATATGGGCACTCACAGCACCGTGGTTACACCGAGGTGAATATGGTCACTCACAGCACCGTGGTTACACCGAGGTGAATATGGACACTCACAGCACCGTGGTTACACCGAGGTGAATATGGTCACAGCACCGTGGTTACACCGAGGTGAATATGGTCACAGCACCGTGGTTACACCGAGGTGAATATGGTCACTCACAGCACCGTGGTTACACCGAGGTGAATATGGTCACTCACAGCACCGTGGTTACACCGAGGTGAATATGGTCACTCACAGCACCGTGGTTACACCGAGGTGAATATGGACACTCACAGCACCGTGGTTACACCGAGGTGAATATGGTCACTCACAGCACCGTGGTTACACCGAGGTGAATATGGTCACAGCACCGTGGTTACACCGAGGTGGATATGGACACTCACAGCACCGTGGTTACACCGAGGTGAATATGGTCACTCACAGCACCGTGGTTACACCGAGGTGAATATGGACACAGCACCGTGGTTACACCGAGGTGGATATGGACACTCACAGCACCGTGGTTACACCGAGGTGGATATGGTCACAGCACCGTGGTTACACCGAGGTGGATATGGACACTCACAGCACCGTGGTTACACCGAGGTGAATATGGTCACAGCACCGTGGTTACACCGAGGTGGATATGGTCACTCACAGCACCGTGTGTACACCGAGGTGAATATGGACACTCACAGCACCGTGGTTACACCGAGGTGAATATGGTCACTCACAGCACCGTGGTTACACCGAGGTGAATATGGTCACTCACAGCACCGTGGTTACACCGAGGTGAATATGGTCAAAAGGGCATCAAGCTAAAGTGTGTTTTAGGATTATGGACAAATTATTCATATATTCATCCATTGTTATTGTTATGTGCGCCGCATTTTCAAATTTTTTCAAAAATAGCAGACCTACAAGCTCATAGCACGCCACCGAGTGGCGCGCTATGAGCTTGTAGGTCTGCTATTTTTATAACACCAAATGGGGTTCCCACCCAAAATGGGTTAAATAACTGAAAGCAGCCCGTCTACAGCATTGTGGTTCAGATATTAACAACATGCTTCCATCACAGACAGAGACGCTGCTTCAACAACATGCTTCCATCACAGACGGAGACGCTGCTTCTATGGAATCTAAATGACAAGATGAAATCAGTCGTGGCGACTGAGAACCTTTAATCCATGTCAGATGCTTAGAGAGAAGAGAGAGAGAGAGAGAGAGAGAGAGAGAGAGAGAGAGAGAGAGAGAGAGAGAGAGAGAGAGAGCACTGTCTCTCTCACCAGTGTAGGTAGTTAATAGAGTTAGGATCTCACCAGTGCAGGTAGTTGATGGAGTAGCTCCAGTGTAGTAGTTAACAGAGTTAGGATCTCACCAGTGTAGTAGTTAACAGAGTTAGGATCTCACCAGTGTAGTAGTTAACAGAGTTAGGATCTCACCAGTGTAGTAGTTAACAGAGTTAGGATCTCACCAGTGTAGTAGTTAACAGAGTTAGGATCTCACCAGTGTAGTAGTTAACAGAGTTAGGCCCTCATTTATCAACCGTGCGTACGCCAAAATATGGGTGTACGCCGAAATTACCGCAATTTTCGGCATTTACGATTTGCGCCAAAGATTGAAAATGATCTTGTGCCAAGACAAAACTCACGTCTGGTCGGGAGCTGTCGTACGCTTTGTCCTCACCTGTTTTTCTGTCGTAGAACAGCGGAGCAGCATTGTTTGACCAGCTGAGAGGCTGTCACAGGCATCGAAACATATGTATTCACTCCTAAAATGTTTATATAAAACTGTATAGGTATATATGGGCTAAATACATATAAGATGTGTCTTTGTGTCATATGAAATTAGTAGGAGATTTCCAACTTTACAAGTAATTATCGCGCAATTAAAAACAATGTTGCAAGTTAGATGCTTAAGCCATTTAAACAGTGTTTTGCATGAGCGCATACATGCGAGGATTTGGGCTGTCTGTGCTGAAATATTTCCATGACGGGACGTTGGAGAGTACTATAGGCTAGTGCAGTGCTGCAGCTGCGGAGAGTCCCAACGTGGTAGCCTACTGTAGCCTAATCTACAGCAGGCCGATGTCTTTCTGGAGTTACGGTATGTGCAATCTCCTCCTCGTTTAATAAACCCGACGCGTCGCTCGAATGCCAAATGTACCGTGCCAGCGCACGTGGGAACCGCATCGGAGATATAGGTAGGCTACCCAGCCAGCCCACCACCACCAGTGCCCAGCCACTGCAGCGACTGCGAGGCAATCTAAATAGTCTGTCGAACGTGCGGTGCATGGTCAGTTGGTCACGGTCACGGACGGACCACAGTGATAGAGAGAGACAGACAGACAGGACAGGAGGAGCACCTATGCAAAACAGCAGCCTGTGTGTGCCTATTTGTTATTTAATTCATGGTTCACAGGTTCAGGTTTTCGTTCACCAATATATCTTGTTGTATATTAAATTAAAAAGACTTTAATAATTTAATATACAACTAACAACACACAGTGACAGTTGCTTGCAAATTGCTATATGTGCGTGCGTGCGTGCGGGGGGGGTGATGCGGGCAGCAAGGGAAGCGAAGCGAGAGGAGAAACAGACAGCGTAGTCCTACAGCTTTATTTAATTCATGCAGGTTTATTTATTTAAGATACAACAAGTTGCTTGTGCGTGCGTCTGTGTGTGTGTGTGTGTGTGTGTGTGTATGGGAGGGGGCAAGCGAGTGAAACTTTTATTTTCCTGTAACCATGGTTTCCAGGTCGTATTGCAGTTGTTCATGTCGCAAAAACGAGGGCGAGGCTTGATTTTATAGGGCGTGCCAGATTGATTTCAGCCGTCACATTTATCACTGCTAGGAATGAAATTAGGAAGAAACAGCTGTCTGCGATCACTTTGTAAATGCCGACCCGACGTGGGTGTACTACGAATCCTACACTCGAATTTGGGGCAGATTTTACACTCTATTGATAAATGAGGGCCTTAGGATCTCACCAGTGTAGTAGTTAACAGAGTTA